>NC_088887.1:108888308-109191338 GCF_037157495.1 Lathamus discolor | reverse complement strand
CATATATCCTCTGTCAGTTCAGATGTCACTCCTGTCTGCTGCAGAGATTGCTCACAAAGGTAGATGGCCCAGTGTTCCAGAGTCTATCTGTCTACTTGTCCTTATGCTTAGCTGGGTGGGGCTTTAAGAGTAAGAAGGGGGCAATTGATGAAAGGAAGCTGTTTATTATTCTCCACAGCAGCAAGAGAGACTGCCATTTTGACTCAGAGGACCAAAGGTCAGTTTGGAGCCTCTCACACTGTAAGCCCTGAGAAGCTTTGGAAAGCTGTGGCAGCAGTGGAGGACTGAGGACCACCAGCAGAGCCTCTAGGTAACCTGCTGGAAACCAGAGATTGTGCATGGTGTGATCTTTCCCCAGATCTACCCATGACAGCTGTCTGTTATGCCTGATAACATCCTGGCACCCAAAAGAGCCCACTAATCTTAACAGACCTGGATGGATGAAGTGGAAGGCAAGTCTGAGGAATAAGGATTGCATTACTGTATTGAATAAATTATAGGTTAGCAGTTGTTGTTACAAGGTAGGATGTAAATGACTTAACGCGCATGCAATCTGTGTCTCTTCTTCTTTCAGTCTACTCTGATCCTTAATGTCTTTTTATATAAGCTCCATTTTAGTCTAAGTGATACTGTGTGTATTCATCAGCTAGCTTTAATTGCTGATCACCAGAAATTCAGGTAGCACTGGTAGTTGGTGAGGTACCAGAGTCCCTGCAGGGGACTCCACTGCTCTGAAGGGTTAGTGTACCTCATTAAGGACTAGGTCTTACAGCATTTGTGGAGGGTCAATAGAGGTTGATTGCCTTCTTTGGGTACCGTGAAATGCCATAGCCTGAAATCATTTGTCTAACATCTTAAAGCAAGGCAGTAACAGACCTGGAAATAATTGTTGAAGGCAAAAGCTACTTGTAACATTTTCTGCAAATGCTGCATTATTTGGATGGTTTCCAGTCGATTATTGCAAATTAAAAAAAAAAAAAAAAAAATCTGCATTACTGAACTTTTGGGTTCCACATTCGATTTTAAGTCCAAGGATGTCTGTGTCTGCCTTGCACTACTGCTTAGCCACTGTCTTACAGCCACTTTATATATAATTTTAAAATTTTCCTAACTGTAAGTCCACTGGTTCTAATTTGTTGCAGTTTGCATTCTGAAGAAACAGGACAAACTATGGTCCAATAAAAGCAAGTAACAAAAAGGTGTAACAAAATGATGGCTAAAGCATGGTGGGCATCTCTACTGTTCACTTTATGCCTTATTTAGTGCACCTTATTCTAGTTCCTTCGTATCTAAATAAAACAAGTTAAAAATCCCTTATAGTTAAGCGACACAAGTTAAGATTCCTTAAGATTCTGAGACAATCTCTAAGATTTTAAGATTAAAGTTTTAATCTGGCAAAACTATTCTGGACTTCAGTCCAGAACTTACCTTTTGTACTTCTATGTACACTTGATAGTGTAAAACTTAACCTGCTTTACTCATCATCCTTGTACCCTAACCTTAGAAATGGCTTAGCCAGAACAAATAGTGAATGCCCTGCAGAAGTGGTTTTAGAGTCCATAAACTTTACTCATTTCTGTGAAAACTGTGTTATCCTTAGTCATAATCTGAACCACGTTTTGACCCCAAACTAGCAAAATGCCAAATTACACAGTAACATTAAAAAAAACACTAGGCTGCAATTGCCTCTTAAGGATTATGTTAAACATTTTAATTAGTTAGCATTTCCTTTAGTAACTTACTTTTTTCAAAGCTGTGAGTTTGTTCATTAGCCAGCATATCCAATACCTGGCTAATTTGGATGCCCACGTGTAATTGATATTATGGGTATCATGCAGACTTTTTTCACGTAGGCTTTAGGAATTCGGGACAGTTCTCTTCCATGTGATGAGATGAGTGACTAGACTATATGCTTACAAATTTCAAAATTTATGTCAAGCTGGAATAAGTTTGAAATAGATTGGAAAAAAAAAGGATCAGAATAGTAAAATGATCCTCCCAAGCTGCAGACATAGCTTAAAATCAACAAGTGCAATAAATACAGGTTCTTATGCTGATGAAGGAGGAATCACACAAAAGCAAGACAGACAAAAAAAAAAATCCCCACAAAAAAAAAAAACCACAACACAAACAAAACAAAACAAAAAAAAAACAACCAAAAAAACCCCAAACCTTTTGTAGGAAAGGAATCTTAGGTGAGATGCTTTCCAGAAACCTGAACTAGTTTACTGTATCCAATTTGAAACATTAAACTTTTAAAAATGCAAATAAATAGACGTGAGTTCAGTGAAGTGCAACAGTGACATGAAGAAAAACTGCAATTTAGTTTAGTCTAGACAGTGGAAAATAGGGGAGGAAAGTGCTGACATCTTCCAGTATGGAAAAGACTTTTCTAAGGATAGTGGTCAGTTGTTCTTGAGTGGCCATTTAGGGAAAAGCAAGGAGAATCAGCTTAATTTCCAGGTTAAAAAAAACTTTTTCATTATGAATGTAGGGAAGCAGTGGAACAAGCTATGTAGAAGGGCTGCAGAATAGCCTTAATGGGAAATTTTCTTCTGGACAGATCAGGTGACAATCTGTTGGACTCTTCTTCACATATTTCATTCTGCCCCAGTGTTGCAGTTTCAGAAAACGGTCTCTTGAGATCCCTCTAGCCCTAAATTTCTGTGATTTGATGAAACCTGTACATAGATGTGCAAATGATTTGACATTGATCTTTAAAGATTTCTTCCCTAATGAAAAGAGAAAATTCTGGATGATAGTCTAGCCCTTAGTTTCATTTCTTGTATTAAATCTTGAAGTATGAAGATCATAGTTTGGTTTGGGTTTGTTGGATTTTGCTTTTTGTTGTTGTTGCCAGATACAGTTAGGTTCTGTTTGATTGTTTGTTGGAATTTTTTTATCTTAAGGTTTCTATCAAAATGGCATAAATAAAAAGTTGCTCCCCCTAAATTCCAGGACGTCCATAAACAGAAGTCATACAGCTTGGTTCAGGTGATTGAGTTCTCGGCCAAAAGACAAGAATGCCATTATTTGCACTTTACATTTCCACTGGTTTATCTGAGTCCTTTACTGTGTCATTAAAGTCATATGCCCTGCCTTCTCCTATGAATCCTGCAGTTCCAATATTGATACTGTACAAGACACTACCCAGTTGTCATATAGGTAATAATATTATGTGTTAGGTTTATGGGCACAAAGTAAGGGTTTGCTGTCATCCACATGTTTCATGCTAGCAAATCAGGAAAATGCTAAGATGTTTACTTAGAGAAGGTATCTTGCCTGGTTTCTCCATACTTGATATTACCTTGGCAGTTATGAAAGTAGAAATTACTGCTATTGTTTTACACGAAAACAGATTCTGCAAGAGAAAATTTTACATACTTTGGAACACTTTGTAGTCTTCAGCACCACCCACATTTTCCCTGCCACCCAAATTATTTTAAATTGTAAGTAGTTTTGCAAAGCTGTTAGCATTATTTTCTCAGCTCACCCAATTTTTTTTAACAAGACATTATCTATGATGAATCACAACATCTTTTGTTAATGTGGTTATACGAGCATTAAAGCTGTCAGGTATCATTTGCAACTTTTTCTCCTTTAGATTCAGCACTATTTCTGAAAAGCTAATTTGTAAGTAGGGAATCTTAAGTTACAATCAAATTTATTATGTTTACCAGACTTGAATTTCAGATGAGATACCATTAAAATATACTTGACGAGGAAAGAATGGAACTGTCAGTGGACTTTGAATTAGCAGCCTGAAAAATGACTAATAATGTTGTGATCAAGAGTGTTATGATGATAAGAGAAGGAAAAGGAATTCTGTTTGTTTTTCTCTGTATCTTTTACATGTTGTGCAAGCTAAAATGAGGACTAGAATCTCAGCCCACAGCTTCAGTTGAGGGGAAGGAGTGTCCTCGTTTTAGATTTTTCCGTGACTGCAATTCTACCTACAAGTCTCTAAATCGCTGCTAGAGATGTAGCTGCTGTTGATTATCTGAATATGGAAGCACTTGCCTCTGTACATTGCATGCCAGATTCTGGGTGAGGTTTGTGCTCGGAAGGTTCTGAATCAAGGTTTTCATGTCAGAAGGAGCTCAATAAAAGGCCAAAACCAACAAACCAAAAGAAAACCCAACCAAAACCAAACCAACCAACAAAAAGCAGCCTTTTCCTGGTGCTGACATTAGTCTGCTCTCAGTCTTGGTCCCCCAACCCTCTTAACCAAGTCTGTAGCACGGATCATATTTTATTTACAGATATATATTAAGGCAGCCTTTTATTTTGGGATCACATTACTTGCATTTATACTGTAGAGATTTTTAATTCTGAAAGGTGCTGCCAGCTTTTGTGTACATACTTTAAGCAGAGTTTTTGTTTTTCCCAAGGACTTGTACTGACTTTCAGATATTTAATATCTGAAGTTGTGGTTCTCTTTGATTCATCGTCTGTTAAAGAATGATGGCTGTACTAAAACTGGCAAAGGTGATAAACAAGAACAAAAAAGCGGTATTTCAGAGAACCAGGATATCAGAAAATATTCCTTTCTTGAAGGTATGTTACCACCTAGCAAATACTGAGAATAATGGTCACAAAAATAGAAAAAAGAAAATTCAGAAGGTCTGTGAAATTTTGCTTGATTTTGAAAAGCTTAGTTGAAGAAAGAGCTTGAGGTTCGAGCATTCCTACTGAGCTCTTTGTGCAATGGGGATTGTCTCTGTATGGATGTGGCACATCATCGGCAGGACAGAATAAGTCAACTGTTCAGCTGGCTCTGCTGTAGCTCTCACCCTCCACAGCTGAGAATGTTCACATCAGGAAGGGGAGTAGAAGGATGATAAATTAACTCCTTCTGGCATTTCAGAAGATGTGTATGCTGCAATGCAGAGCCCTTGGTGCTGAAAGTAGCTTTGACAAAGGGGTTATGGCACAGGGGCCATAGCTGGCACGAAGATACAGGGTCGTGCTCTAGAATGACATGTTCTTTTAGTCTCTGTTTTACATACATAATTCTTTGAGGAATCTCATCGTTTGAGGATGATGAATTTGGTAAGAAATAGAAGAGGATCATATTGTTACACAAGAAGAACTAAATGAACTTTCACTTAGAAGGGTACAAACAACATGAAATAATGTAATATCCACTGCAAGGTTATTACTGGCATTATTATTAAGGGCAAAATACTAGAATTTCTGCTCTAAATACTGAGTGATTAAGAGCTTGAAGACTCCATTCATGAATGAATATTTCTTGCTCCAGTTATCAGACATCTAGACCAAAGTATAACTAAGATGAAACGCAAAGCTGTGATGGAATGTGGAGCTGATGAGATAGCTCCATACTGAGAGCAGAACTGGAGATGAAATCAAAGATGACTGAATTGACTGCACCTCCCTGAAAAGGTAAAGAAGCACAGACAGGTAGAGCCTTTCAATAATTGTAAGAAATTAGAGGTAAAAAACAAGACCCAAAAGACAAAATGTGAAAACAGCTCATGTAACATTGCAATCTCACAGCTTATGCTGTCAGCAAAAAGAGATTGGGTTAATTTCTGCAGATTCAACAGTAATTGCCATACGGCAGCAGTTAGTACTATTGAAATGCTGGAACTGATGGTAACCAACTAGGCTGTAGTGACTCGGAACAGATGTCCTCAGAAAAGCATGAGATAGCATTCTGCAATGTGAAAGAAATCCTTGCCTGTAAGTAAGCTGATGATTTGTTTTGTGGACCGGGACATATATCTCTCCTGAAATAGGAATTTTAGCTTTTCCCTTGTTTAATGTCAATAGATACCCAGTCTGGACCTTAACGAAGCTGGAACAGTCTTTGTAAATGCAGCCTAGAGGATATTAATTTTCAGCAGTTACATAGGTTCTAAATACAAGCATTAGGACTAGCAGGGACTAGCCTGCATTTTTCAGTATATTCAAGGACCACAGTGTCATGAACAGTTCCTCTCTAGCTCACTGTGAGTTCCTGTTTTGTCATCATCTAGGCATAACTGATCTTGAGCTGAGCTGTTTATATTCCCTCTTGGAGTAAGACTGTTTAAGCTCATGCAGTTCTTTACCATCGAGCAGTTACAACTGAAGCCACGTGAAGCTTACCTCAGGAGGTCTGAGGTTGCTGCCTAATATTTGTCCAGTGGATAGAAGTAGGATTTGAACTTGCAGTCAGCCAAGGGTGGCTGAAGTCCTGAGGGTCAAAGAACCAGCATTCAACCCCAGTGAGGAAGAATCCTGCAACACACAATACCTGTAAGCTTTATGCCCATGCTCCCCATCTAAAGTGAGGGGGAAGGAGGCAGACTGTGATCTCTGTGTTTAACAGGGAAAGGAGTAAAGGCTGTGATCTCTATACTTAAATGCTGTTCAAAAGATGCAAAAAACAATTGTCATTTTACAACCTTTACTCAGAAGTAGTTTATCTAAGGACTACTCTTGAAGGGAATTGCTAGTAAGGTCGGGCTGGAAGGCCAGTTACAGGCAGAATTTAGTATTAAACTAATGTGCCTTGTCTTGTGTTGTATATTGCATACAGGTTTCCTGCTGTCTTGTCTGAACCAGCTTTTCTTCACACTTTGCTTAAGAAGAATCATGTGAATAAAAAGGTACCATGAATAAAGTACCATGCTTAGCAGCCTTCTTGGCAGCTCATGTCTGTTCTCCATACATAACCTGGCAGGGCTACCCCAAGTGACTACCCAAATACTGTAAAGCAAAGATCGTAACTGTATATCCTATGAAATAGGAAGCCTTTCATGATTTAGACTTGGGTGATGTCATTTTCAGAAGAGCTGAGGAGGTATGAAGTGATGTACAGCAAGTATTTTAAATTTTGACATGTGAAAAAAATGCCACAGATCAATGAAAGTGTCATATCCCCATGGAAAGATGAAGCCAGGAAATTAAAACAGTGGGAGCTTAAAATCAGGCACTGAAGTCCTTACCCTTACTTAGGACATAAGTAAGTAAATAGTTAAAGACATTGAAGAGTCACAACAACCCCATAAAACACTGCAGAGGGGTGGAAAAGGACCTGGGAGTGCTGGTCGACAGCTAACAATATGAGCCAGCAATGTGCTGATGTGGCCCAGAAGGCCAATAGCATCCTGGCTTGTATTGGCAGTAGTGTGGCAAGCAGGACTATTACAGTAATTGCCCCCCTGTACTCAGCACTGGTGAGGCTGCACCTTGAATACTGTATTCAGTTTTGGGCCCCTCACTACAAGAGAGTGCTGGAGAAGGGCCACAAAGCCTGTGAAGGGCCTGGAGCACAAGTCTGCTGAGGAGTGGCTGAAGGAACTGGAGGTGTTTAGCCTGGAGAAGGCTCAGGGGAGACCTTATCACTCTCCACAACTATCTGAAAGGAGGTTGTAGTGAGGTGAGTGTTGGTCTTTTCTCCCAACTAACGAACAATAGGACGAGAAGAAATGGCCTAAGGTTGTGCCAGGGAAGGTTTAGACTGGGTATTAGGAAAAATTTCTTCACCAAAAGGGTTGTCAAGCATTGGAACAGGCTGCCCAGGAAAGTGGTGAATCACCATTCCTGGAAGTATTTTAAAGATACATAGATGTGGTGCACTTAGGGACATGGTTTAGTGGTGGACTTGGCAGTGCTGAGTTAGTAGTTGGACTTGATGATCTTAAAGGTCTTTTCCAACTGAAATGATTCTATGATTCCATTAAGAGATCTAAATGGACCTAATTTTCCATATGTACTTTCTGAAGTTCACTTACTGAGCCCTCATATGAGGCGTCTTCGGAGTTTTTGAATATAGTTGCCCAAAAAGAGCCACCAAAGTGCAGTTCTGAGAATCTTAGCCTTTCAGTCTTAATTTAGGCTCTGGTTTGTTATTTGGGTTTTTTTTTTTAATGCTTGCCCTTGGCCTTATAAAAAGCATAATTTAAAATCATTTCAGTAATGGAAGTTATTTGATTCTCTGTTCCTGAAGAGAGAGACTCCACTTATAAAACATCCTTCTAAATGACCAACTCTTTCCAAGTATATTACCAGTGTGCTGTTATTTTTCAAGTGTGGCATTTGTGTGTCTTAGATTTATTTTTACCTTTCAGGAATGCTATGAAATAAGCTTCATTCTCACTGTTAAGTTAATAGACAACTCTAATGCCTCAACTTTTTAATAGCTTTGGAATGCAGTACATTTGAAATATTTGATAGACTCTGCATTATATAGACTTTGCTTACACCCAAGGGAAATTGCAAATATAATAATAGCTACAAGATTCACTCTTCTTGTCTGAATACTCTACATAGATGTTTAAAATGACTAGACAAAAAATTATGACAGCAGCATATGACTCAAATTGTAAATAAAATATAGGAACTACTGAATCAAAATCTGCATCCCAGAAAAACTTAGTGACAGTCAAGTCTCCAGAGAGGATAATTCAAAAACATTTACTGAGGACTTAGTCCTCACACTTACACACTTGAGAGTCAAGTATTTTGAGCAGCTGGCCTGCAAACAGTATTTCCAGAAATTTAGTGAGTGACTCTCTAAATGTGTAAGCAGTTCTCAGGTATACTCATTTCCCTGTGCTTGGTGTACCTGGGCTTTTTTGTCATCTATCCATGATGGTGATTTCCAGTTTTCCATCGTTATAGAAGCTGCAGCCAAGAATGGCCCACAAATTCTGAGGATTTGCAATGAAGAACTAACTGTAAGGGTTTGTTTTAGGTTTGGAGTTTTTTTACATGAGGGAAAAAAAGACCCAAATGCATGCTTATCTTCTGCTCATATCAATTGTCAGAACTCCATCAATGGGGTCACGTTGTGGCAGTTTACTTGAGCTGAGAATCTGCTCCTTTTTTTTTTTTAGGAACTGAGTTTGCAGAGTTGTCACCATTACTTCACTGGAAGACACAACCAGAAAACATGTACTCTAAAGAAGGAAGCAAGCTTACAGACTCTCTATGTCAGAGCTTTGCTTAGCAACTCTCAGCAGGGCAGCAGAACCAGGTCCCAGCTGCAGAGCTGGACCGATCAGATAATTACAAGAATACAAGCTATGAATTCCAGAAAGTTCAAACAAATTCCTTCTGCTTGTTCATATCAAGATTTATACAAATATCATAATGTGAGACTTGGCAAGATAATTTTCCTTCAGTTTTGCCATGTGTTTCTTCACAAGCCTGTCCCCCATTTAAAAAAGCAGGATCCCTAATACGAGAGGTCTGTCTGATGTCTCAACACGTGCATGCGTAGTTCTGTTGGCTGCAGTGCTACTGCAGTAAGGGCAAGGTAGTCAGAGCCAATTTGTCTGTATCTGCAGAAGTGAGTTCTCAGTTCTTGGTTGTGCTATAAAGCCAGTCCCTGAGAATCCCTGACAGTAAGTGTAATTCTCCTTCTCAAATCTAGAGCAGTGTTTAAAGCGGAGGAAGCACAGGAACCTCCTGAACAGTTTCTTCCCCCGTTGCTTGTCAGTGATTTCACTGCAATGCCTAGAAAAAGCAAAGCAGTTCAGACAGCATCTATTTCTGGTGTGAAATACTAGTTGTGGATTCCCAGTGCTGATGTGTTTTTCAGACCCTCTGGTGAATTTCTAAGATCTCTTGGAATAACAGCTGCTGAGGGGGGCGGGGGTACTGGAATCCCCACTGTGGATTTCAGGTTTGCAGACTTTGATGAAATCTCTAAACAACAGGTTGGGAAAGCTGGTTTTTATCAAGAGCAGCTATGAAGGCAGAGAAGCAAACTCTTGTCAGTAAAGAGCTTTTCATCTCCTTGTTGTATTTTTCTGAGAAATGAAGGGCAGGAGAGGAGCAGAGACTTTTCTGTTCCGCTTCTCCGTGGAGAGGTATGCCAATAAAGATACAGCCTGATACTCAGAAGTGCATTGGTGGCCCTCACAAAAGCAGTGTCTTGAGAGCCAGAGTGGGAGGGAGAAATATGCTGAGGGCTGGGTAGTAGCTCAGAACTGCTGTTGTTGTTTTTTTCTTCCTTTTCTTGAAAGCCTACTTTTTTCACATATTTGAAACCTAGAAGAGACCACTGTTACCATTGGTTAAATCCCTGTGTAACTTCAAACATAGTTTGGAGCTGTGCATGACAAAGGTCTGGAGGAGAAAATCTCCTTATCTGAAACACCTTAGTAGTTCCTAGGTCATAGGCGTTTTCAGTTCTTCACCAGCATATGGGATAATATATAGAATGCTTTTCATGCCTCAGGACAGCATGTGAACAGATTACACTGATGTCAATTTGTACAGTGCAGAACCTTCTCTCCACCTTCATCTTGCCAGTGTAGTAATTCACTAAGAGTTGACAATGTTAGGACTACAGTCTGACCACTGAGGAAAGAGCACTGAATACCTTGAGATGGTGAATACCTTCAAACGTAAAAAGTCTAACCAACATCGTTTAATGGCATGTGATGTTTGAACATCAACACTCCTCCATGTTAATGTCTTAACTATCATTCGATTTTGTACTAGGGTCAAACATTTTAATTGCACACAGCATTAGCACAGTTAGCCAAGGAATCAAGACTTGAGATAAGCTTGTGATGCAGTCTCCATGGTTAAAACTGTGTTCACCACAGCTATATAATGGTCAACACCTGGATACCTCTCTCGTACGCTACAAGATCCATTACATGAACGGTCCACTGCTTGCTGTATCTGTGGTGATGGTCACATTGTAGGTATGAATGAATTTAGCACTGATTGGTTCTACAACACATTTGACATACTGTACACGAAGCTTGGGTTCCTTGAGCAGTTCCTGGAGAACTGACCTGACAGCAAATAAAAGCATGCCCCTGGGATTCTTCTGTCTGAAATCATTTTGATAACCTGCCTCATGTGAGCTGCACATAACACACTGCATAATCCATTCATTAAGCCCATTTTCTATCATCCTTTAGTTCAGGTTGATATTGCCCAAGTTTCCGGTAATGTTTGTAATGTGTATAATAATTACTGTCTCCTAAAGGAAAAATAAGACTTTTGCACCTGGTGGATGCCCAATGAGAGGCTATGTAGATCAAGACTTCAGTTTGGAGAGAAGTCTGAGAGCAAAGAGTAAGGTGTACTAAATCATTAATGGAGTGTATCAAGTGAATGAGTAACTGTTGCTCACGTGTTATTCAACAACAGAAGGATTAGGATGTTTCCAATGAAACTAATAGGAGATTGGTGTGAAACTGATAGAAGAAAGTTCATTTTTATACAGAGTAATGAACTCCCACAGTTTGTTGTCATAGGAGGCTGTGGAGTCAGGGTCAAAGCAGGGTTAAGCAAATTCAGGGACACCAGGTCTCTAAGAAGATAATAAAGACAGTATGCAGAGCAGTACCTTCTAATAGCCCTCATCCAGTGGTTGTGGTTGCTGGATGGGAATGAGGGGATCAGACTGCACAAAGTGTCCAGGAACAAATGTGTTCTCTAGATGGTGTTTCCCACACTGCTGCTATCATAAAGGCAGTGACATAGCTGTGTCCCAGTCTGCTGTAACAATGTTCTTACGTCCTTACATTAACTGGAGAATCAAACAGGTCAGACACTGTCTCTCAAACTGAAAATATGGCATGCATTTTCCATGACCTTCCACTCTGTCCAAATGTAAAGCATTCATTCTCACACTTTCACCTGGTTCCTTTAGAAACTTATTCACAAATAGCTTAAAATAAAAATGGCAGTCCTCTATGGGGAATGGCTTAGTAATCTTACACTCCCTCAGCTCCCCACAGCTACTGACTTCTCCGGAGCAGCCCCTTTCCTCTCCATACAAGAGGGAAGCGTCTCTGGTCTTACTGTAAAAGCAGGAAGTTCAGAAGGAAGAAGCTGAGATTCTAGTCAGAGATGCTTTTGATTTGGTCAGTCAAAAGGAAAACATTAGTACATACCTAGGGTAATTATTTGAAGAAAATGGTTATATTATTTTCTGTCCCTGCACATCACTGAATCAGGGTGCAGTTACATACTGTTGAGTCATTGGTGGAATAGCAGCAGAATGATTAAGGAAATCAAAAGGCAAAACTATGCAAAATATGTTAGTTATCAACAAAGTAATTGGGTAGCGTTTAAACGAATGAAATGGACGTAGGCATGCAAAATATTACAAAGGATTGTAATAACTGTAGCAGAGAGTGGAGGCTTCCAAGTGACTGCATTCCAGATGACCTGAATACATTCACTACTGGCAAACAGGACTTTCTCATTACTACCCTACTTGAGGGAACCCCATTAAGAGGGGAAGGTCACCCCAGAGGTGTCAGTGTTTCCCAAGAAATGGGAAATTATAAATGAGAGTGAGAGGAGGAAAGCTTTAGAGAGGAAGAAAACAAATTCTAAATTCTGTTAGATGGATAACAAGCCGTATGTCATAACAAGGATAACTTTTAAGCCCGCTGTGGTTCAGTGGTTACAACACTAATCAGAGCAAAAATCCAATATATAGTACTGAAAATAATTTTTAAAGTGGGGAGAGAACAGAAGTATAAAATTGATTTACAAAATGGGGAAAAGTGATAGATTGAAGCTGAAGACTAGAGTACAAAGACACTACAGGTTTATAATGAAATGCAAATTTCCTAAAACATAACTTGCAAAGAATTTCTAGTGATCGTATCAGATCTTTCATTAGATGGAGATAATACATTTAAAATAATGTAGGAAAAGACCAAGTTTTTACTGATTTGGATCTGAGGAGATGAGGGAGATAGTGATACTGAAATATTTTCTAATTCATTGGTAAAAAAGGAGAATTAGTAAACACAGGCTAGACAATTTGAGAACTGATCTTCCTATGGTGCGCCAGAATACCCGCCCCAAGCATGGATGTCCTCTCTTCCCCAAGCACGGCCTCCAGCTCCACTTCTGTCCCCACTCGGCCGTGGGCACACTGCAGAGCTGCCTTCAGGTTCCTGCGTGAGCAGTCCATGCCTGAAGCACCCTTGTCCTCACCAGCAGCAGGCAGCCAGTATCTGCCTAGCAGCTGGGGGTGCATAGCCCAGTTGCTTGGCCAGCACTGCACAACAGGGACATTGTCAGGCACCGTGACCAGCTGAGGGGATCACACCCATCAAAGACCAGTGGTGCCTCCGAGTGCTCCATCATGGTCTTGTTTATCAGCCCTTCGTGCTGCTTGTTGGGGCCGCTGCGCAGTGTCCTTCTCCCCACCGCCGGCGGACTGCTGGTGGCGGCATCTTGGATGGGCACGCTGCCTGGCGCACTCCTCTTGCTGTGCTCCCCGCCAGGATGCCCACCACACGCAGCACGCCCGCCGCTGGCTCGGCCCCGGCCTCCGGCCGCAGTGGGGTGGCTGGGCCGTCCCCTGCTCGGGAGCTTGGGGATCGCTCCCCGCATGCGGCGGCGGGGCCGCCCCGCTGGCTTTGCCCGCTAGGGGGCAAGAGAGCCCCGCACAAGCGCGGCGGGGCGGCTGCCCTTGCCCCGCAGTCCTCGGCCCCACGCCTGCCCCTGGGCTCCTCCGGGGACCCGCCCTGGGGTGGCAGCTACAGGCGGCCTGAGCGGGCCCGGCGAGCCGGAGCCCCCGCGGAGGTGGCTTCTGGAGGCGGCGACAGCCAGGGGCCCCGAGACCTTCACCTGGGGTCTGGTGACCCGCATTTCCAGCAGGAAATGACCTGTACGGCTACGGTGCCCTAGGTGAAGAGGTAATCACTTCCATCGGGAAAGCTAGTGAGGCCTTTGACCATTCCAGAAAGCAGGCATGAAGCCATCATGGAACTGGCATGGTCACCTTCTCCATCGGAGCAAAGGCACACCAGAATGCTGCATCCGCCGCAGTGCATGCAGAGTGGTAAGCGAGGCACGCACCCAGCTCCTGCTGAGCTGGGCAAGCACCAGGAGGCATCTTCTCCTTGCCCCCGGGGAGGTGACACCAGCTGGTTGCTGGCATGGGTAAGTAGCATCCAGCAGATGTTCTGGGTATGCCTTGGTTGGTATATGAATGTCACCTCCTCTTTCAAGTGGTGAACTGTCTACAAAGGAAGTCTATCAGGCAAAGGAAGAACCTCAGGGACACCCTGCAGCTTGCTGGCAAACCCTGCCGAGCCTGCAGTCACAAATGAGCACCAGCAGTATGGGAGCATGAAGAAAGAAACCTCTTTGATAAGACACTGTGCTTAGGCAAGAAAGGTGCAAGGCAAGGGGTAAGCAGGGGCAGAGTTGTTCTCACAGTGAGGAGCTCTGTGAGCTGTGATGCACGAATCATTTGCCATGCGGAGGCCTCTGTGGTCACCTACACACGTGGCAACTCTGATCTTTTCCCCTTTTCTCCTTCCAAATGGTACTTTGGCTCTCGAGCAGGAGGGACTTGCAACATTGTGGATCATCTGTTCATTACTAAAATGCAGATACAAGCCATCTACAGATACAGGCATTGTAGAAATTTTAAACATTTGGCAGCTTTCACACTTGCATCACCCTGTCTACCTCCAAGTGCCACCACCAAGGACCCGCATTTCAAAAGACTGTATAAACATCTGCGTCGATGCACTTCACTATCTGATCAATAATAGCATTATTAATTCTGTACTTAAGATACCTTAACACATGTAATCCGATAACTCCCTCCCTAGGATGGTCAGAAAGATCTGCTAACACTTATTTAACGTAGATTCACAGGTTTCTGTATGTGGCAAAATACGCTAATGCCCTAAGAAATCCAGGTCACATACCCTGCTGTGGGTGTATATCACATGGTGACACTGATCATGGCATTTTCTTGGAGGTTTCCATCCAAACTGCATGTTTTACACTCCTCTGGCCTGAACATTTGGTGATGGGGGAAACATGCTCTTTTATGTTGTCTTCTGGGATTCTTACAGGTAATTTTTTTTTTTTTTGGTCATGCATACTGCTAATTTTTCGACAGTTTTTGAAGCGAGAAAGAAAATACATTTCTCTAGCTCAAGTTTTCTAAACTTGTAGGCACTTCTTACATTAATCCAGTTAGTCTGAATCACGTGGCTACAGGTTTTCATAAACATTTTATTTATTTCCAGGCAGTATCATGTTTCATAACCATGACTTTCAGTACCTTTTCATTGCTGAGATGACATGAATTTTCCTTGGAGGATTAATTTGTGCAACTATATTAATAGTTTTGTGCTCTCACAAGCCATTCTGGGGAAATGCTGAATCACATGTATAGTGCAGCAGGTGGGATCCATCCAGTTCTATCTAGACCTCTGTCATGTAAAAGTCTGTATCTAATATAGGCTTCCTTCATACAAGAGGGAGAATTAAGCATCTTCAGAGCATGAGTCAACGTCATCCTAAAGTAGGCGCCCAGAATAGGTCAGATGATTTGTGCCCTAAAATTGCTCCTATTTTTCTATGTTAAATAACAACTAGTTTAGATCTTGGTGTCTCCATTGCAGCAGCCTTAAGTGAGGTGAGGTGAGATGAATTAATACTGTTATCATACTCAGGTTTAAATCATGCTTCAAAGTACCCTAAAAAATCTTATTTTTAACAAAAACTGTAAATAGCATCACTTTCTATATTATTGTCAATTTATTAAAAGGCAGCTTTTAAAAGTTTGCTGACTCAGCGTCTTAGTAAAAGTGGCAAATGCCATGTGTGTCAGGGGAAAGTCACAGCACCTGTCTTTTCAGTAACGTAAGTCTTCCAGTTCTGCATCTGCAAGGCTGGGAAATAAATGAGTTAGGCACTTTGGTGAAATTACACAGCATGGAGGAATGAAAAAAACCCCAAACAGAAACCAACAACCAATAAAACCCCCAAACAATCATTTCTTGTAGCAGGCTGATTTGTTTTTTTTAGATGACATTCAAAAATCAGTATGTGAAAAGTTCCTGTACAGCTGAACTGGTCGGCACAGTACAAGCGAATCAGTGTTCGTAAAAAAAAGAAAGAAAAAAAAAAGTCGTAATCTCTAAACCTTGCCAGAGGTGCCACCCTAGTGCGGTACATGTGAGGAGCACGTGTGCCAGGAACTCCCCAAGAAATGCAGGCTCCTCCTGACCAGCTCTGCTTGCAGGAGTTAAAATCCTGCATAAAGCTGATGAGTAAGCTCTTGGTGACTCACTGTGGCAGATGCAGCCTTTGATTCCAGGAGGGTATAAGGGAAGTGGGTGTGAATCTTGAGTGGAGGGGAGCTAGGAGTAGGGATGTTCCTGCCTCAGTGTCTTGGGGATAAAAGTGTAGGTTTTTAATGCAGCCCCAGCTATCAGTAATGCCAGACTTGTGCAAGGGGTAAGTTTGACATTACACATCACACATAGATTTTATGTGAAGCAGGGTTGGAACACCACCTACTCACAGATGGGTATAATTTGGGGATGTCCTGCATAATTCATGTGTGGCTTTGATACTTATGAGTAATTCAGACATCAAAGCCTCAACTTAGATAACACTTTTATAACACTAAAGTTCCTATAGCAAATAATCTGTGGGCTTTAAGTATCTTAAAAAAAAAAAAAAGGCAACTGTACCAATAGTTTCTTCTTTACCTTCAGGTATTTTTCATAAGGTATGTTGCTGGGAAGTAGAAGATGGAAAATACTGAAGCCTGCACTAGGAAGGAAAAATAAGATTCCATGTAATACTTTTCACTGGGACTAGAAATGTAAGTTTTAAAGCACTGAAAAGGAATTGGGAGCCTCTTTTCCAGTTGTTTCTGGACCAAGAGCACATCAGCTAGCAGGCCTTTCGGTTACTTTGCTATATTCCTTCTATTTTGCCAGTGGCACAAACCTTCACTTTTCAGCAATCCAAGTGCCTAACAAGCAATTTTATGTTCTCTTCCAAGTTAGCCAAATTTACGCATAAAAAAAAAAACCCTTCCCATTAATAACCATAAAGCTCCTTTATTGTTCTCCTTCAAATCTCCTTAAAACTTCCTTCTGACACCAAACACTTGTCATTGGCCAGGCCTGTTGCTTTTTATTCTCAAGGCTGCTTTTCCCTTATCCTTCCCCCATGGGTCTGTGATATACACCTGTTGTCTTTCATCATGGGTTAAGATCATAAGCTCTTTGGGCATAGACCATCTCTCTTATTACATGTGTCTACAGTATCCAACACAATAGGACTGTGAGCCCTTAACGGGGCCTCTGGGTACTGCCAGGATCCAGTTGATAAAGAATAATGATTTTTGACATGGTGAGTTCTGCAGTTTTTCCCAAGTCATTCTGCAGATGTTCACGCTGATACAACCAGTATGTGTGTAAGAGCAGTGTCCTTAAACCCAATATACAGGGTAAATGCTATGGAACCACTTACCAGAGAACACAGGCTTTCCTCCTTTTTGTTGGAGGCTCGTCTGCTCTTACACATCAAAATGGATGGACTGACATGCAGCAACTGTTTCTTTCTGTGGGTTTGTACAGAACTACTACAATGGGACCCTGCTCAGAAGCTTCTCCATCCCATCCTTCAAAGAGCAGCAAAGGCTGATGGAGTCAAACGAAAGCGAGGTGGTTCATGCACCACTGACATGGACTGTGGCAATTCTTGAAAGGTCTGTGGGGGTTCAGGACAGAGCCTTTCCCTGCTGCAGTTTCCCCACTAGACATGGAAACTAGAAGTCTCTTTCCCCCCTCCCAAGTGTAAAGTCACCGTGGCAAGTGGGGGGGATGCAGAAAGGCTGCACCAGTCAGACCCGAGCTGCCTTTTTTTGTTGTGGGGAACGCAAGGAGAGCTGCCCCCTGTGCCGCATGCCCACTGAGCAGGAGGAAATGCAGAGAGGCAATTATTTTTAATTAACCCCCTTGCAAAATTTTCCTCCCGAGCTCTGTCTCCACCAGTGACCTTCCTGGGCCCCACCACCTCGGTGATGCACATCATCATTCTCGCCACACAATCTCTCCCTCCAGCCCCCAAGATATTATGTTTCTTCTTCTTTTCTCCCTGCCTCACTCGCTGTCCCCCCCCCGCCACCCACCCCACCCCCCCAAAAAAAAGCCTATCTTTGGGTTTTGCACTTAACTCCAGGGGCTGCCAGAGCCGTCCTCTCCTTCACACAAGCCTCTGCATCGTGCCGGGTCCTTGAGCAACCTTCTGCAAAGGCAGGAAACCCTTCTGTCCCTTTGCTAATTAATGCAGCTATATCAAAGCAGCAAAACCCCCATAACACGAATCCTTAGCATCTTAAGAAAAATCCTCTCTCTCCTCCTCCCCCCGCCAGGTCGCTCTTGGAGGTAACTTCTTTTTTTAGGGGGGGGTGGAGGGACAACACGTACTTGGCACCGGCACCCCCGCCCCCAGCCACCCCCCACCCCCACCTCCCGCCTGCCTCTCCCCTCCACTGCGCTCTTATAGCCCCGGGCCGAGCCGGGGGCCGCGGTTCGCCCCCGGAGGGAGCGCCCCGGGCGGCGGCGGAGGCGGCGGGGCTCCAGCGCGACCCGCTCCCGCGGCGGCACCCCCGGCACTGCGCCCCGGGCCGCGCAGGGGCAGAGCGGCAGGGCTGCGGCGGGCCGGCGTGGAGAAGGGGAAACCGCGGCGTGGCCGACAGCCCCCCCCGCCCCAGCTCCCAGACTTCCCGCGCCCCCCCGGTTTGCCCGCCCGGAGCCGAGTTTCAACCCCGTCTGGGACAGCGGCAGCCGGTTACCTGAGCCACGGGCCGGGGCCGCGCTGCGGGGCGGCCGCGCCTCCGCCTCCCCTGCGGCGGGGCAGAGCGGAGCGGCGGGGCCGGGCTCCGCTGGTTGGGCGCTGCCCTCCCCGCTCCCCCCGCCAGTGTCAAGGGCGACTCGGGCTATGCGGGCATCTCCCGAGGAGCCCGCTTCCCGCAGCGGGCGGGCTCGGTATATTTAGCATCGCGTCGCTTTTTTCCTCCCCCAAAGTTTCGCCCACTTATTTATTTATTTGCTTGCGTGCGCCGCGCTGCCGCAGAGCAGCAAGAGCCGCTCCACGCCGTGCCTGGCGCTGGAAGCGGCTCTGTATTGCAGCAGGTAGGGCTGAGCGCTAGGACCTCGGAGAATCCTTCCAGCAGCAATCAGGACTACCTTAAACCCAGCCCAATGCCTCTTCCTGCGCCAGTCTGCGTGCTGGATGGAGATCCACAGTCAAGAGCTGCAGCTCAGTGCTGGAGTACAACATTTCACAGGGAGCCCTGCAGAAGCAACACCTGTTCCGAGCCAGCCAAGAAAGACACAAGCACTTGTATGTTGCTGCTTTGCTTGTGGATCGTCAATAATCCTAAACCAGTGGACATCTGCTGAGCCTCCTGAGAATTCTGGATAATAGATTTGGACGTCAAAAGTTTTTTTTTTTTTTCCTTTTTCTTTTTTCCTTTTTTTTTTTTTTTTTTTTTGGATTTATCTCAGCCAACAACGTGAGATTTCCCCCCTCCCCCTTTGCAGGATTCATGCTGATGTATGCAGTCTGTTATAGAGTAAAAACAGCGCATGCCTTTCTGGAGTCAGAATCCATAAATCCTGACGTAGCCTGTGCATCTTAAAAAAAAAAAAAAAATCCCTATAACGCCTAGGTATTTAAGTTGCTATGGTCATTCTTATCTTAAACCAAATGGAGAAACTACGGATTTTTTTCTTTATTACAGTTGGATGGGCTGAAGACCGTATTGCTTGCTAAGAGCTGGGGATATATGCATTTATATAGATATACACATCTATATGTTTATAAATATGTCAGTGTGTGAGTATAAAGTGGTGGTTTCTTAGACTAACTGGTTTGACCTTGAACCTGTACCAGTCAAAACAGAATATTACTTTTATTTATGCGTTTAATGGATTGAAGAAAGAACATTTTCTCTGTAACTGCGCTAGGGAGGGGAGAGGAGTGGAATATACCTAATCTTATATCTCCTGGGTTTGGCACCATCATTATTGTTTATTCTTATTCTCTAAAAGCAGAATCTTCTGATGGCTCCCTTAGGTGAAGTTGGGAACTATTTCGGTGTGCAGGATGCAGTACCCTTTGGGAATGTGCCCGTTTTGCCGGTGGATAGCCCGGTTTTGTTAAGTGACCACCTGGGTCAGTCTGAGGCAGGTGGGCTGCCCAGGGGCCCTGCGGTCACGGACTTGGACCATTTAAAGGGGATCCTCAGGCGGAGGCAGCTATACTGCAGGACTGGATTTCATTTAGAAATCTTCCCCAATGGTACTATCCAGGGAACCAGGCAAGACCACAGCAGATTTGGTAGGTATTATCCTTAACCCTTTAGTGGCCATGTGATGAAATACGGGGGCAGAACTGCTGGCGGGGGGACGGCGGGGGTTGCGGGGACGTGTGGGGGGTGCTGCTGGCTGAGCCGCGGAGGGGAACACGGATGTGTCCGGGCTTGCGGGGGACAAAACTGCGGGGCGGGAGCCCCCGCTGGCGTCTCCAGGCTGGGGTAGCGATGCTGTGTAGCCCCAAGTTCTGCCTCAGAGCAGGCTCGTACCGGGAGGTGCTGGTGGCTGCGGTGGCATTTTTGCTCGGGACGTTTCTGCTGGATGTTTTGATTTCGCGAGTTTAAAGGGGTTTTAATCATTAACCACTACGATTTAAAATTCACCGAGTTTCCTGAAGGGAGTGGCTGTCGTCCTGTACGCAAATTAACGAGGGCTTTTCTTTCGTTTTCTCTGCCGGTTACCTGCCCTAGTAACTGCTCGAAACGCAAACCCAGCCTAGCTCGCTTCTCGGCGCGGCTTCACCGCCGACCTGCACCCCGCGGCCGGTGCCCGGCGCCCCGGGAAGGAGGGAGCGCAGGTGGGGTCCGTACTCACCCGAAACCCGCCTGGTAGCCTGCGCTAAACCCGGCCTTTCCCGAGCTGGGTGGCGTGTCCAGCTGGCAGGGAGTTTGCAAGAGTGTTCCCTGGATCTCACTTCCAGGGGACGCTATTTGTGACTCAGCAGCCAGGGCTGGAGGGCTCGTGGCTCCTGCCGCTCTCCAGAGCCTGTGCCCGCTCACCCGGGAACCCCACACCCGAGGCAAGCGGGCCTGGAGCTTCTGCTGCCAGGGAGCCTCTTTAAGGCCCTGCAGACCGAATGCACGAAAGTAACTAAATCAGCCTGAATAAGCTGATTCTTTGGGTTATTGTTGAGGCTTTTTTTTTAAGGAGGGGGGAGTAAAACATGCCAGGTTAGCTCGCCACGCTCCCAGCTGTTGGAAGGAGTTAACTTGTGAGAGAACGAACCTGACAGCAGTTAGATTCGGTCGTAAAAACAAAGTCCTGTGGTGATATTTTTTTTTTCTGTCTTCGTATTTTAATGCCAGATGTTGAACGATATCTAAGCTGTATTTTATTGCTTTGTGAAGCTGTTTAGATAGCGCCGGTATGGTAGGAGACGATCTCCAAAGGGCGCAGAAGGGAAGGGGCGGTGGGGGGGAGGCAGAGGGCTGAGGCTCGCATGGGCGCAGGTTTATACTCCATCCCTCTCCGGCCGCTGCTCCCGGACACCCTCACAATGCTCCCAGGCTCTGTCTCCTTCCCACGCCGCCCGCCCGGCGCCTCCTGTGGAGTTTGGGGGGGTCGAGGCTGTCCCGGGGGCGCACCATCCACGCGTGCTGGCGAGAGAAAGTGCGGAAAGTGTTTGAGGCAGCCGCGCAGGGAGGGGAGTGGGGGAGTTTTCGCATCCAGGCATTTTGCTTGACACACACAGGCAGCCGCTGTAGCACAGCCGCAGGTTTGCCTCTGCGGGTGCGGGCACACAGAGCTGGCGCGGTGCGGGGCCAGCGGCAGGTGTAGGGCGGCCACGGCGCTGTGCGCACCGGCGGCAGGGGCTGGGGGGGCCGATAGCCCCGGGGGAGGGCCGCCAGCTGCTCCCTTCACAAGGCGGCAGCGACCACGTTGTTCGCGGCGTCTATTTTTACAAATGGCTTTCCAGCCGCAGTTGTAGGAAGCTGACAATTCCGAGGAGCAGCTCTTCCAACCCTTGCAGCGCCTTGGCTTTAAATAGATGTATTTTGTTTTTTCTTCCTTGCCGGTTTGCTCGCTCTCTCCTCCCCAGGACGCGCCCCTGTGATAACTCCTCTCCCTCAGAGCGAGCCGGTGATGCCCCTACTCGGTGCGGGGTCGAGCAGACGGGGCAGGGCAAAGCCATGGCATGCGTTGGGGCTCCCGGCTTGTTTGGGGGCGGGGAGGGGATCACGGTGCTTTTATATGGGTGTCGTGACATTGCTGTTGTGTTTGCCGGGAGGTCACCGAATAGCTGATGCTGTTTGGGTTTTAGTGATCGGAAGGTCTTCCGATGATCCTGGGAAGGTCGGCATCCCAACTCGGGAGCTACCTGGGGGAGCCCGGGCTGACTTGGTCTCCTCTCAGCGTGTGCGGGAAACCTGCATGGGGGGCGGGGGGGGGGGGGGGGAAGGGGGAGGGAGATCTGGGGGAGCGAGTCAGCAGAAGTTTTCCTCCAGGAATAAGGAGGACAAAGAGAAAATCCCGGGGGCTGCGAGTAAACTCCTCCCTGGGCTCTGCCCTGTGGGAATCCCCCTCCCCGCACACACACACGCGCACACACACCTCTGGAGAGACATCAGATAAGAGTAATTCTTTTGTGATGCTATGTTGGATGTGTGCCTATTGCATACAATAAGCCGAGCCATATTGTGTGTCTATACTCGCCCGGTTCTGGGAGCCCTGGCATTTCGCAATTCCTGCAGCAAGATGTCCATCTCTCAAAGAAAAGCTCCCCGGGAGAGCCCGGCTCGGTCCCCCCTGTAATGCGATCGCAGGTGATCAAAGCCTTATCTCTCCCGGGTCACAAGAGGAAGATTTTTGAGGCAGTCTCCTTTAGTCTAGGGCATTTGCTAGACAGTGGAGTCATTGTAAATTCAGGAACTCTGTAACAGCGGAGAGGCGTGTCTCTGTGCGTCAGCACAAGTACTGCATGCACAGCATTAAAAAAATAGGAGCATGCAGGAAAAGGAGGAAAAAAAAAGCTTGTCAGCAGGTGACCTCCGCTCCCCGGGACCTGCTGCTACAAGGAACCGCTGCGTTCATCATCTGCGGGAGCCGCGCACCCGCCCGCCCTCCCGCCGCTCCAGCACGCCCTGCCCGCTCGGGCCCTCGGGCTGGCAAGGGGGTCCACCGCCGGGCAGGGCAAGGGGTTCAGCTCCGGCCGGAGGACCCTTCTGCTGCTGGATGCGGGGAGCCGGGGCTGCACCCTCCACACCTCCCTCATCCCCAACCCGTTCTGTCTCCGGGGAGAGCCGGCAGAGCAGGGCGAGGAGGGGAGGTGATACATGCAGAGGGCTCTGGCCCCCGGGAGTGGGAACCGGGGGGGCAGGTTTTGGAGGGAGGGAAGAGCCCCCAGCAGCTCCCGCAGCCTCTTCCGCTTATTGAGCGCTGCGGAGGGGAGGGGGTGCGCGCGGCTGGGGGGGCGAGGGCGCTGGAAGAGCCTCCTGGGGGGCCGTGGCTGTCTGCGCTGCCGCCTCCTAATTGGCATCCTGCGGAGGGGCGGGCGGAGCGGCGGCAGCTGCGAGCGGCGGGACGTGTCCCTGCGGCGCGCTCTGAGCGGCCGAGCGCGGCAGCCGCGGGCGGGGGACGCCGGGGAAGCCCCGGCCCAGGGCTGGCTTCCTGCGGCTTCCCATCCGCGAGGGGCTGTGCGGCCCTCGGCCCTCTGCTCCCCCCGGGTGGATGGCTGCCTGCCTGCCGAACACACGGCAGCACAGCCTCAGGGACCCGCTCCGCCTGCGGGCCCTCGCCGCTGTCCTCCTCTCCGCTTCCCGTGGAAGTCGTACGAAGAAGTGGGTGGCAGAGATGCTCGTTTGCTGTATTCATTGTCTTGGATGGTGCGTTAGGGTGCTCAGCGGAAGCTAAACTCCTTCAATCTAGCAATACAAAGAGAGCCTATATATAGCCAAAGACAAAAATGTGCAAAGGGCGGAACAGCAACAACAGAAAGATGTTAGCTGCAGAGATGTCCATTGCTTAAAGCCAAGGCAAATGCTTCTGTAGGTCTGTTGTTCACCAGAGCTAGACTAGATGGAAGTTAAAATTTCACATTGTGTAAGCGACCCACCTGCTCTCTCCTGTGAGCCTGGCAGGAGAGCAGGGCTGCCTTCATGGCCACACTGGCGTCCTGCTGCCATTCAGCATTGTCAGAGCTGCGTCATGTGGAGGAAGGTGCTTGAAGGGCTGATGGGGACATGTAAAGAATAACTTGCCTCAAAAGTTTCTTCCTAACCCCTTTGTGGAGGAGTAGATCTTTGCCTTGAAGTGGTTTCACTAAAGAAACCAGTGTCTGACAGTGGCTGACAAGAAGATATTCTGCATCCTATGTACTGAGACAGTTATTTCCTCTCTACTTTTTTCTCTTCCCCATTGCTTATAAATAGCACCTGAGCTTCTAAAGTTTGCAGCTGTCCTGATTTTTGTTTGGTCCATCCTCATTTTGAATAGGAATATCTATTTTAATATCTGGTTCAGGTCCTAAGTGCCATCAGTACATTGCAGAAACCGTGCAGTGAAAATATTCACTGGAGTGTTGGGCCACATCATGCAGTCCTTAAACTGGCAAGATTTGTGTAAGACTGCATGCTTGGCCTCAGATAATCTCTTGAAGGACTTAACAGCATGGCACGCACAACTTGCTGTGAATAGGCTTTTGAATATTTCAAATTAAGAAGTCCCTATTCTGATCTCAAAGATCATACAATCATAGAATGGTTTGGGTTGGAAGGGACTTTAAAGATCATCTAGTTCCAACCCCCCTGCCCTGGGCAGGGACATGCTGTTTGCCAAGTACCATAAATAATTTTTCTGCACTTACAATAAGATGTGACAATGCTTTTTGTGTTCTTTTGACATGCTAAGCAGCATGCACCCAAATATTTGAAATGAGGGCAGCATTTAAAGACTACATTTATACTGAGGTGAAAGATGCCAGACTGCCTAACTTAGCTATAGTATGGTATAATACACACTTAACATAAGATTTAACCTCAGCTAAAATTGCTTGGTAATATGTATCAGGTAATATGATAGTCTGGTAAAAGCTTTACAGAAAAAGCCTTAGTAAGAAATCTGGAAGTATTGCATGTCCAGATATAATGGGAATGTTTAAATAGTTTCAATGGATCGATTGTATCTGAGATACTACATATACCAGATGAACAGCATGCTACCACTTTGTATTACTTAAAAAAAAAATCCTTAATTACTAAATATTTCAACCCAGTGTTTTTTATTTGTGCATATGTAGAGAATAATTTAAGATGCCCAGGCCTAAAACCAGGGTTATCAAAACAGTAAGAATAATAGTGTTTGTAGTACTGAATAATATATAAGGTAGTGATCAATAGTCCCTTACAGGGAATACATTTCATCTTTACATTAGCTTGGCTATAAATTTTCCCTATTGGCTTCAACTTGTGCTGTGTTGGATTTATGTGATTCATGCCTGCTATTGATTACTGCACAACTATTTTGAGGGAGATGCCAAATTAATTGTTCAAAAAACCCATGAAAGTGCTTTTTTAGTGGCCACGTGAGGCTCAACAAATACTACATGGCTGTTTTATTATTTAATCTAAATATAGTTTCCATTAAGCTTTAAAAATAGTTACATGGTGTGCTTAGACATGCAAATTCACAAAAGCGTATTGAAAATGCTACTCTAGGCTTTATTTTGTGGCTCAGAAAGTAGCATAACACAGGAGTGTGCTTCTGAACATTGCTGGCTAACTCCTGTGGAATCATTACAGTCCTACACAAGCGTTCCCACATAGGAAGCAGTTTCCATTTTTTCCACAGGACTTGTAGGCTTATGCAAGGCTTGGCTGGTAGCATCCTCACTGAAGAGAGAAGGATGCCAAAAAAACCCCCAAACCTTCTTTTTGATACAGATACTTGCTGTACCATGCACATTGATGCTGAACCTAGGAGCTTTGGAGAAGCAGGGCTTCTCTGCAAAACGTTCTTGTCTCTAGTGCACAAATGTCCATGTGAGCTTGTTGTTATGTGCACTGGAAGAAATAATCATTTTACACTATGACTAAGGTTTAAAATATATTAATTTTCAACTTTGAGATGAGTTAAAAATAACACACCAGAGGGAACACTTACTCTCTAGACAGAAATGTGTGAGACTATACTAAGGATTTTCAGTTCTCAGGCCTCTGGAAGGTTATACTGTGAGTAAATATTTCCTCATATTCCTGGTGCCTGGAAGTAGATCTTTTGGTTTTGTAACGTTTTTTATCTGACAATTCTGATTCAAATGTATTTTTTCAGAATTTGTTTTGCAAGACAAATTTCCCAGGTTCTTTAATACTGTTTTTTCTTTGCATGTATGACTTGTGCAAACCAGAATATGACCGACATTCAGATCTGTGTTCAGAAATGGTGAGAAGGACTGAGAGTAATTTTTTAATTTGGTATATTCTGTCTGCAATGCATCATTCTAGCAGAGACTCAAAGAACTTCACCGGTCAACTATTGTACTTGAAGATAGATCCATTTGTTCCTCATCTTCCTCCAAAGAACTCTGAAAATGGGAAAACACCTGTGAAAATAGCTGCTTGTTGCTCAAGGATCAGAAAAAAAGTCTTTCAATGGAAACAATATGTGCATTGTTTGTTTTTCCTGCTCTTTATAGGTATACTGGAATTTATCAGTATAGCAGTGGGCTTGGTCAGCATCCGAGGAGTCGACAGTGGACTCTACCTTGGAATGAATGAGAAAGGGGAACTGTACGGCTCGGTAAGTTCCTGATAGCCTTGGGCAGTTGTGATCCTTATATTCTGTGGGAAAATACTTGCCAGCTCCTACAAGCTCCCGTTGCATTAGATGTTTTACTGGCACTGTTTCTGTTCTGAATATCTTGCAGTCTAATTCAAAGCAAAACCCTGTGGGTGGTATAACAAATATGGGAGAACGAAAAGGGGACAACATCAGGAATGAGTAATAGTGCGGATGAGCAACAATTTAGGTACAAGCAATGGAAACTGGTGGTCAGAGCTGGTCACTGAAGACAAAAGGAAGTACTGTAAGATTTGTAAACATGTCCTTTCAGTAAAGACCTGAAGTGAGATCTTTTGTGTGTAGGCAGAGAGCTTTCTAGGAACTGACAAAAGTAGAGGTGGAGATGAAGGGCAGCATATGTGGATGAGAAAATGAGAAATAGGAGTAGATAAAAGTTGTAAAAAGGTATAGGAATGAGGGAAAAAGTTGGTGGTCTTGTCCTGAAAGTTTAGCTGGTGGTCTCTGAGGGATAATAGCAGCAGGAGAGAGTAATGGGTGTGAGGGAGGAATAAAACTCACACTTTTAGACATGGGAGTTAGGCTGGTTAACCAGCCTACCTGCAGCTGATGTCTGACTGTTCTTAGCAGCATGGCCTGTCTTGTGGCAGAAGGGTGTGTGTGTGTGTGACCCTTACCTGGCAATAGTTGAGACATCTGATGTATTACACCGGGGTTCACACCATGGATATCATCATCAGGTCATCATGTGCAGGGAGAATCTGAAACCTGCTGAAATCAAGCAGGCAACTCCCCAGATAGTAATGGGCAGGCTGCCTCTTCTACTAGCAATGTATCAACTTCCAAAGTTGACAAGGACTTGAGAAGCAGTTGTACTGGAGGAAGAGGATGGCAGGTTTGAAAAGTAAGCAAGTGCCTAGAGTGAAGGGAGGCTGTGTATCCATTGGGGTTCAGTAGAAACGTGGAGGAGAAGGTGGCAATAGTCAAGTGATTGTGGAAATTTTGCAAAGAGGCTTTAGGTGTAGCCTAAGCGTGTGTGTCTGAAGGTACCTGTATCAGAGAGGAGTAATTGTAGCTGGGAAAAGGGTGGGGAGGAAACTGACTGGGGCAGCAGTGAGGCTGACGAGAAACGAGATGAATAGACATGTGGAAACAAAGAGAGTAAGAGGGAAGTTCAGCTTCCATATACATGATCCGTGGTGGAACATGAGGAAGCAAGATCAGGAAGGACAGCAGAAGTGTTTTAATAGGGGTGTCCAAGTTCACTGATCCCTTCCTAGCAACATTTTGTGTGAGAAAAGGAAGATAGAGAGGAGAAGGGGACTGTCTTCTGAGTGAAGAGCCAGCTAGGGGAGTAAGCCAGGAGGTACAGATAATGACAGTGTACGTGGGAGGCAGAAGAAGAGGTGGTAGAACGAAGGTCAAGGCTGGGATGGAGAATGTGTGGACAGGGGAGCATGGGAGACGCAGAGATGGTGAGAACCAGTGAGTGGAAGAGGCCAACGAAAAGCCTTTACTAAATGGCAATATGGAGGAGGAAAAGGTTGGAAAGGTGGAGGAGAGAAAGCAAATGAATGCAATGACAAATGTGAACAAGTTGCCTGTGAAGAGTAAGTTTTTGTAAGTCACAGTCCTTGTGCGGCTGATGAATGGGATAAAGAACTGGTGAAGTCAGAAGTAATTTTATAGCTCGGTCAGCAAGAAGGCAGTACAGCAACAGTAGTATGAATCAGTAATGTTGATAATCATCAATAAGAGTAATAATTTAAACAGATAAACATAGTAAATCAGTTACTCTGCACTTCAGATATTCAGAAAAAGAAAATGTGGGTATTGATAGAACTCAAACGCATAGATTTGGAAAAGCAAATGTTACATCACTTTTCTGTCCAGTTTATATTTTGTGTTTGCAATATGGTTGACTGTCAGAGTGAATTACTCCAAACATTCTTTGCTGAGGAAATGTGCACAAGAAATTATTTGTAGATTACTAAGCTTACTGTATTAACAAAATAGTCGTTCCATGAACAGCAGTTCTAAGGGAGCCTGCTTTGCTAGGGTTTTGTGTCTCACAGTCCAAGACATGGGTCTCCCTGACCTTCAGTCACTGCAGTAACACAAATTTCTCAGGCTTTTGTGTTTCTTGCATGAGAAAGAGACCGTGTTAGCTGTCCCTGCACACTAGATTCTCAGTTTGCAGGGACTACATAGCTCACCACTCCCAAGTGGGACGTGCAAATATGTCTTCTTTACTCTGCCTCTGATTAGTTGCAAAACTGATAGGAACTTAATTTTCTTAAAGACCTTTGCCTCCTGATTGAAACTGGTTGAAAAGCTAGGGAAGAACAGACAGGCGGGCAGATGGATGTATAATATAATTGGATAACCTCTTTTCCCTAAGAAATGACACTAAAAATATAAAGCCATTCATTATGGAGAACTGGCAATCTACAGGGCCAGAATGCAAAGTTCAGGTTAAAATCTGATGGATGATATGGATTATTGTCAGCCTCCAGAGATGGGACATACTAAAGAGTGATGGTAATTGAATTACATTACTTCAAATGAAATATAACCTCTAATGGCTACTCAGTGTGATGATGCTTTAAAGCCCTGTCAACACTAGCAATCCTAGTGCCTATATTTCAGCAACTGTCAGCTCTCATAGAAACACTGAGATAAGCAGGCCTCAGAGCAGATTTTCATGAGAATTGGCTGGACATTTTTAAGTGACAGTGTTTTGCGTTTGGTTTTGGTCAAGAAAATGCAATTAATTGAAAATAAAGTCCTGTGATGGGAATATATGTTGTGGTTTGAACCAGAAGCAAGCACAATCCAACACAAAATTACCTTTCTGGAGAGAGAGAAGATCAGTTTAACTGGAATTAGTTTTAAGACTGATATGTGATAAACTGAGGTTCCAGTTTTTCACCTGAATTAAGTGGAGCAGTCACGTGAGTTGAACTGTTCTGTAGTGCCAGCAATCTGTCCTTGTGCTGCCTGTAAAGTCAGTTGCGTCCCTGTATCTTAGTTTCTTCACTCAGGGCTGTCAATAGCACCAGCTTTGTCATGGAGCAGGTACACTTAAGAGGCTGTAAACATGTTGTCTAAGGTGGGGAACTGTTTTCTTAGCAGCCTAAGAAATACCTGGTCCTGCTCTACAGTAGCATTTTGGATCTAAATAGGTGTGCTTCTGCAAGCATTCAGTATTGCAGCACTTGATGCTGCCAGAATGGATGCCCTGTGTCTACGACACTATCATATTTATATTCAAATTGCTGCATGAAAAATATGTTAGGTGTGAATCAAATCAGCATCCTAAAAGACTTCTATCCTTCTATATTTGTGCTTGAAACATTTGGCACAGGAAGATTTTTCCCAGCATATTTGTGGTGCCACTGTAGATTGGACATATGGTGAAGCAGAGCAGCCAGGATGGGTGATTGCTGCCAATTTTCATGAAAAGCAACAATAAAGACAGTTTCAGCATATCTTCATCCAGACATGTTCCCATTGGCCTTCTCAAAGTGCTGCTTTCCTCCTAGATTAGATACTTGACAGCCTCTTCCCAACTTGCCACTGTTATAGCAGTTCCTACTGCATTTTCTGGTTAAAAGAGCACAGTGACACTCCTGCTGCTCTCAGGCAGTGATGTATAACATAGGGTGGCTGTTGTCAGGTTCCTTTTCATCCCACAGATTTAGCCAGGGAAAGCTGAAGGTACATGTATATGGTACTGCAGGGAAGCCAGTGGTAGCTACATAGGGATGTCTTGGAGGCCGGTTAGTGACACCTTTCCCTCCTGTCTTGCTCTGTTCCTGCTCTCCCTTTACCTTGCCTTCCCCTTGCAGCCTGCAGCTGTGATGCATCATGTTTCACAACAGCTATAGTGCTTCTCACTGGAGAAGAGGAAACTACAGATAGGACCCGAAGGGTGTCAAGACAAGACACAAAGACCCTTTTCCTTCCAGGGTGCCAAATGGCTCTTGCTAACATCTCTGGCAAAAGTTAGCAAATATGTCTTAACTATTCTCCTCGGTGCCATGCCATGGAGTGAGGGAGGTCTTTCTGGTAAGTCCTAGGACTTTCATGTGCTGTCCCACCCTCATGCTGCCCTGTACTGCTGCCCTTGGGAATATTAACAGCAGGCAGTTATGCTGGTGTCTCCATTGCTCCTTGCGTCTTTGGCAGGTGGCAAAAGGCAACTCAAGCTGGATGCTCAGAAGTTGGAAGAACTTCTGGGAGTTGGAACTCCTGGGAGTTGGAAGATCTGGAGCAGTTACAAGGGGAGCTGTGCAGAGAGGGATGAGGAAGGCAGGAGTGCGTATGGTGGAGTTGTTGGGGGAGAGGGCTTGCAGTGCTTGGAAGGAGAGGGGAGAGGACTGAAGGGGGAGAGAACTGAAGAGGGTGAGGCTTCATGTTCCCACAGAGCAGCCGGGAAAGAGCCAAAGAGCCCAGATCTGGAGTCAGGGAGGGATGCTCCTCACCTCTGGGTTTCAGACTTACAGGGTGTGTGCAGCAAAGTGAGATTTAGGACTGCTTATAACAGGGTAATAAATTGCTGTCCTTAAAAAAAAATCAACTGAAAACTTGTTTGTCCAAATGTTTTTGGGACATTCAACCCGCCTTTTGCTCCTAAAACTACTGGGGAAAGGGTGGAGGAGACAGAGAGAGAAAGAGTACTGTCCTTGAAGAAACGTGTTTTCCCAGTAAGAGTGCAGGGAGGTGATGATAATGCCGCTTTGTTGTCCCAGCAAGGCTGCACCTGCAGTGCTTTGTACTTTCGTTTGGGTCTCCACAGTCCTGGAAGGACTACGCGGCTACAAAGACAGTCAAACAGAAATTCTTTTGACAAAAAAAGGACAATTTTTCATAGTTTACTGAAAATTGGTTGGTGTAGGTTTTGTTTAGCTGCATTCTAAAAGTATCTTTTATGTTCCTGTGCAAATAAGGGAAGGGAATTGTTCAGCCCTTCAAATGGTAGGTCAAGGTGCACAGAAACAATGTGAAGAAAAAACAGGTTGAAGTTGCATGTTGGGAACAGCATTTGGGTCAAGTATACAGTCACTGCAGATATCTAAGAATAGGATAGATAAATAAATTACCCTGCAGTGTTATTCACACTTTCCTGTTAGTGTTAAATACCTCTGATCTAAAGCAATTGAATATGCTTCAGATTGATTGGGGGTTTTTTAATAATCTGCATAATCTGTCAGTGTACACACGGGTACCTATGGGTGAGATGAGCCTGGAAGCAGGACAGCTGCATCACACAACTCCCTCCAAAGGGAGAATTAAATGCAATTTCCCTGTGTGAAAGTGCAGACTTCTAGGCTGAGAATGGTCAGATCCCAGGAAGGGTAATTGTTACAGCAGCAGGTTTAACATCCTTCTGCTTGTTTGTAAAATAATAGCGTCTTTTGGTAAATGGTACAAATGGTGGAGGGGCAGAGGGCAGTTCCTGGGGGTCTGGGCTCCTAAGAGCGGTCAGGCTTTCCACACGAGCAGTGTTGCTCAGGAGAACCTGGCACTCCCGTGATCAAAACCCCGGTGGTGTCCTTTAGCAGAAACAGTGAATTGTGTCTTCCTGAGCAAATCTGCTTTGAGCAGGTGAGTTGCAAGAAGGAGGCCTATAGCTAATTCTAAAGGGCACACTTTGAGGTCTGAAGAGGCCCAGTTCAAAAAGGTGCTTATGGTTCTGAATGTGAAGGAAATGTGAAACCTTGTCAGAGATTCAGAAATCCTGTGAAAATGGTATCCCAGCAAGGGTGAAACTGCTGCAAGCATCTGGAGACTAACAGGCTGTGGGTACTTGGAAGAGGGTCTGTGAGGAATGGGAGACAGGCAGGTTGTAGAAAAGCACATCTCAGAGGTGTAAAAGTACTGGGTTAAAATGGGAATTGCTACAATAAAGATGACTGGGGCCCTGAAATGCACACTAAAATATAAGGCAAAAACTTTTTAAGGTATATAATTGGGAAAGGAGCAGGAGTCTTTATAAACATGGTGCATTCAGGTGGGAGTGTAAATGCAATATGGTCAGAACGTGGCTGCTAACTGGTCTGGCCGCTATTTCTGATAGACTCCTTGGTGGTAACGTGGGGCTGGGGGATTCCCTGTCGTGTGATGAGCAAAGGGAGCAGGGGCAGCCAACATCACTGTTAAATGAAGAGGCTATTTCTGTTGCTACTTGGTGAACTGAAGTGGGGAACTGGAAAGTAACTTGGCCAAGCAGAAAGGCTGTCTTTGGCCACTCTGATCCCCTCCTAGGTCACTGCAAGATGCAGTGCAGAGGTGGGAGCAAGCCTGGGAGAGGGAGGGTTCACTTCCTTCCAAGGCAATGCAAGTGTTTGCCAGCCTTGAGTGTTTGTCGTCCCATAGCTGTGTGGTTTGTGTTTGGCTGGGGCATGACCTAGGAAGCCGGACAGTTATCAGCCTGATGTGGATTGTGCCTGGGGCATAGGAGCACAGTTTTAAATGCAAGAGTAGAGGAGGACCTGGAAGTATGTGCAAGATGAGGCTTTTGAAGCTGGATAGTTTCAGGCAAGCCTAGTATTTTATTTTGGGTGGAATGTCTTTTTCTAGAGACAGGAAATATGGTTGTGCTAATCTGCAAGGCTGTGTTAGGTATGACCCACAGAAGAGAGCATTTGCTACAGTGGGTAAAATAGGTGTCAGTAGAACACTTGTGTAATAGATGGTGAAAAAATTAAGAGAAGACAGCAATGAGGTGTCTTGAAAAGTATTAGACTGAGTGGAGCTTAGTGGAGAGTGGAGCTATTAGTGGAGTTTTATGGATTGGTCCTTGGACTGGTTTTATTCCCTGCTTTTATTAGGGACATTAAACATCTTGCCATAAAAAAAGTAGTAGTGTGTTGCTGAAATTGTTGCAAAATTGGGAAGGCAGACAGAAGGCAGCCTCACAGAAAAGACTTGCTGATCTAAAGTACCCAAAATGTTTATGCATGGGGCTCAGGAAGAGCTCAATTGGTGCTGCTGCCTAGAGCACTGGTAGGATCCAGTCTAAATGCAAAGTACAGTTGGCCACTTGTGTTAAAGAAGATGAATTGAAACTGAAACAGGTGCAGAAGGGGCTTAATGGGACGATCAGAAGGGTGAAAATATTATCAGATGATGAAGTCTAGAAGTCTTGGCTTATTTAGCGTGCAGAATGAAAACAGAGAGTATGCTCTTGGTCTCTGTCAATGCATTGAAGTTGAATACCAAGGAGAGAAAAACAGTCTTTGAAAGAGAGGACAAGAATGGATTGGTTTGAATAGGTCAGAAGAAAGCTTAGGTTGGATTATGAGGAAGTGTCAGGTCATGAGGAAGTGCAGTTTTGAGCTGGCCTGAGGAATTTTTGCAGGGAGGTGAGAGATGAAGCATAAATGCTTTTCCCCTGCACTGTACGGTAGGAGACAACTTCATAATTGTGGAAGCCTTCTGTGTGGAAGGCGCAGGTCCAACAAAAGCCCTGAAACTTCAGTTACTTGGAAAAATTTGTCTAGAACCTCATCTGCTTCACTTCTGCATATAGTCTCTGAATTTGGATAGCAGCCTTGCTGAAAGCTGAGTGCTGTAAATGGTTGCTCTCAGGCTGAGGATGAGAGCATAAACTGCAACCCACTCAGCAAGGTATGAAGGACTTTGCAGAAAATAAAGGTCTTCTGAGATGTGGGTGCTGGTGAAGGAAGAATTGATAGGTGAATCCACACATTTAACAGAGGTAATATGGGAAAAAGCTCTGTGAGAAAATGCAGCTATTGTGGTCTTTTAAAATCTCAGTCTGTTTTTTAAACCAGAATTTCACAGATTAGAACACCTGTCACCAAAGAGAGACACCTGCTGATAGTGTTCTGTGGGACAGAGGCTACACTTTCCCTCAGGTCTTTGATTTTCCTCAGAGGACTTCATTCCAGATGCTTCCTAAGTCTGAGGACCGTTTTATAGGAGAGAAAACTCTCAGTGATCTCTTTATCTAGGTGTGCAATTCTGTGCTGGACTTGGATTCTCACTACTTTCCTGGGACAGGAAAGTGTAAGAAATATCTCCTACCTAAATTATATATATATATGTGCGTGCATGTTTATGTGTGTATGAAGCTAAGCTTTGGTAAAGCAAGATCCTCCTCAAACCTAAATTTAGCGTAATAATTGCTTTTCCCTAGTTAAAGAGTTTTGTATTCTTACAAAACCATGGGATTGGAGGTGCTGCTTGAGGAGGCAGCCAAGGTGATCTGACACCTTGCAGAAAACCCACTCCAGAAAGGGCAGTCCTGGTTCCCTGGCTCCGCTGTGTGCTCTGCTTCCTTCCTTGCTGCAACAGCAGTACTCGTCTGACCTGTCAGAAGGCTAATGTAGGGAAGTAAAGCCACAGAAGAAAGCTTGAAATTGCTTTTTTGTAGGGTTGCTTCTCTGCTGGTTTAGCTTCCTGAACTGGCTTGTTGCCTTTGTGGGTAAGCACTAACGCTCAGTGAGGGGAATCAGCTGCAGTGTGGGGTGGGAGAGGCGTTGAGTACTGCACTGTCCACAGCGGGTAGTTGTTAAATGGCATAACTGCATCACAAACCCAAATCCTACCCAGCATGTTCAGTTTGAACATCTTCAGATTAATTTCTTTGCAGTTGTGTAGCTTCCCAGTCATTGCAGCTCTGAATGTTTCTGGAGCTAGCCGTGATAATGATATGGAGGTGTGAAAAGTTTCAGTGTCTTCAGTTGATCTGAGAATACTCTGTTGAAGTGACATGCTAAAAGGGCATCATCAGCAGTGACATACTGAGATATGCTTGGGGATTATTCGCTGCATCAGATAAAGATCTGATGTGCTCTTTTTCTGACTCAGGAGCCAGTGGGACGTGAACATGGCACTCTTCCCCACTTTACCATTCATCATTTTCAAAGGCAGAGTAGAAAAAAGTCTGCCCTGCGGGGACTTCATTAGGGATTTTGTCTAGGTTGAGATTTGCTTTGCAGTTTGAATGTGCTCAGGCTGATTTGGTGATGTGCAGTAATGCAGTTCATTTGTGCCACATTCAAAAAGTCAAGAAATAAAGCTTGTTACAGTGAAAATCCGTTCCACACCCCACCCCCCCCTTAAATAAAGTCCTTTGGTTTCTTTTTCTTTCCTTTTATAAGCCATACCTCTGCTGTTACTTTTGATTTGAAGATCAGATTTTATATTCATATTCCATGACTGCTGCTAAGGAAGAACTTGGCTTCTGGTGTGAATGCTGCATGCTTTTGGGGTCTGGCCCAGGCTGTGCATTCTTTAATCTGCTAAACTTTACCCTTCAAATGTTACACAATTATGGAAGCTACAGTGACTCAGGAGAAATTTGACTTGCTTCTATTATTGTTGAAATGCCATTGACTTCAATGGAATCAGCATTGGACCTGGTCCTGTAAAACCACCAATTAATTTTATGGCTGTGTCAGCAGACCCTGATCCAGATAAGAGCTTTGCTCAATTCATAATTTTAAAAACCTAAATCCAGACAAGGTTCCTGCCTGTGAGAGTCTGCAGTCTAATGACAGTCTTTTAACATGTGTTTATTGCTTTTGTATAGCAAGAGGGATTTTGATGCCTGCTGATACCTTTGTTAGGACAGCATCTAGTGTATAATCTGGACTCAGAACAGGAAACTTACTGGGGAAGATTTAATGAAAATTCTTTGAGTCATTTTAGAATAACTAACGAATACAAAGTTTAAAGAAAATCATAATTTTATTTTTTTCCTTACACTTCAAAAATTTGAGTTTTTTGGAAGGTTTGTGTGCGACTGATATGTGCTAGACCAAATGCCTGGTCCTTGAGCTCTTCAGTCACCAGTTCTGTTGAAATTGTTATTATATATCTTTTTTCTTTTTTTTTTTTTTAGACAGATTGACAGCTTCTGTCACCAAAGCTGAAATTAACTGCATGGCTAAAGTTTGACCCACTGAAAGACAGGTCCACTGATGTGTGTGTGTGTGTGTGTGTGTGTGGAGTAGGGGGCTCACAGAGGAGCTTTGTCCAGCACTTTCCAAAGGCTGGGTTAGGTGTGTCACTGAAAACTTAAGTCAATGCACAGCAACACCAAAGATAGGTGGTTTTTCCAAGAAATCTTAGGGAAATAATTTTTGTCCTACTCATAAACACTAAAGATTTGTGTATCTAGATCCGTGACTTTATGGTGGGATCGCCTCTTGGAAAAGGAATAGGGGAAATCCAAAGAGTCGTCTCTGGAGAGACCACTTATGAGAAATGTTTGCCAATGGAGGAGCACTGCTGTCTAAAAGGGTAAATGTGACATGGTTTCTTCAGCAGCAGCTCTTTGAAATGTTGGCCTTCCTTTGTGTCGAAAAAGGTGGGAGGTTAAAATGCCTAATTTTTAAACAACTTAAACTGAATATACAATTGAGTCCGGACAGGTAAAGATCTTAGAGTACCAATGCTTTGCTGTACTGCCCACAAAAACACTATAGGTTTTCAAATCTCTTTCAAACTTATTGGTTTCCAAGACTTCAGTACATTCTTGGCCATTTCAGCGAGGAGGGCTGGATCTTCCCAAAATGTGATAGCCCGTGATGTTTTGCTTGTTTGACAACCCCCATCCAGAACGACAATGTGGTCACTAATGTCCCTGTCCTCTGAGCTAGTATCTGACAGGTAACTTTACATAAAATGAATAATAAAATATAGAGTCAGGCTTTTATTCATCAGTCCTTGACCAAATCATCTTGCTGAAAGAATAAAACATGAAGTACTTTTATATTGTACATTTTTATCACTACATATGTATTATAATTTGGACCCCATGGCAAGGTGTTGTATGAAGCACCCTGAGCATTCTGCTCTTTTATGATGGTACTTCCTAGCTAAGGGATAAGGTGCTTCTCTGATGATGGATAAATCCATTTTGGGGGATACTCACTGAGTGTGGAGGCTAATACAGATAGAGTACTTTTTATAACCCACTTTGCACTGTCTTTCAGCAAGTGAGTTTAGCTGCTGACTTGTGCAAAAGGCAGCACTTTCTGCTGAAGGAGTGCTATCTTTCCTTTAATCCAGCATTCTGTGCTAAGAGAACCACAAAACAAAGTGAAAAATACTGACAAAACACTGACACTATACTCCACATGAGTTCTATTCAAGGGAAGCGTATTTTATTTAAAAATCTCTATTCACTTAGAAGCTTAACTAGTATTTCAGGCTAAAGAGTGTGTGTGTAGCTGGAGAATAACAGCGCTGGTTTGACACACATGTTGTCTTTTGATAGAAGAGAATTTGTGGAGTGGGGAGTTGAGATAGGTCAAGTTACAGCTTTCAGTAAATCTGAGCATGCCTGAAATGGTTCTTTTAATGTCTTAAAAATATTTGTTGCCTTTTTATCATTGCAAGCCTGATCCAAGTTCCATTTAAGCTGATGGGAACTTTTCTCCTGTCTTCTTTAAAAATTGGCTCTAGCCCTCGTATCAGATTGCATACCACCTTGCTTTCTGATTCTTGGAATGGTGCAGCCAAGCGTTATGAGTTAGATGCTTAGATAACATTGATGACTGCAGTTCATGATTGTGCCAGGAAACCAAAAATAAAATAGAGGTTAGAAGTGTGACTAGTAAACGGCACAGTGAGGGCCCAAACCTGCTGGTGCAGGAGGGAGGGGAACACACCTGCTTGTTTGTCATTTAAGAGTTGAATTTGTCCCAGTCTTGCTTTATTGTGGTACAGAGAGGGAAGGAAGCCCTTCAGCTTCCAAAAAATGGTGTTGTGACAGTTTACGTGACCTGTCCCTGGAGCTTTGTCATGACTCCCAACAGCAGCACGAGCAGACCTTAGGTGTTTAGGTGAAAACATGCTTTCATCTAATGCACTTGGCTGGGCAGATCTGACTCAAGCCTTTGCAGACCTAAGCACAGCTGCTGGTAGGCAGTCTGTGCTGGCAGATGAGAGCTCAGGCACAGTGGGTTGCTCTACGTATAATGGTTTCATGTCCAGGAAGGGCATGCTTGAAGATTGACAGATGCTGCAAACTTGAAATCTCAAAGGAGTCGATATCACTGTGGATTTGGCAGTGGCAAAAATGGATGGAGAGCTGATTGGCATCTCATCCTCCTGCACCTCATGTCAGAAGACCTTAGTGCTGGATTCCAGTCTGGTCCCTCCAGAGGAGGTCCGTAATGGAGTGGATCGCAACGGAGTCAATAAAGGAGCAATAGGACAAAGGGGAGAAACAATTAAATCCCTGATGCACTGATGGTTCCTTGGGATTTTATTCTTGATGTTGGAGTCCTTTTGCTTTGTTCAGGAAACTCGGCTTTTCTGTTGCCTTCCTCAGAATGTGAAAGTCATGTACCTGTGTAGCTATTGTGGCTTTTTATGATGACACTCCTAAGGGAGCCAGGTTGTGCTAGGTCTTAGGGACTTTGCAAGCTTTTTGTGTGAAACGTGTTAATCTCATAACTCCTCCATGGCAGCAGAACAGTCACGCTTTGTTTTTTTTTTTTTTTCCTAATTGGGGATTTATGTATAATAAAAACTTTATACAAAGTAACTAGAAACTTAGAAGGAGAAGCTAAGATGAATACACCAACACTGTGAAAGTACAAAGTGACCTCAGGTAGAGAGAATGTAATTACCCAACTGTCATTTTGCCAGGACATCTTGCCTAATTTCCCTCATCTTATGAAAGGTGCCACAGAATACGAAATGCGTGTGAGTGAGTATGTGGCTATTGTCTTGGTCTTTCTTCTGGCTGTGGAGGGTTTCCTACTGTCTTTCTGAAGTGTTTGTGGAGGAGCACTGACACAAACACAAAAAAAAGCAATCAGCTAGTCCTTTTGGCAGACTTTTTTTCCCCTCCTTTTTTCTCATGTTCTGTCAAATTATCGAACAAAGCATTCTGAAAGAGCGCTGCTTGGAGAAACTGTTCAAAGAAAACTCTGTGACATCCACCAAGTCAGGCAATGTGCAGAGTTTGCCTCGCACTGCTGTCTAGCTTGGAAAGGAAGCTGATGCTGCTCAGACACCAGCAATTGGCTTCTCACTGTGACTGGAAGTTGTCCACCCAGCTGGAGACTAACAGGCTTAGCATGGGAGATCTGACGACACCACAGCAAATGCTAAACTACACCTTTATTATGATAACTCTGGATGAGTGTTAATTATTAGCTGAACGCTGTATGTTCTAGAGGCTGTTTACATTACAGCATGGGAAGGGCAAACTTCGTGTAGAATGTGTGCGTTTCTTGGCAGAACGCAAAGAAAACGAGAAAATCACTTTGGAAGAGAATAGGGTTTTTTTGTTGTTGTTTCTCTTCACTACATATGCAGGTTCTATTAACATCATGCAAACATAATGAGGGATTTTCATGAACTTATTTAGAAGACTACATATTTAAACATGATTTTATTAAGACAGGGTGGATAAACACAATGAGAACGTGAAGCAGGTATGTAGGAAGTGCTGGCTAGATCGAATACACTTCTTGTTAATAGTTGTTTGGACTTCAGGATTAGGCGTTTGCTTGTGTCTCTGTTGAATCAATGGCATAGAACAGAATCATTTGCTGGACATGAGAAGTGTTTGTTGTGATTTTAGGAATGATCTGAAGAGGTTTCCTTTTCTCAGGTTACAAAATAAAATTAAGTTATAGCCTTGTGAGGTTTTTAAAAAAAAAAAAAAGGAATATTGACGTAGGACCCTGTGCTGTGCTTTCAACCACTATGCAGCATAAAGGTCTTACCATTCTTTAGTGTCATGAAACCATTCTCTGAACAGTGCACGTGTGTATTTCCACTCATTTTCAGTTAGTTTCTTCACAGGGATATTTATTTTTACACAAACTGGCAAAACTTTCGTTGTGATGGCTGTAACTATGTACTTTATTAATTTACAATCTCACTTTTAGTCAATCCACCTGGAAATAGGATAACGTAATTATTTTTCTCCCTGGTTAGGTGGTGGACAATTTAGGGAGGGAAAGGGATTCTGGGCTTGCTAACACTGACCAGGCATTAGCAGACTTCTGAATTAAATCTACCTTAGGTTTTCATGCCTGTGACATGTGCATCTTTGCACAATTTAATTATTTGAAAATTCCAAGTTAAACAACAGGTTAAAAACCCCAGACAGACAAAGCGTGGAAATATAGTAAAATGAGAATCTGTTACATTGTAGTGCAGTACTGTATGAGCATTCCTCACAGAAAACATGTGGTGTGTGGTGCAACATCTGATTTATATAATGTTGAGGTCACCTCCTTATTTGGCCTCAGAATTAAATGATTTGATCAAGGCAGGCAGCCTCCCCTTTCACAGGAATGTAGGTAACTTTCCATAGATGTTCCAGCTGGATATGTTTGGTATTTGTGTCAGCCTTCGACAAAGATTGTCTAGTGATGTTAAGAATGGTGCAAGTAAATATTGGCACTGGAAAAATGGTAGAGAAGTCAGTTGCTGGAATAGAAGTATCCAAAAGTTGCTGTATTCTAGGGCTAAATCTTGCTTTTCAACTGTGCATACAGGGACTTCCTAAAAGTCATAGCCAGGAGGGAAACCACAAGTCGTTTGTGATCAGGAAACACCATCTCCTTCCCATACAGAGAGAGCTGGCTTTCAGCAAGACTTTCACATTCTAAACTGGTGAGGCAAGAAGGTGCTTGTTGGCAGGGTGGACCAGCCTCACACCTGTATTATGCTCATATCTGGCTTGAATAAAGGCATGTGTGCTCAAAGCACAGGAGTAAGCTAGTGTTAAGTACTGCTGTGGTAGTACCTACATGGTTTATTGGTGGACTTGGCAGTGTTAGATTAACAATTGGACTCAATGATCTTAAAGATCCTTTCTAACCCAAATAATTCTACGATTCTACATAAACAACTATCCTAGTGGATATTGGCTTCTGTCTGTCATGGTGTTAGATGAGCCATTATTATAAGTATCTCCACTCCAAGGGGACGAGGGTATGCCGGGATTTTGGTCCCCACATTGTTTATAGGGCCTGATCCAAGTCACCAACACCAATTTACTCCCGTCAGTGGCCTGACTACAACCAGAATTTCAAAGCATCCTAGAAGGAAACGGTTTGATGGACTTATAAAGAAATTATTTCACTTCTCTGAAAGTGTGATTATGTGTCCCTCTGCATCTGAACCTGAATCCTGATTGCTCTGTCAAGTTCATGTTGAAGTATTTACCTACTGTTTGTACACAGATGTTTGAGAATTTTGATGAAGGGCAAAAGAGATGTAGCTGTGTTGTAAGAGAATAAAAAGTAAAACCAGGATAAGCTTGTAAAAAAGATTGAGTTTGTAAGCTTGTAATCCATTGAACTCATCCAGAGCACGGTACGATACCAACCCTCTTATTCAAGGTCTGCTAGTTGAGGGTACCACAGCACTGTTAATGATCCATCAAATATGCCAGAGAGAGAAGCTATTTTAAAATGTCTCATCCAGGGCATGGGGAAGTACTGTTCTTGCAAAGATAGAAATTTATGATGATGCTAAAAAAAATGCAGATGAAGTGAATAATTAATGACTTCAAGACAGGACTGAAATATCTTCCAAAAATGTTGCTATTTTTAGCAGGGAGTGCTTCTGCAGTGCTTGTCATGTGATCCTGTTGCCTTCTGAGAGCAGGAGAACAATTTGAATTAGTTTCTCTTTCCCCATGGACCTATAGGCCAAGCATATAATATGCCTTAGCATCTGCTTCTGCCTTGCAGCAAACAAAGTGATTTTAAACCTTATGCAAAATAGAACAGTAATGAAAGCTGTACTTAAAGAAGGTCTTTATAGCAGCCGAATAGTTTTTATAGTAATTTTTACATTGAAGCTGTACAGGGGGGCTACTGCAATGTGTTAACTTTCAGCTGCTGCTGAGATCCAGTAATACGCATTGCTGCTGCATTTTCTCACTGTTGAAGGACACAGAGGCAATTCTCAATAGGAGGTTATGGGATCTGACCCATAGATAATGTTTTAATGCAAACAGATTTGTGCTTCTTTTTCCTATAACCAGTATGGAGTGCTGCTGTGTTTGAGCTACTTTGCACGTTAAAAATGTTATAGTCAGAAACACCTCTAAAGGCAACGGTTATATACAGCTGGCCAGTGCACATGCTTGTGTTTCCACTCGTGCTGCTCAGCTGGACCCACAGGGAGTGAAATCTCCTGGTCAAACTGCAGGAGAGGGTGTGAGGGATGGGATCGCCACTGTTGTCTCCATCACAGGGTCCTCCTATGACTCTGCAAGCAGCAGCCACCCGGGTCCACACAGGGACATGGCTGCTGCCATAGTGAATACTAAGTGTTCAATGCCCAAAACCTGGTCCTGTTGTGGATTTCTCCTTCCTGAAGGGTTATGAGGTTCCTAAAGCCCAACAAACGGGAAGTTAGGAGCTTACTGCCTTTCTTGCCTGCTGGAGTTGCCACAGGCTGAATTTAGAAGCTCCAAATCCCACACCTTGAGGCACTGAGGAGGACCTTTTGCAGCCCAGTACCCAGTTCGTAGGGAGGCAGAGAGGTGCTGGCTTGCTCTCCCCACTCATGCAGGGATTGCTCTCCCCAGGATGCTTCCTGGGTGGAGTAGTTCCTGGGTGACTCCTGTACCAGGATGTTTCAGGATGGGTGACTCCTGTACCTCTCCTGAACCAGGATGGTTCCTGGATGACTCCTGTAAGGTACATAGGGCTCATTTGAGCTGGCTAGGATGCTGGTACCCAAACCTGATAAACTGCAGAGCTCTGCACTGGGAGCGGCATACTAGCCATGCAGAGCAGCAATGAAAACATCAGGGCTGAAGCATGTTGCTTAGGGAAAGGGGTTTGAGATGAGTCCCTATTAGCAGAGGTAGCCCCAAAGGCTCCTACAGCCCCAGAGCAAGCTGCAAACGTCTTCAGTGATAGTGGGTTTTGAGAAGCTCCTGGGTTAAGCCATGGATGGTGGCTTCTTGGGCTCACTGGAGCTTGAGCTGTGGCTCCCTGGTTGTGTTCAGACACACATTTACAACTTAGGTGCTGTAAATACTTTGCTGTATGTGGGTCTTGGTCTCCATTTTCCCTTCTCCATGTATCTATCTAAAAGGACTGTTTTAAGATTTAATGTCTGTAAAACACAGAGCTTTGTAATAATTTGAAATTGATCCTCATCTGGAAGCTGAATTTGGTCAATGTGACTGCTGTTCAAGTGAGAACTCTTGTTATGAAAAAATATGATAAATTACCATTTTTGTGCCAAGTGAAAAGGCTATTTCCAAGCTAATTTTAACAAGCTTTCCGTCAGCTCTCACATGCTAGAACTCACTACCTTTTTTCCAGTCTTTTTGCTCGGTCACTTATGTGAGTCCTTCCTAAATTGAATCCATTTATCAGGTGGCTTCTTCTTAAGCAAACACCATCTATTTAGACCAAAGGATGCAGCAGGGTACACACAGACTGAGTAAGTGGGTGAACTGAAAGCCATGGGAATCTGTGGCAGGGGGATGTGACAAATGATTGATGTCTCCAGGGGATCCCATCAGTAGGACAGGGCACAAGGACAGCCCTAGTAAAGCAAGCCTGGGGGAATTTCCTCACCTAACTTCATCGCAGCATGTGGGATTTGTACTCCTGTTTGAGGCTGTCCTGGGTTGTGGTTCTGTGATAGAAATAAAGCAAATGAAGGGTAGCAAATTGTATCTTTTTAAACTAATGAAATGCATTGAGTTCTCATGCAATGAAAGGACACAGAGATTTGAAGGCCCTAAATTGTGTTACAGTGCTGCAAACCAGTTCTAATTTTCTTTATTTGTGTCTGTTTGTTTGAATGCATGCACTCATAACTGAAGCAATTAGTTACAGAAGTCCAGCAATATCCAGGTGCTTGGGAATGATCAGAAATCAAAATATCTGGGTTTGGTTTTGCTGTTGCTGTTTTGATTTGGGCAATGAGACTTGGAGAATCATTTTTGCCTCACATAGTTATCCACCCTTGTGGCTGCTTAATGAAATACCAAGCAATACTGCTTTACTTAGCTGAAACTGGGAGTATTGAAATGGTTCATTTTGTAAATTGAGCAAGGAGGTTCTGTGAAAACAGTCGTTCTTTAAAAAATAGCTTTTTTGTGTGTCTATCTCCTTTACTACTTACTCTTTTCTTTCCACAGGAAAAATTAACCCAGGAGTGTGTATTCAGAGAGCAGTTTGAAGAAAACTGGTATAACACATATTCATCAAATCTATATAAACACGTGGACACTGGAAGACGATACTACGTCGCGTTAAATAAAGATGGGACTCCAAGAGAAGGGACTAGGACTAAACGGCATCAAAAATTTACACATTTTTTACCTAGACCAGTGGACCCTGAGAAAGTACCGGAACTATATAAGGATATTTTAAGCCAAAGTTGACAAAGACAATTCCTTCACTTGAGCCCTTAAAAAGTAACCACTATAAAGGTTTCATGCGGTGGGTTCTTATTGATTAGCTGTGTCATCACATCAGCTCCACTGTTGCCAAACTTTGTCGCATGCATAATGTATGATGGAGGCTTGGATGGAACATGCTGATTTTGTTCTGCACTTAAAGGTTTGTCCTCCTGGAGGAGAGCCTATGCCCACTCGCTTGATTTAGTATGAGAGGGAGCGCGAGAGAGTGAGTGCGAGAGAGAAAGGGAGAGGATGAATGGGAGTGAGAGCGCGCGAGAGAGAGGAGCCACGGGGAGGAGGAGGAGGAAGGCCTGATGCATGCTGGGGAATAGACACGCTTTTAAATTTTTGATCAGTTGTACTTCGTCATATATCAGCATAGCTGCCATTCTTTGATTCATCAGGACTTTTGGCTGGTGGCCTGCTCAAGTGTACGCTGCATTTACAAAGGCATGGAGGGTGCAGTCTTACTTAAACAAGAGACTTTTCAGTTAATCGCTCTCTGGGTCTCACCCCACTGAGTTTAAAGCAAAGACCTCTTAGTAAAAAGATAAAAATAAAAAGTTAAATTTATTTATAGAAATTCCAAAGGCAACATTTTATTTATTTTATATATTTATTTATTATATAGAGTTTATTTTTAATGAAATATGTACAGGCCAGATAGGCATTTTGGAAGCTTTAGGCTCTGTAAGCATTAATATGGCAAAGGCCACTATGAACCTGTGGTAAATTCATGCAAGTAAATATAAAGGTGCATGGATAAAAAAGAAAAAAACAACAATAAAAAGGTAATAATAATACTAATAAATTCTAGTGACCCTCATGTACTAAAAGCGACAATCTCTTTTGTGCCCGTATTATTGTACAAGTATGCACACCACTCATGACACTGAGTCCTTACACTTCTGACTGCTTGTTTCATAGCTTACCCCCAGAGGATTAAAGAGAAAACTGGGTCTTCAATTTTTTTTAATGTGTCTGTAATATTTCCTCTCTGATGAAGTGACTTCCTACATCGTTGTAAATTTCACAGCTGTGGAAAATATAGGAGTTGGAATATATTCTACTTGTTAAAACCTATTGCAGATTATACCAAAGCTAAATAACAAATAGATAAACACGCTTTTTTTTTTTTCCTAAAGCAGAATGCCAGAGACAACATAAGTAAAATCAACAGTTGTACTAATTTTAAGATTCCACAAATAGCACATAACGGTTTCAGAGGGCAAGAACCAGGTTAACAGGATCACTCTTGTAAACATGTTTATTTGTGCACTTGGCTATCTACTATGAAATTATACAAGTTCCATAGGGGTCATTGTAATATCTTTTATGGAAAATTGCTTTCAGTGTGAACTGTCATAATACTTGATATTAGCACCCTTCCTAAAGTAAAACTTGCAAAATGAAACTAATAAATCTCTATCAATAATAACAATGAGGGGGACAGTATTAGACTTGTTATTTTTTTTAATCCTAAAGTATGTTTGAATATTCATGAACCATAAGCGAGCTGACAGTATGTAATATTTAAGGGACTGTGGCATTTTAGGTTGAGCACACAAACATGTTGATTAGCGGTTACCATTTTGAAATTAACCCTTAGGAAGAGGCATTTTTTCCCCAGTACCCTGAAGAGCAAAATAGAGAAAATAAAACATGCAAGGTCCATATGAGAAATGCATTTTCTAGTTCTTCTATCGCTTAGGATTTTAATCCAGTGCCGTTTAAGTCGAGACGTAACCTTTGCTGCTGGATCTGTAGAGAGCATGGCTAGTCCCAGCACTCCTGGCTGCCTGCAGAGGCGTGGAGGCTGAGTGCAAGTGTACTTTGGAGGAGTTACACATAAGTTTGTAGCTTACTAATAATTAAGTAATTTTTGGTCTCAGGCACTCTTGTTCATGTGATATATATTATTTGAAACTTAATTCTGTTCTGGAATAACCTCTGGTTTGGTGTCCTGAATGAACATGTCCTTTCTGTACTTGAACAAGTAGGAGGGCCATGTATCAAACCAGTGATATCAGTAATCTTAAACATAATGTGGCATTTGAATTTTATTACAATTGTTTGTGAATTACAAAGATACACAAATTAATTAGTTGATTTTTAGGATATAGTTAGACATACTTGTCTAGGAACTGTTATTGCCTGGGAATTTACAGCCTTCAACTGCAGCCCATGAGTTTGTTTTTAACCCCTTGGAGCTGCTAAGACCTGCAGGCAGTTTGGCTGCTGCAGGTCAGCTGGGTGCTGAATCATTTGTCTCGGCGGTGCAAAGCCATGTTGGACTGTAGGAGAAGAAAGTGAGCTTCTGTGGAGGACTAGGGCTCACTGCTCAGTGTTAAATAATCCTGTCACAAGGAAGGGAGGTTACAACTCTTGATATTTCAGGAAATCTGACATACACCAAGAAATTAATTACAAAGGTTAACAATGCTATGAGTTGAGGCCACAATACTAGGCCGTGTTTTGAGTCTTAATGTTAAATTGACTTGGTTTTTTAGTCATAGGCAAATCATTACTACTAGTTAACATGTTATTTAATTTTATTTCTTTTTTGTATTTTTCTAAAGAAAGGATTAAACCCAAGAAAAATGTTATGAGTTTATGGCAGTCCATATAAATAAACTGTAACCAATTTACTCGAATTAACCCATAATGGTGTGTAAATACTGACTTTATGTAAATATAGAAACATGTAATTTAACATAGGCATTATTGCGAGACCGGATGATCCCGGAGCTGACAGTTTGCCAGTCCCTGCAGCTTCACTGGGTCAATATTCAGCCTGTTTCAGGTAGAGAACAACAGATTCTGCTCAGTCATTTGTATAAAATGAGTTATTTCTGTTTGTTTTGTGGTGGGGGACACACAAAACTATCATCACCTGCGTGCTGCTTAGCTCCTTTGCCAAAGCGTGAAGGGGTACAGACGTCCTCCCACTCCTTATGTGATTCTGTTAAAACAGGGCTGGAGAGAGCTGACATGGCAAAGTGTGGAGGCTTGCAGTGCCGCTCCTCCTGTGCTGTGGGCAAACAGAAGTCTTCATTTGCTAGTGCTGTCCATCTGGCACCTTTCTTGAGCACAGAAATTCACTTAAAGAGAAATCTGAGGGAAAAACAAAAGAACAATAGGTGTTACTTACTTTATATTCTGTAATGGTGTGTAAATACATACAGAATTCTGTAATTTGTACAAATACATTGCTATAGAATTTTGAAAATTGGTATTATTTGATTGATGTCCCTTCAGAACATTTTCTTATAACCATGCACACATATAATAGGATTGCAAAAAGATGTCTTTTCTTATTCCTAGAAAGGTTGTGAGAGAGTTCCAGGAAAAGCAAAACAATCAACATTTTCTGTGCCTTTTGCTAAACTGGAAAAAAGTAGGAGGTATTCTTTTGACAAGATGCATTAGCATTTCACCTGAAGCATATCTGTCTGGGCAAACAGCATTGGCAAAAGATGATGCAGATCCAGAGCAATGTTATTGTATGGGCTGGTTTTGAGCTGCATCTGGTAAGGTGTCAGGCAGTGCTCCCAAACTTAAAGTGGGGTGGATGAAACCTACCAGAGCTGATCTGGTAGAAGATCAGCTCAGAGAGTGGAGAATGAAAAATCAGAAGAAAATGATCTTAAATTGTTACCAGTTAGTGCAGAACTTTTAATTGCCTGCCAACTGGAAGCTAAAAACCTGACACCTTCATAAAGGACTGGGTAACATCTTGCAGGCTGGAGATGGGACTCTCTGGTGCAAAAGGTTTTATTCCCCTGGAAAAAGCTGTGTGTTTAATAAACATACAAATAGGAGAAAGTTAGAAATACTGCTTCTAAGGCAGTCTCTTAAGTTTCCTTGAAGACACAACATGGTGAGAGGTAAGAGAAGGTGCATCTGCAGCATTGCTTTCAGTCACTTGCATCATCTTCTTAGCTCATGCTCTCCTCTGCGTATTCTCGTGTCAAGTAAAGAAGCAGAAATAAGGTTCAGCTCTGTTACCCATGATTATAGGAGTAGAAATAGATGGGCTGTGAACCATGCTGAATGCCTTTTCGTGTCAACTTCTGTCCCAGCTAGTTAATTCTCACAAGGTCCCTGTGAGGTACATTAGCAAACATGGAGACAGGGATATGGCCAGGCTCCTTAAAACTGCAGTTTTCTTTCCAGAAATACAAGATTTTTGAACATTTTGGTGAAATCTTGGAAACTTGGTCCCTGCTGAAGTAGTTGTGTATGTATAGGCAGCCATATTTGTAGGTAGGGAATTCAGGGGAAGAAATAGCCAAAAACATCATCCTCAATATTTTTTTCCACATGGCATATTGTTTACTGATCTGAGAATAGAAGCCAGAAGACTTCTGTTTTACAGACTTTTATATCTGTTCTTAAACTGTTTGAACTCTTCATGGCTTGCTCACAGGTCAGTCTGCCCTGCCTTGGTGTTACCTTTAACCTTACTATAACAGTACAAGGTGGCTTTGACATTTGGCCCCTGAATATATACCAGTAGCATAATCTCATTTCTTCTTGTCAAGAAGCTGGAACAGCCTGCCGTGGAGTTTGTTGCTGAGCAGTTTGTCATTGAGAAGTGAGCAGAGCATGGCTAATTGGCAGCTCAAGTGTAGGACTCATAGAATTTATCCATCAAATATAAGAAAGACAGTTAGTGATTATAAACAAAGAAATGCTATTGTGCAAGGTGTCTTGCTGGCTTGGTTGCATGAAGCTTAGAAGCAGAAAACGTATCTTTGTGTTCAGAAAATTTAAAACAAGAATAATAATCAAGTTCCACTAGCAAAGGTGTTCATAATCCCAGTCTTGTTTCCTTTTCCCCTGGCTATATGCCTTTTGTAGCTTGTGTGCATTTTCTTCCACCTGATATTAGAAAAATCTTTCATTTTTCATTTGTTATTTCTGAAGTCCAGCTGTCTTTGTAAAATTTTTCAGAGTTATTCTGATCTAAACCCTGAAGCAGGAAAGTTGCCATGTGAGCCTGGGTTAGGACAGAGGGTCACATGTGTTAGAAAGATGCTGCTGTTGTGCTCAGAGTGGCTGGTATAATCCATAGGATGACCTTGTCTGATGGTAGCTATCACACAGAGGGTTGCATTATTATTTGTGCCTTAATACATTATATGCTCTTGTTATCATAGGAGACAACTTTTCAAATGAGCATCTAGTCATGCCGGCTTTATTAAACCTGTATCTGTCTGTTGAACACATGCTCACAAATATCCTGTCATAGAGAGCAGTGTATTAAGTAAATTTTAGCTCCATGTTGCTTAGTGATGCAGAAGGGCTTGACCTCATAGCAAATAAATAAATTAAAAAACAATAATCTTTTTGTTTAGGTTAAGGGAAGTTATTTTGATGTGCAACACAAGTGGCAACTGCGACATAGTTAAAAGAATTCTGGAGTTAGACTGAACTGTCAACATGTTTCCCACATTTCTGTTTTCTTGAGAAATCACAGACCATCAAATTATGGTGATATGCAAAATATGCCCTGTAGATTTTTTTTTTCCGTGTCCAGAGGGCCTGTAGTTACGTATATCTTATTATTGGAGGCAGTAAGTCTAGGTGAAAAGAGCATTGCTGTAATGTTGTAACTCATACATTTTACTGACAGCCTCCCCCCACAAAGTATAGCTTTAGTTAAAATTATTTTTATTTCTACCCTTGTTGAGAGAGTAGATGTAAACACTGAAACCATGTCTTGAAATATTCCCTCACAGCTGTGCTCTTGAACGCATACTTCTTTCTTTTGTATTTCTTATGTAACATAATTTCTATTGCCTTTTAGAGACCTTTATGCTTGTTATGAATGTCCTACACAGATTGACTTAGCTACAGCCAAATTATGTACCTCAGTCTTCTTCGGTTAAGCCAATTTTCTCTTTCTGGACCTCTTATATTTTGGCAGGCAAGACAATAACTTCTCAGCTAGGACACTTATTTTTTCTTCTCTTCCCGCTTCAATTAGACTATTTTTATTCATGGACTGTAGTTAGTTTCACAATTCTTCACAAAGAACCTGCATGGTAAGACTGTGCATGTGTGCCCTAGCTTATCTTCATTCCAGGGAAGCAAAATACTTGCTGGTAACAACCCTCTGCTCATTTTGATCTTTGAGACCTTGTTTGGTTTGACTGCAGATGGGATCAGTGCTTGTATCTTCCTCTTCAGGATGGTTTGGGTCCTTATCTCCCCCGTGTTCCTAATAGGATCATTAGAAGGTTATTCCATATATCAGTTTATTCAGATATGGCATATCCATCTCCATTTCTCCTTCCGCAGAGTGTTCTGTGTAAGCCCTCGTTTGTTATCCATTAAGATCAGTTCATGTCTAAAGTCTGTTCTAGCCATCACCTTATTAACTTGAAATCTCTTCATCAGCCTCTTTGTATTACTCCATGTTTGCAAGTCATTTAATCATAATGATTTGACATGTGTGTTAAAGGTGCAAATTTTGGCTGCTGATCACTTTTGTTGTAAGATCTGAGCTGTTCTTGGAAGAATGAAAGTCATGTATGTGTCCCCTGTTCCAATAAGGATATTTTCTTCACTGGCATCAGTCCACCTTGTTATCCTTCAGAGGAAAGCAGTTCTTTTGGCCTCCTCAGTGTGCATGGAAATCACTCCCAAATGGTCCACTCTCCTGTATTAGCTCTTTTCTTTTTAATAAAAAAACCCCTCTTCCAAACAATTTTTGTCTGCTTCTTCCTATCACCTTAATCTTCCTGATATAATTTTGTGATATTTGGGTGTTGGGGCAGACACTATCAGTGAAACCTGTTTTTTGTAATTACTGCGATTTGGTCCAAGGTACACTCATTTCTAAAACAGTCAGTCTTTATCCAGTAAACAAACAAACAAAAGGTAACAGAAGAAAGAGTGAAGGAAAAAAAAAAAACCTAACCTTACCTCAAATAGGTTTGAAGGAGAGAAAATGTGAACTTGCTCGTTCTAAGATCCCTCTTAAGAGATTTCTATACTTCTGGCTGTCTTTCTAGGGTTCCGTAATGTTCCATTATTTTCCAAGTGATATTATCTGCCATCCTAGCAAAAGCTTTTTATCAATGCCTGCTAAGTCGTGTACAATGAACTCCTTTAATGCTTTGCTAAGAGGGTGTTCTTACACACTGCCATGGTTACTGACAAATTCTGTTTCTTGAGATCAGCCTGCTATTTTCGAAGCCAAGTGACTCTTTGTGTTTCAGCCTTTGTAACAGTGTGCCTGCCAGGCTGCTGCTTGGTCTAGAAAGGAAGATGTTGTCTCTTGGTTTATTGTACTGCACAAGAAATTTCCTCAGGAAAAGAGCCCACCTTCCTTGTTCCAGGACCACATGAAGGAATTCATACTTGGCTTCAGTAGAATTTGAACCTCTTATCTTTCCCACGTCGGCCCATATTCCATGCACTTAATTAATATTTCAGTTTTTATGGTCTTCTTATCTATCTGAAAACTGCATTACTGGTGTATGCCAGAAGGCTGTTCTTAGCAGACACCATGGTGTTTTCCTACTGCACTGTGTTGTATATACACACACAGGCACACTGCATCTGCTCTCAAGGATAGCCAGAAGCATCTCATGGCCTTCCTTCTGTTTAGGACAGACAGATCTGCTTGGTTCAATTAAGGTAGGATACTCCGTCCTAGGAGTACCCCCACTCTCCTGCAGCAGTGTTATGGAAAACAGGCAAAGTTTTTGTCCCAGTTGTCAGCAAGTCTCTTCATTATATATACTTGGTGGCTGTGACATACTTGAAAGAAATCTAGACGAACAACAGGCTTGAGGTACATGCCAACTAGTTTATTTGTTTTTCATTACTTAAATAACCAGTTAAAAATCAGCTGAGATACTCTAAAGCTGAAATTTTGAATTCAAAGCTGTGTTACTTGTAGTCATAGTTTCAGTTGTGGCAATAGTCAGGTAACTGCTCCACAGCTTATGAAGCACTGTGAAGCTGAACGCCCATTCCTTTCTTGGTGGAAAATGTGATTTGTTCACAGAAATGTAGTCTTGGAGACCATATTCAGCTGTTGCACGGATATGCAGAGCCTCTAACGCACAGTAAAAGTGCTTACTACCCACCTGCTGCAGATGCCCATTAAACCTTCCCCTCAGCTGCCTGTTGCCCAGCTGCAGGGTTGAACTTCCACCGGGGCAAAGTGCTTGCTCAGACAGGCTGAGACACTTGTCTGTGCTGCAGGGAAGGCCTCTCTGAAGCCATGTCCCTGTGGAGAGGAGAGAGAGGCAGCAGAGAGAAGTAGAGAAAATGGGGTTTAACTAAGAAGGGGCACAGGGAGGGTTCTGGGTTTTCAAGGGGAAAATTCGCACAGGCTGGAAGCAGGTACAGAGGCATACATGTCACAGAAATAGAAATGTTTCTATTTCTTCTCCCTACTTTGCCTGTGTGCTGCCCCTTTTCCCCCAAAGCACACCCCACTCTTCACTTTCCAGCAATCATGAGTTGCAGTGAAAGTATCCGGTACTTCTTAGCAACTTCAGAAGACCATGCATTGCACACCTTTAATGAGTGATCCATCCCCAGGGTTAGTTCCATAATTCGTGTGGCACTAGAAAGAATCAGACCTCAGAAGAGGGTCAGGTTTGCAAGCAGCCCTGCCTTGCTGGGGTTAGGGGCCTTCCTCTGAGGTCTGTAGCAGCCTCACAGCTGACATGAGCGGGTGCTACAGAGCCTGGACTGCTGAGGTGTGTGCTGGGCTGTGGTGGTGACAGCAAAGGTGTCTGCTGAACCAGGGCCATGCTTGGCATAAGAAGGTGTCTGTGCTCCTTCTTTTCGAAATCCCCAGGTGGCCACAGGCAGCTACAGAAGGTGCGGACAATTTGTTCTGAGTTCCTCTTCATGTAAATGAGTTTATTGCTAAGCACTGGCGTGGAGGAAATGAGAACATGTATCATCAGTATGACTGATACAACTAAGGAATCAGGCTTAATAGTGAGAGAAGGTAGGGTAGCCTTGAAGTTTTCCTTTCTTTCATAGTGCTGCACATCACAGGCATGAACTGGTGTTTGTTTAGAGGTGTTTCTCTTGCTGGGGTCATGCTCATTCACTCTTTGGTCTCCAACAGCCAGCTAGGATGTATTATTTGAGCTATAGCCTGCTGTATCTACCACTGCTATCCCCAGGACCTACTTTTTGTCTCTTTGGGAAGCAGCAGGCAGGGTGCACAGTGCCTGATGGGGCATGATCCCTGCCCTTAATTCACTCCTGGTGTGCTGAGGGTAAGGACTGGAACAGGAGGGATGCCATGGCCCTCTGCTTCACAGGAGCCAAGGGCCAGCTCTCCCAGCCCTGTGCACTCAGGCAGTGGCACTGGTGGGCAGGACCAAAGCTGTTTCAATGCTGGCACCAGTCCTTGAGCTCTCTCTCAGCAAAAGCTCCATGAATTTCAGAATTAACATCCAGTTTAAAAATGAGGGTTTCTCCTAGAGTTAAGATTTGATTAAGATAAACAGGAAAATTTATGTCCTAGAGTTATTTTTTCAAGCTATGATGCATGTCCCTAGAGCAATGAGTTTTTCCTCTTTCTTTTGTATTTTACCCTTCCTAGGTAAAAACAGCCAAACAGCAGCTTTCCATGAAGTCTGTTCTCCTTCCCACTCTCAAACAGAAAATTTGTGTCTGCAGGTAATTAGAGTGGACAGGGGTTTAATCATGTCCATAAGTCTAATGCCTAAATTAGAGCATTTAAATGCTAACAGAAATCTACTGCAGTGTGGTTCTTTTAAGAACAAGGCAGGAGATATGAGGTTAAGGAAAAAAGCTGTCACTTTGACTTGCTTCTGCCTCCCAAAAGTCCTTTTATAATCTCCGAACACTGATCATGACGTATACCAGTGTCTTACATTTGAGGTGGTAATCAGGTATTGAGCTGGAAGCAAAAAACTTCTGCTTTCACCTCTTCCTTCTCACAGGTATTTATGACGCCAGGAAATATCAGAAGTACAGAGCTTGTCACCTCTTTTGTTTCTTTATAGAAGATCCAGACAATGAATTCACCTTTCTTAAATCAGTCCTCAACCAAAGAAACTACAGTTAGACCTTGGCTGAAAGCTTGCATTTTCTGGTATTGTTACCTCATCAGGTGCTACAGCTTAAATTGATCTTGTGGTACTTGTCACTCCTTTGTTCACCTCCCATAGGAGTTAGCAATGCTTCATCTATTGAACCTTATGTTGCTGCTCATGCTCTGACCATGAACCTTCAAGCTGATGTTCCTGTCCTGGCTAAAAGGTGTGTGTGTTCTCCTTGATGCAGGCAGAGATGTTGCTAATCCTAACAGAACAGCTCCTGTAGAGATGCACAAGATCTTTCTTCTTCCCTTTCCCCAACACCCAAAGAAACCCTGGGCCAGGAGTCTGAAGTTTAAACCGGTGGAAATACAAACTCTGCTGAGGTAACAGCAGGATTAAATCAAACTCCAAGACTGAGATTGTCTTCTACAAAGCTCAGCTGAATAGACAGTATTTTAGCAGCTCACCTGCAACTGTTCTTGGTAAGGGAAGGCAAAGTGCAGCCACCAAACAGCCCCACACAAGTACGCTTGATAATTTGATTGTCACCCTGCCTAGATAGGCCGTGGCTCTTTGTGTAGCAACAGAGCTGAAGGGCCCCTGACCTCTAATAGGAAACTTTTGATTTGATAGAAATCCTAAATAGATCAGACTATGAGATTTTGAGCAGAGCTTGGTCCTGAATGGCTTTGAAAATCACAGGGAACCACGTGCAATTGCCTGCTCCATTTTACTTTGAGGAGGAAGGATTGCACTAGCCAGGCTCTGGGAAGACGTGGATGGTTACATCTCTAAAAATGAAAACAAAGGGGTGGTTTGCGCTTTGTCACTGTTGAGTTATACAGGAGTTTTGTAAATAACCTGCATAAACTGAATCATTGCAAGGGGACTGAAATGGTAGTTATGAGCCAATACTTGAATGCATATTGTAATTTTAGCAGGCAGCTGTTTAAATTTGTAACCACACAGCCCATATTTGACTATATGCTTAATGAATACATAAAAAACATTGTATGCTTAGTGAAAACAGCAGAATATTTGATTTCAGAAACTAAACAAAATAAATCTAAATAAATAACCCCAAAGTGTGATATTAATATAAAGATGCACAGGAAAGAGTTATTGCCCTTTCAAAGCTTTGGCTTTAAAGTTTTTCCTAATATTTGGGGCTGAGCGTTCAGTGCTGAAACTTTTGTAATATCTGTACAAACCAGTTCACTTCCTCCTGAAGTCTCTAAGTCATTGGAAAACTGACTTAAACAGCAGCCAGTAAAATGAATGGCTAGTTGGTGAGCTGAAGCAGGGGGGTCCAAATGGCAGCAGCTCTGCTCTTTGCATGTTTCCGCTTCAGCTCAGAGAGTCTTGGAAGCCCCTTGACTTCTGCTTGATTTATTTTCTGCTCCCATCTTGGCTCAGGTCTCATCATCCCTGTCCTTCAGGTAGCTCAAGGATGCTCATCTGCCCTTGCAGGTCATTTGTTACTATCTTGGTACCTTCTCCAGTTTAAACCTTCTCTAGTTTCTTGCTCTCTCTCTTGAACTGTATGTGTGTAGTGCAAAGCTGGGCACAGCATTTCACATTTTTTACGCACTGCAGACATGCCCCTTCTCCTTTACTAAAAATAAAGGGGCTCCACTAAGCCAAGTCCTTTTCATACCATGAGATGCAGTTATTGAACCGTCATACTTTTTCTTGTCCCTGCTTGAAAGTATTAGATTAGAGCATTATGTCCAGTTATTTAAGTATATCAAAAGCTGGGGATCTGCTAGAAGTGCTTGGCTGACAGGACTAAATCTCTGCACTTGCTGCAGAGCTTGGTGCAGCAGAGTGCATTCTTCCCAGCTCCCTCACAGCAAAGTGACCTTCAGTAGCAAAATCCTCTCTTTGAAAACAGTAAAAACCACATTCATTTGGAATGTTAATTAATCTGCAGCTAGCCTGGTTGGTTTTAATTTATGTTTATGACAACACATATTTGAGGAGAAGCAGTTGAAAAAGGGTCCATACTTACTGTGGAAACTGGATCAGGGGAATTTTAGGGGAATTTTTCTCATTTTGTTTCACATGCCTTGGTTTTAGCGGAGATTTTGAACTGCCAGTTTTCAGACTGACCTGTCTGAATTGCATGAGAAGGTAGCTGAAAAGCAAAGTACGAAGAAGTAGATCAAAAATATAATTTCCATTCATGTGACACTCCTCGCTCGCTTCAGTGCTACAAAAACTTGCTCACTGCACATTGCAGCTAGTGGGGAGGTGGTAGCTGTGAGCCTGGGCATGTGGCACTGGTAGGCAATGCTGCAGCTCACTGCGGTGGGCAACACTTAGAGCCTGCCTGATGGGCTCATCGGAACGCAGGAAAGCCTGAGGCTCGAGGTAAGCGCACAAAGTGGTCCTCAAAACCCAGCCCCCCTCTATCAGCAGTGCTGGTGCAGCTAGAGGGCACAGAAGCAGAGCCGGCAGCCTCTGTGGTGGGGATGCATCTGCGGCATCTCGGAGGCTCTGGGAAAGCTCCTTCAGGCTTGGAGATAGGCTTCAACTCAGCTCCTCCTTAGGGCACCCCTTGATTGCCTTTCTTTTGCAGCCAAAAAATACCTACTGAGGCAGATGTTTTTACCCTGGAAGTCAAACATTCTGATAGCTGCCAGACATATCACTGGGTCTTGTCTAATGTGCCAGGTTTGAGTTTCTTTGACTGCTGCTGCAGTGAGTAAGCAGAAGTGGATCTCCTGACCCCAAGAAAGACCAGCAGCATGAGTCAGGATTTGGCTAAGCAAGTTCCCTGCTGTTAGGTAGTTGCTGTTCTGTACACACAGATTCCTCTCCTGCTGGAACACAAAAAGAGGTAAATTAAGCAAACTGTACAGTTCTGCTGCTGTAGATACTGCACATTTTCATCATTTCTCATCCTTTCCAAAGAGATTTTTCTCCTCTCTGGTTCCTGATGTCCTAATCTAGACAGAGAAAGATACTCAATGGGCAGCACTGCTCCCGACCGGGTATGGCTAACCTAGAAACCTGAAAGAGCTCAGCCACTGTTTGGTTTTGCCAAGGACTGTCATAATTTTCAGTCTCAGACAGCAGTGACCACCCGACCAGGCTTTAGCAAATAAAATACCACAAATACATTCTGAAAAATGTGAACATAATACTCATGAAGGACTATTAATGTGTGCAGAAACTATGCAGGCTGAAAATACACCTTCATCCTGACCTGCAACATTCCTCTTACTTTAGTCCTAATGGAGACGGCCAATTATGGTTTTATGATACAGATTACAGGTAAGCGCCTGTTGCTATTTGTGCCAATCAGGGTTTTGCTGTTGGCTGCAGCAGGGTCTTTCTCTTTTTTTGAACCTAAAAAGAGGGAACCTGTGCACGTTAGTCTACCAAATAATTTCATTTTAAATATACACAGAAGTCACTGTTATTTCAAACTGATACATTTTTGTTTTTAACTTGACACACGTCATAGGAGTCCTCATTTCCTAGCAGTGGAACCACAATAGTAAAAAAGCCTTCAGTAAGAAAATTTCAGCTTAGCTAGGCAGCTCCAGAGGAGAGTCCTGTGTGGAAAATGTATTTTGGATATGTGACATTTGGACAATATTGAAGTTAGACATTTTCAGTAAGGCTGGAGGCTGAGCTCATGGAAGGCTGTGCATGCTACTCTCATTTTATGCACCTTTTTCTTCCACTGGGGACAAAACAAGATGGAAAAATTCAAAATGGGAGTTTGGGAGTTCCTGCAATCCACAAAGAGATCTGGAGGACTGGGTTGCAAGATGCTGAATTGTTTCGTCATTCTTATTATGGCAGAGCAGAAAAAGCAAATCTGTGAGCTACTGTCTGATGCAACATTATTTAAAACCAAGGGAAACAGGAAATGGCATTTTCCCCTCACAGGCCAAACAGTTGTTTTACGGTGGGATCATCTGAACGTGGCAGCAGTGTACCATTTGATGTGTCTTACTTTTATGCTAGTTCAGTTGCAAAAAAGGAAATGCAGGGAGCTGACACCTGCATGTCTGGAGTCTGAGCTACATGAAGAGCTCAGTGTTACAAACAGTTCATTCCTTCCAGCTCCATACTGAGTTTGATTTCTCTTATATTTTACATTTGGCAGTATCTTTCTACTTATTGTTAGCATAGGTATGGTATTTCCTTTAGGGGATCGCCAGTTTTTACCCCTGTTCACCCACAGCCTCCAGCTAGACAGACAGAAAGATGAACATCCGGGGTGACAATTCGCCTTGCCTCATCCCAATATGCATCATCCTGCATCCAGTGTTCGTGGCATTATGAAATATCCCCGAGGGCAAGAGTAGCACTATGACTTTGTGAAGCTATTCACCCCTTACTTGTTTGACCTTTGCAATGCAAATGTTCCTCCTAGAATATCTGTCCCTAAACCACCAGTAACACTTATGCTTTCAGAAGTGGCTGCAGGTTGCTGTTTCTAAGAACACCACACTTGCAAATTCCTAGAACACTTTTGCTCTGTGTAAGTGAGCTGGGAATGGTTGTTTTGCTAGACAGAGTATGTGAATGACAACCTGGTGCCCATCTACTCAAGTCCTCTGGAATGTGAATAGATTTCCAGCATGCGGCTGAATACTCCTGTTTATTAACTTAGTGGAAACCACTTGGCATAGAAACATGTTCAAATCATGATGCAGGCGTTTGAAATTGATACAAAACATTCCCACTGGCTGGGGATCCAGCTGCTAAAAGGACCCGTGAAACCAAACTCATTTTTTTCATGTTTGTTCACTAGAAAAAATTTTAGAAAGTCAGTGCTGCAGATTTTTCATTTCTGCTCTCTCAGACCTGATCCTGAAAGTTATCTGTTCCAGTGCACCAAAATACCTCTAGCCCAGACAGGTTATATAATCCTGAACTTCAAAACGCAGGAGATGAGATAGATATCTAATCAAAATAATTTCTCAATTTTTTTCCATGTTAAATTGTGTCAAGTATAAAAAATTTCTGGGAATTTAGAGAGATGAATATTCAGAAAGCTGCTACGTTTCCTCTCTCTTCAAACCTAAGTGGTTTCACTGAGACCCTGTTGCAGGCGGAACTTGTCCGTTCAAATGGTCACTGAAGTGCAAGCATGGCAAGAGCTTTCATGTGCAGCTTCCTTCAGGTTCACAGTAACCTGTGTTGTGCTTGGCTGGCATAGGGACAAAAAACCAGGAGAAATAGGAACCTTCCTAATTTAGGTTTTGTGAACTATTAAGTTTTATAACACCAAAATTCAACACCATGTAAAATCTATTTTAATGTATTAACTTTTCTGGTTAAGAGCATATGCTTCAAAGTAGAACTACTCCTAGATCCCTTAAAGCTCTCAGCTCCTGTTTTCAGTTTAACCCAACTTCACCTGCTACAGCAGCTACTGGAGCTGGAGCTGAGGTCTGACCATGATGTTCTCAGAGGACAGCCTTGTAAATGTATTGAGAGCTAAAGCTTGGAGTAGAAAGTGTGGTGATGCTGGTGCAGCATGAGGGAAATCTAGTAGTTAATGAACGGCAGGCCAAAGTGAATCCATTTTCTCCTGTAAAAGAAAAAGATTTAATTTTGCATCAACATACAGCTGATCAGAGATTTTCAGGGTTTTCAAGGATCTATATTCTTGATTTAAATTTCAAGCAAAAGTGCATGTAGTTCCATAATGTTTTAGATAAACAATAGAATTTTATATGTGGCTTCAGTATTATGAATCACAGTCTCTCAGAAAGTGTTTTTTTAATAAAATTCAGTAGAAAGAGGTGTTACAGATTTTTTTTTTTGTTTTTTTTGTAACTAGATCTAAAAAAGCTTCGCACACAAGTGAAATGATTTTATTGTAATTTGAAAAGGAAAGAGAAGCCTAGTGTAGGAACGGCATTCTGGTGGGGCTGGTCAGATGAGAAAATAAGGCTACAGAACTAAGAGTAAGAAAATTATCTGCTCCTTTCTTCTCACTGTCTTACTTTCTGGCTGCATGAGACTAGGGAATTGCAATAAAACAAGAAAACTGTCAACTGCAGGTTGTCCTGTAGTTGACATTGGTTAAACCTGGAGAAGGTTATCTGCAGTGCTAAGCAAGCCAAGTGGGTTAATGAAAGGTAAGAACATCTAAGCACTTTATATCCTGCTTTTCTCCACAAATGAGTTTCAGGATAACTTTGGGAAGAGCCCAGGTTTGTCCTTATGGCCAAGCATGTCAGAAGCTACTGCAGTGGCTTATGGGCATTTTTTTTTGCTAAGTATTTCAAAGCAGCTACATAAAGGAACAATGCAAGAAATTGTCTTGAGAGGGGAATGAAGTAGCCCCTCTGCCACTGGTGTCAGGTGTGGGTTTGGACAACTTCTGTGACTAAAAGGGGCTCAGCTGAGCAACCTCTGTGGTGCTGCTCTTCTTCTCTGGACACATTTGCCCCTATCTTCCCAGCACTCTTTCATATGTAACTGGTTAAAGGAAACTGAGATAGAGTATGTGCTTCTGCAGCCTCAGATCAGTATGGTGTTATACATCATTACCTTCTTGCTTATGTGCTGAACTGTCAGTGTAAGCAGTAAGTTGTTTTTATATTTAGAAAGCAATGTATTAGCAGAGTGGCAGTTTGGCACATGGTTTGCTATCATCTTTCTTTGTCCAGCTTTATATAATTTAATTTTAGGAAGCAGCAATTTCCACCTTCACAAAAGAATATTCAGCAATGTTTTCTCCAATTCCCACTTGTTAGAGGCTTTTATTGAAGAAAAAGTTCCTGCTTGTTGTGCACATCTTGCCCAGTACAAGCTTCGTTTATTGCCTCTAAAAATGACAGATTGACTCTGGTGGAGGTGACACAGCACCTAGTGTGTTGGGCTGTACCAGCCGTGGTAATGCTGTCTGCTTTGCCATAAATAATGAAGTATTGAGAACTTCATTACAGCTCCAGTAAATGCAGCTGAGAGCCATCAGGAAAACAGAGACAAACAATACAAGAATGATGGTATTTTTTTAATTGATAACCTGGGACTAGCCTTATTGATCCTGGGGGGTGTAATAAGGTACAATTCAGTCTTAATGTCAGAATGAAGTGCTTTTGCCTTACACATTGCCAAAGCACTGGGAGCTTCCAAGGAGGGTTAACAACCCTGTTAGGCTGATGGGAAGGAAGCTGATGATGGGCAAACCTGCACAGTGTCAGCTGCCTGTATGGAACAAGGAATAGAAACCAGAGTGGGGAATCCTCTGAGGGGCTGGGGCTTTAGGGTGCCTTATGGGATGGGGCAAGCGCTGGGGCAGTGAGCAAAGAAACCATCTCCTGGGGTTAAAGTCCTGCTGGGTTCAGGGCAGCAGGGCTTTATGTACAGTCTTTGAATAAACAGGATTACAGCAGAAAAGAAAAGAAATCCTTGTTCGTGTCACTCTCTTACTGATGGAAACAACATGTAGGACACTGAAGTTTGCTGCTCAAGTCACAAAATGTCTGGGTGATAAAGAACAGTGCAGGGAAAGGGGATATTCACACATGGCAAATTCTTTAGAAATGGGGTGTGAAGCAGAAATAATTGGTGAAACTACAGGAAAGGAAGGGGGATTATTTCCAGTAACTGTTGACCATAAAGTGAAATTCAAAATTTTCCCTGTACCTTTCGTACACAGAGGAGGGCTGGGCCCAAGAGTGGCAGAGGATATTCCAGTTAGGCAATTTTCAAACCAGAGATACAATTATTGTGCAGACATTTGCAAGTCTGTAACCAGGAATGGTGTTCAGCTTTCAATCAGAGCAAATTCATTTCCAAAATTAAATATGTGGCCTGTCACAGTGAGAGTTGAACTGGCATCGTCGTCACAGAGAAAGATAGGGCTTTGGGAAATAACTTTCTTACATGCATGTGGGTATAGGTCCGAGGATGCATGCCTTGAGAAGAGCTCTGTTCACTGTGCTGGGTCTTATAGGGAAGGCAGCAGACTGATCTGTGCTCTGACAGACCTGGATGGGTTTCCCCATGCAGCAGCAAAGAACAGCAGAGCTGCAGTGCAGCACAGAAAAAGCTGCATTACCCAGGGAGAGAGCAAGCACAGGAAATAACACAACCACTAGTAACCTGGCTGGCTTACACTCAGCATGCCTGGCACCCATCCCCTTTTTGCCCTCTGTGGGGCATTTTTGTGGTGAGTTAAAATACTGCCATCCTGATGTGCTGAATGTGCTCTGCCTGCCATGGGGGGTGAGATGCTGCAAGCTGGGCTTGACCACTAACACTTCCCAGAAAGGTGGTAGCTGTCAGCCTGCAGCAGTGCCAAGTGTTTTTCCTCACCCTTTAATAAAACTGTGAGATTCCTTTTACAGCTGTGCAGTCCTGGAGAAGCTGGTGGCTTGCATGGATTTACACGATGGCAGAGTTTGTCCCGTGGCATATGGGAGGGGGAACTGTTAGCATTCTTGTACAAAGAATATGACCAGAGACAGCTGGCAACCTATTTCTGGTACTCATCACTTCAGTTTCTCAGATGACATCTGAGAGCACCTACCAGCATTTAATTCTCATAAGTACATTCTCAAAGATTTTTGTAGCTTGCATGATGTGTGAATTCTGCACCTCTTTCCTTCACTATGCATTAGGAAAAAAGTTGTCATAGAAGACACCCATCCAACTATTTTCTCCAGCCATGTAATTCCCATTGCTGTGTGCTTTGGTTTGCACACAGCCATCACTGCCTTTAAATAGACAGTGTAAAGATTACTCCACCCTCCCCTTCCTTTGTTTCTCTGCTCTAAACATAAAGAAGTGATGAATGAGTTCAAAACTGCCTCTTATGCCACAGTATATAAAGGATTTGTGGCAGCAGTCAATAAACTAAAAAGTCTTGAATGCTATGATTTAAAGTAGTATAATAAGGGATGTCTGGAGTTTACCAATATATGATCTAGCAGAAAAAATAGGAGGGAGGTGGCTCATGCTGTCTGCTTTAGGCCATGTCAGGCTTCAGACTGAGGTGCAATTCAGTCTGCTTCAAGCAGGTACCTTCAGGGCATGCCTGAAGTGAGATGGAGACCCATTCTGGAGAACAGCCCTACTTTGGAGAAAAGGATGGAGGCAGTAGTCTCTGCCAGCTTTCTGAGGAGAAGGGGGGGAGGAGAGATCGGGCTAATGGATGATGTCCCCAGTGGTTTCTATCTGCAGTGAGATGGAGGAAGGCAGCTCATCCTGGTGATGAAAGGTCAAGTAACTGTGCTGGGGAGAAAGAAAAGGAAGGTCCCCCAGATCAAGAGGGAGGATAATCAGGTCAGCGGTGAACAACTGTGAGCAGGATGGAGGCAGCCATCTAAAAAGATACTGAATGTATAACCAGTGTGTGAAGGCTATCTGGCTTTCAGAAATTATCTGTTTTTCTCTCTGGCTTTCACTGTTCTTTGCAGGGACTGTGCCTTCTCTGATTCTCCTTACATTTTACACTTTTGCTTTAGGCTTTCCATAAATTCAGCTTTAATCCTGGAAAAGAGAGTGAGGAACAATTCATTTCAATTCAAATGTGAGCTTGAGGTCTTGTGAAAATCTGTTAAATCTCCAGGTCTGGATAGAGTTTTCCATTTTTCAGCCGTTTCCTATACTGAGTCTGCCTGAGGCTGAAGCCCTCTCATCTTGGGAACAAAGATGGGAACAAACAGGACAGTATCACACATTGATCCTACCTTGAACATGGACCCCTGCTAGCATGACTGTTCATATGGTAAAGATGCACATTTCTATCAAACAGTAAAACGAGTTTCTTAGATTTTGGTGAATATTTTTGTGTTCTGACTAAAAAGAAGAAAGGAGATGAGTTTTTCTTACAGCAGAGAAGCAGCAGGGAAATCATCTCCATTCTGCTTGGTATAAAAACGTATTTAACACCCCCCAAAGTCACCCCGGTACATGGCAAGCAGAAAAGCAAGACAACTTCATGTTTTTCTCCTATTTCTGCCCTCCAAGGAGGGAAATTCCTTCCGAGGAGGGCAGAAATCGCTGCATGACTATCACTGCAAAGGAGGCTCTTCCTACGTTGTAGGAGTGGAAGATGTTTTTAGACCTTTCCTGGCATGTACCTGCCCTTGCAACCGCTTTGGGTATCCCAGAGCCACCCAGCTCTGCTGCAGCACCAAACAGGGCTGATGGCTGAGGACCTCAGAGCCGTGCGCAGGGACTGTTTGTCCTCCCTGATGGAAATGTGGTGTGTGGGGTGTGCTGGACATGTGGTGTGTGGGGTGTGCTGGACATGTGGTGTGTGGATGCCAGCTCCTCTGGCATCCACGATGGGATCTTGGGCTGCTATACCAGGTGTCCAGCTCAGTCTCCTCTCTCACAGGCACACTTTCTCAACCCATTCCTGGACTCCTCTGCATGGGAGTATTGTTTGGGGGAAATTCCCAGGCTCTGACACAACATTGCAAAACCCTTCACACTACAGCTAAAATGGTGCTAGTTTCCTCTTTCTCCATTTTTCAGCAAATAAAGAGAGAAATGGGGAAACATGCCTAACAAGCAGCAGGAGCAGCACCTGTCTAGGTGTTGATGCTTATGGTGTGCACTGCCCAGCTTTGCTGGGGAAAACTGTGTGTAGGCTCCAGGTCCCAGGTGTCGTGTGTGCCGAATTCATCATGTTGGAGGAGGCAAGATGCCAGACCATACACAGATGTTAGTGTCATTTACATGACAAGGCTCTGTAATGCATTTCTGCGTTGTTTACACCCACTGCGTTGTTTAACCTGCAGACTGCATATATACTATGTATGATGTGTATCTTAGTCTGGTTTGGGGTCCAACCACATACAGTCATTTTTGCACAATCTCTGTCAAGATGCAAACCAAGCTCCCATTTTTGAGCTGAGAGCAGAGGATGAGCAATCCCAGCTTCTGCATGGGGAAAGAAGGGCAGCACTCTCTCCCAGACCCTAGCATGAGGTTTGAGCAGGAGGGGACAGAATCTTTGCTGTTTAGTTTTTGGACTTATTCTGGGGGAAAAATAGCCAGAAAGTGTACAGCAGGAGTAATCCCCAACCAGGAGGGAGGAACCACATAACCCCAGCAGGTGTTTTCTGTCCAGCTTTGTGGAAGGAGAGTGATGGTGTGCTTAGAACAACAGTAATTAAGACTCTGAGGAAAAGTTAGGAAAACAACTGCTGGGTTTAATAAGGCAGGATTGCCCAGCTGCCCACAGTGTAGTGTCACCTCCTGAAACTCCCCACAGGGCTGTGGTGAGGGTGCTGGTCCTCAAGAGGCAGGTGCTTTGATGGCAGGGGCACATGTGCTCCGGTGATGCCTCAGACCTCCTCTATGCCCTCAGAGCAGCCTAGAGTTTTTAAACTTGTCCCCTCAGGTGTGCTCCTGAACTGGAACAACACCTCCCCTTGCTCTCCCAGCCCAGCAGGGTTATTGTCCTGTGAACCAATTTTCCATCCTTGGCATGGCAAGTGTAAATCCTGGGTTCAAACAACTCCCAGGCTTGAGTAAAGTCCAAATTCAAAAGGAAAAAGCAGAAAATTAGCCTACAATTGCCTAATAATATGAAACAATATCACAGAACAAAACCTTTCCTGCCCCTGTTTGTAAACCACCCCCTACCATTCTCCATCCTAGCCTGTGTCCTGCAACCTGCTCCATATTTAATCTCACTATATTGCACAAGGTGTTTGCTAACATCCAAAGTGCCTTTTACTGTTCTGAATCGTTGAATCTTATCATCATACTTAAATCAAAATCTTGGGGGCAGCCTGGTGTAAGCGGCAAGTCTTGTTAGACAAACACTTTTTCACGTTAAGTTGTACTTAATATTTTACCAAAAATTCACCATCTCCTATTAATAAAATGCTGAGCTGGAACCATCACAGGCTTTTTGAGCACACCTTCTGAATATTTACATCTGGAGGGTACACAGTGTTTACAAGAACTCATGTTTATTTATCCAAGAACACTTTTACAGAAAAGCTTCTTTATGACTAGCAGTACATTTTCCTTTGCCAGTTTATTGACCTTTAGCAATGCATGGCTATTTGTTTGGTAAAACCGATAGTGTTAATCTTAACCTGCCACGTGTAATACATCTTGGAAGTACCTTCCTTTTCAAAAAAAGACTGGGTGGCAGGAATCCCCCCTGGGCACCGGGAGGAGGGTTTGAATCCAGCACAGCTCATCAGTAAGAAAATATCATCACTATCTGATGACACTTGCTAAGTGGCTGGAGGAAAATGAGTCCATGCTGGGAGCTTACTTGTTAGCACATCCTTGATGATCCCGCTGGCACTTTCAAACCCTCTTAATAGTTTTTATCCTTGGGCGATGAGGCTGTGCAGCTGGGTGCCCCTCTGCCCTGGTGGCCCTGCCAGGTGCTGCTGGTGCAGTCCAGGCTGGGAGGCAGGCATGAGTCTGCTGCCTCTTCCCTGGTTAATGGGATGACGTTCAATCCCCTTGCTGCCTACTCCGGCATTTCCTCAGAACTGGGTATATTTATCCAAGAGCACTTCCGCAGAAAAGCTTCTTTATGCTTTGCACTGTGTTTTCCTTGCCAGCGTCCTGACCTTTAGCACTCACCCACAGGTTCACCTCAAAAAAGTTTCATTTCAGCAGTGTCCCTCCTGAGCTGCACAGAGGCCAGCAGGCACTGGCCCAGGGATAGTGTCAGCTACTGAGGACCACCATGAGCACAGCCGGGCTTCCACGAAACATCTCTGGCTGTGCCAGGTGCTGCTGGTCTTCCAGCTCTGTGAGTACCTGGTGAAGCAAAACTGAAATGCTCAGAAGGCAGGAATGAGGGAGGAAGGCACATTGGCAGATTGTGCTGATGCTGATCAACCCTCTCTCCTCACATTGCAAGAGCAAAAAGTCTTTAATTCAGTCCTTGGTATGAATTGAGATTACCTCTGAGTCTGTGTTAATTAAAGAAGATTTCATGCAGCTGATAAAGTAATACTTTTATTTTCAAAAGCTCTGAGGTCTGAGTTTAGTATCTGCAGTTCTTCCTTTAGGAGTCCTGGAGCAAAGCCAGTGAGCCATCAGGTAAGTGTGGCTAACACTTGTGTATTCTATGCCTGCTCCTAAGATTTAATTTTGGTGAGGTAACAGCCCTGGACTTGAGGCCTCTGGGGGTATGCAGGGCTGGGGAGTAGGTGTTCATCCAGCTGGGACAAATGACAACAGTCCAGCCTGACTTTTAACCCATGGAAAACCTCCAAAGTGCAAAGCAACCTAGAAAGTTCACTGGGAGTTGATGGTATTCAGAGCCTCCCAGGTCTGGGCTGTCAAAGGGTGATTTTAATAGCACATTAAGTATGAGATACTGGAATGTGATCAAGACCTAACACAAGGAAGTAGCTTTTAATTAACAAGTTCCACATGCTATGTAGGAAAAGTAACAGACATTAAAGTTTATTAGAATGAAATTACATATCAAAAACCCCCCAGTGTTGACTTTAGCTGCTTTAATTTAAAATAAACATTTCTACAAATGAAAATTACACAAAAGAAAATTTGCCTAAGTTTGATTTTTATGCTACTAAAAAGGATTTAACAGCTTAGAATACACGCTTTACTTCACACTATACAGCTGCTGAATACTGGATTAATTGTACTGCTCTTAGCAAAGTACTGGTATAAACCATTAATAATTTAGACTCACGGGGTTTATTTTGTTTTATTTATTTCCTAAAAAATATTTTAACTGCAGAATTCTAATATAACATGCAATCAAACATTTATGCTTTTATGTTGAGTTTTGGCTAGTAAAAGCCTTAGTAAGAATGGAATTGGCTGTGTTTGGACCTTGAAATTCTAGAGATTTTTATAAAAAGCATTCACACGAAACCAGAAGCCCAAAGAGGTAGTTTGGTTTGGTTTTGCTGAAGTTTTTGAGCTAAAATGCCTTGTAGAGTTGCTGTGATAAGTAATAGAGAGGTGAAGTCATGCTGCATCCTCATGGTTCTTTTGTCTCCCAATTCTCTCTAGCTTTGGCACATCATTTTATTAGGCAAGAAGATTTCTTTTCATGCTTTTACAGTGTCACAGTAGTCTGCTGCTACCACTGAGGGACTGGCATTAGCTGAATTGGTTTAGCGGATCAGATGATGGGATGTGTTTATTTTGAAGTCCACTTCATAAACTAGATCGCAATACATGGTTTCAAAGATTTTTCAGAAGCTTTTAAATGTTGCACAAAAACTTCTTAAGAATTTGCATGTAAAACCAAAATACCCAGAATGAACCCATATGGAGTGAGGAAAGAATAGATAGGGCCAGAGAGGACCTCTAAGGTCACTGAATCCAGTTATCTCTACCACAGGCAACCACATCACAGGGTCTCCTTCAAAAGTGATTTATAAGTCTTCAGAAAGCATTCTTCACTCTGGAGGGCCTTTGATATCAAATACAGCCTAATTGCATAGCGCAATTAGGCTCCTGATTAGAAAGAGAGGTATTAAAAAAAAAACAAGAAAGAAATACAAGTGAGGTCCATGCTGTCCAAAGTTAATATTTACCAAATAGAGGAAACCATCATTACACCAAAATGTGATTAATAAGGGCTTTCTCTATTACCTAGGACAGCAAAAGACTGGAACTGCTTTGCAGACTTGTGTTATGCACAGATGACCAGGCACCGTTCCTGGAGTGCAGCCATGCTGCCCACATGCTTGCGGTAGGAGGCTGTGGATCAGCCTCCTGCCTGCTGCTGTATTGCTGGTCCCCAGCACTCCCAAACTATCACAAGCCCCATAATGTCATCTAATGCAAGTAAATATTGTAATGTTTTGACTGGGGTTCTGAAGTTCTTGATTTACATTTTTTCAGGCCTTTTTCAGTAACCAGCAGGGCCCCAATCTTTATGAAAGTGATGGCTGAAACACTAGTGTACAAACACTGCTCTGGGTGTCAGGAGATAAAGCTTATGCTTAGAAGCCTGGGAAAGCCCACAGGCTTCCTGGAGTACCAGGGAGCAACCCGTGGGCAGTAAATGATTTTGCTCACTATGTCTCATAACCCCACGTCAGCACAGACTTAAGTTCTATGGTGCTTGCATGTCCCTGTTGTAGTGTTGGTGGCACTTGTGCAAGCCCCAGCACACAAGTAACAGCTTTGACTGACATCTTGTTTTCTACAAGTCAAGCTGTCTTTCTGCAGATCTCTGGCTTTGACATATGCTCTGCTGATAACTCATTTGAGTGCTGGATGCTTCATGCTTTCATAACTCCTGCTCCTCCCTAGGCACTTTTCCAGAGCCCCACAGACTCCAGGCTGCTGAGGGTGCTGCTGGGTCTCTCCCCACTCATCCAAGCAGATCCCCCACATTATCTAGGGTGATTAGTGATACCTGAGGTTCCCATTACCAGCACGACAAGGTGTTCAGAATTAACATGAGCTTTAGCAATTTCAGTTTTGACTCCAAGAATCGTGCTCTGAAACCTCGGTACCCTGCGCACTTGTGCAAGCCCATTGCGCTGCCCAGTGCCTCCCATGCCAGCCATCCCTTGGCTCTCCCCCTGCTCCCTTCCACCGCTGGTGGTCAGGCCTTGCTGCCGTGCCAGCTGTCTGGATTAATTGCTCTCTCTCTCTTTCCACCTCACCAACTCCCCATCTGTTTTTCATCTATAGCTTAAATCCCTTTTGATCTGATCCCGAATCACTGACTTCCACAGGAGCCTGCGCACAGACTGTTTCTGGGAGTGGGTCCCTCCCTCCCTCCCACTCCCTGGCTCCCTATGATGTTAGCCTGGAGTGCTTACTGCTGTGTATTGAATTTCTCCTTGCTGAGGGCTGGATCCTGCAATGTTGTGGGAACCGTGGCCTTCATCCTGAAGAGAGCATATGTAGCTGTGTTTTGGGGGGGTCCTATTCATTTGGTTGAAATCAAGACTGCGCTTAGGGCTCTTCTGGAGAGCGTCCAGAACATTTAGCACATTGCGGGATTGAAACTTTCTATCTTAAACTCTTCTATAGGAGTGCTGCAATGCACAAAATTGCCAAGCACATAGGGAACATTGATCATATTCAATTTAAAAGGCATTTTATTCACCTTAATTAAGTAGTTATTTAATGCCATTATCTATTTATCCAATTTAGTTATCTTAATGCACCACTATTTAGACAATGTATTTGTATTGGAGACAATCATGCTAAATGAAACTGCAACATGGTTCAGTTACTGCATAGTCATGAGAACTTAATTGTGTAATCAGAAATCATTACTGCTAGTGACTTTTTTGTATCCACTGGCATTGGACATAAACCAAAAAGCCAAAAATTATATGTAAGAACAATCTTTACAGTTTAATCTGTCTTCTGGATTTTGAAAAGCAATAACACAGAATGCCTTGTACATGCAACACGTCTTAAGACTAAGGCAGCATTTTTCACCCATGGATGAAGTGATTAACCAGCATATTTATGAAGACTTTGACTTTCCAAATGTGTACTTCAAAAAATGTATGTTTTCTTGGTGTTGTGATAGATAAAACAGGTACATGAGATACATCTGCTTCCACATACATGAATGCAAAGAGCTGGAGTACATACATTGCTATTACAGGATAAGCAGAGAGAAGTTAATGTAAACTGTTACTGAGGAATTTGTGTTTGGGCAACTGAGTCCTCTTTTTTTATGTGCCGGAACCAAGCAGAGAAAAGGATCCAGGCAGAGCTTGCACGTGAGCACAGAAATCTGAAAAACAGAAAATCAGTTCCTGGGAATTATCTGAAATACCTAATTGATGTGAGAAATTACTGTACCCATCATTTTTTTTAAAGTAGGTTTTAAAATAGAATTTGGTAGATTACACCAGCAAGAAAATCAGTACCTTTGGCAAAGAATTGCAAATTTATAGAAAAAGAGAACAAATGGTAGTCATAATTTGATGTAAACCAAAGGAGAAAGCAGCTTTAAGGACTACCATTAAGCCTACTTCTAGTTTGATTTTGCAAAGCACTGAATAACCTCAGCTCCCCCTGAAACCAATGGAAGCTGATTCAGCACGTTTCAGTGATTTACAGTACTCAAAATACTGGAGGTGTTTTTGTGACATCAGGTGAAAGTTCTAGAAAGATCTGGAAGGAAGATCAAAATACTCTGATAAAAAAAAAAAAAAATAAATCACAAAACCAAGCTGCACCATTGAGATAAAAGAGCCAAGCTGCGACATTTGAGCAATGAAAGACTTGAAGGGGCTAGAACGGAGAGGGTGAGTTTTCAGACACCCAGTGAAATGAGGACTTGCAGGAGCCAGCCACACTTTGAGGTCTCTGGGCTTTCTCCCCATCCTGATAAAGGGCAGAAAGGGACACATTTGTGGAGATGATGTCACCAGTAGGTGGGCAGGTGCCTGTCCCTGCTCCCTAGAGCAAGCTCTGCTCCTCCCTCTGCCCAGGAATGTGCGGTTGCCTTGTGCCTGCGCCAAGTGCAGAACTTGCAGAAGGTCTCACCTAGTTAAAAAACAGAGAAGTGAATTTTAGCAAAGGTGGAAGCAGCCCCCAATGCTTTGCATTATTCTCTGTGGTCTCTGTATCAATTTTCACATTTGAGTATTCCACCTGACATAAGATGGCACTGAGGGAAAGAAATCAGGAACTGTCAGTGATGTGCTCCTGTAGGAACCCAGAGGCAAATGGGTGCAAGGGCTTGCTGGGTGCCTGAAAGCCTTTTACAGTTCACTCTCCTCTGTGCCAGCTTCACCTGTCCTCTGCATTTCATCATTGCCATCAGATGACACACAGCTGTGCCTTGCTGAGACACATAATCCAGCTGTGTATGGTCTCCCCAGATTCCCACTCTACAGTCTTTACAGGATTGAGATCCCATCCCAGGCATAAAACCTCAGGCTTGTATACACTCAGATTCTTTCGCCAGCCCTGAGGGCCCAAACCCCTTCTGCCCTGCTCCTTGTGAAGGCTTTTCCATGGGTGGAAAGTATCCATCTTCTACTCGCTGCAGCTACCGTGGTGTCTGGTGCAAGCCTGCTCTTAGCTTTTAAGTAACTTTCCTTCATTCCTCTTTGGCATCAGAAAGCTCCAGCCATTATAATGTTATTTTTTCCCTGTAAGGTGTTGCTAGAAAGACAGAAGGGTGGAAAGAGACCTTTCCCCTCACAGCTGCATGGGACTGGCTGGATTCGGCCTCAGCTGCCCCAGCTGCAGGTGCTTCCTTTCTGTGTCCCCCCTTTCTTCACGTACCTCTCAGCCCATCCAGCCTCTGCTCTCACAGCTTCTGTGAGGAAAAGACAGAGAAAACTGAAGGTTTGCAAAAGAAACACTGGTCTAACTAAAAAAAAAAAAAAAACAAGGATAAAACAAAGGTTAGAACTGCTGCTGCTGGTGTTGGTTACTGAACAGTCGTGCTGGGAGTTCTTGGAGATTTTATATCTGGTGGGCAAAACACCTCCACGCTCTGACACACACACACTTCCACCCAGTTGATGTGTCTCAAGTCTCCCAATAGTCAGGTAGAATTGAGATGAATCCAAATAAGCTGGTAGGTACAAAAGTACTGAGTTTGGGATCTGGGAAGAAATGTAGCTTGGTTGCCACCACGTTACTGCTTGTTAATGAGTCCTGTCCCTCTGCAAGATTCATTAACTTGGTCAAAAGACTGGGCTGTCCAAATTTTTCTGGAGACGTCTGTACAGCTTGTTGACAGACCTTGTCTGTGCTGGTCTGCCTGTCCTACTTCCCAGTGAGCACTAAGCTCAGGGGTTGACGATACATTCAGGAAATAAGAAGCCTAGGACTAGCAAGCATTTCTGCACCTGATTTGTGGCTCTGAGTCCTTGTTTCAAGACCTATATACTGTATTATTTGAGATCTCTGCAAGAAGGTGTGTAGGTAACTGCCCCTCCTGCTTTTCTGTTACCCTGTCAGCATCATGAAAAGAATTACACTATTTAGTAGGAGCCACAGCATGAAATGCCTTGGAGAAACTATCCACAGAGGAACAGGCCAAGGATATGTGTGTGCTTGCATATAAGATAGGTAGATATATCTTGGAAGAACGAGGAAAATAAAGAATGCAAATTGAAGCCATACCTGGTCTATCTGCAAAAGTACTTAAGGGGGCCTCCTTAAGGTTAATTCTTTCATGGGTCGCCACAGAAAATTATAGTCTGCTTGAGTTATTTCATTCACATTAATCTTTCTGCAGCAATCACCACCTTCTTATTCATAATCTTTAGATTAAGGCATGGATTAATTATTTATACAGCTCCATCCATGTATGTGGATGTTTTACAAAGCAAATAAATACTTGTTTGCAGTAGAGTGTATAATTTAGCACAGGCAGGCAAAATGGGTGAAAAATTCAGGTGTGGATGCAGCAATGGAGAAGAAACTAAGATGGGAAGGGTGAAAAATTCAGGTGTGGATGCAGCAATGGAGAAGAAACTAAGATGGGAAGGAATTGCAGAGGAAGGTGTTTTTCTAGAAGAAAAGCAATGGCATTCAGTAACTGAGGGGGGCTGTTCTACTGGGAAGTAGAGCTTGGAAAGGATGACCTAGACTGGGGTGTTTGCATGTGGCTGGGGGTGGCAGAGTGTGACACAGAAGGAGCAAAGTCCTGAGGAAAGGCAGCAAAGGTGGTAGGAGAACATGGTTGGGTTGTCCAGGATCTCTGGGGTGGCAGAGACAAGAAACATGATGAAAAACAAACTGCCTTGGGGGGTGGGGGTGTAGCAGATGAAGAGCTTAAGTCCAGCTGTTTTACAGTGTTTTAGATTTCTAGCTGTTTTTCAGGATCTCTACCTTTTATGAACAGAAGACCATGACGGTCTGACCATGGGTTTACTTAAAACTCATTTCAGGTAAGTGAAGTAATAACAGCCACACAGACACAGCAGATGGGCTGTTGTCCTTGTGTCCTTGTTCACAACTTGTGTTGTTGAAGGAGTCCAAGGTTCAGCTATTACTCCTGGATTGTTGCTGGATTTCCCATGAGCTGTGCATTGGAGGATATAACCTTTGCTTGTGGACTTTGCTTCTGCCTCTCTGCCCCTTCCTGAGCTGATGCTTCCTACTCGATCAGCCATTTGGCAGGGAGAGACACAGCACATGCCAGTGGCTCATTTCTGCTCATCTCATCCACATCTGAATGCAGATCAAGAGAGCTGGGCAGGCCAAAATCAGATTGGCAGATCATTTGTGGAACCAAGAAACCACCCCTTCAAACACCTTTCTTTGTGAAAGTTGGAGCATTTTTGCATTGTATCAGGGTTAGTACAAGCAGCTCCCCTGTCCTCTGTGCTGAGATGCAGTCTACAGCTTAAAACCCATCCTCCTTGGTGCCTTGAAACCTGCAGCTATTAAAAAATGCCCAAGTAGAGTCATCAGAAAATTTGCTGTCACTATGTGTGCATCTGGAGGGTAGTGGGGACCTGGGGACACCCATCTCAGGAGGGTCTGCATGTCATCTCCCAGAGTAGCATGTTCTTGCACGGGAGCAGGCTGTCTGTGGCTTTCGGGTGCCTGCTCAGAGACACTCACACTGCAGTGTGAAAAGAAAACTACCAGAGATCAGATATCTTTGCTGGGAAATGATCTTCTTATCCCGTGAAGCTCTGAGATTTAAAAGAAGTTCCAGTTTGACATATCCTTGAGATATATTGCTGCTTTCCTTGGGAATAGCACAGAAAAAGAGCTCTCCTGGATCTCATGGTTGTCACTGGACTCACTCATGTGGAGGAAAACTGATGCTCAGACTTCTGCTCTAGACTGAGCCAAACCTTTTTTCCCTGTTAGCTGGATGCTTTGAATACCAACACATTGCAAGGGCTCTTTCCCTTTCTTTGTCCCCATATTCAGTTAGTGCGTCAGAGCCCCTTTCTGAGCAAACTTACTAAGAACACATAAGTTTCATGAAAACTGGTGATTTTGCTGAATCACTATTTTTCAGTAAAGTATTGCTCAGTTGAAAAATTCTCCACCAAACCTTTGGGTAAGTACACGGCAGAGGCTGCTTCTACATACCTGCACTGCCCTCTGGTCTATCCCTCTTGAGGGAGTCCTGCTACCCCTCTCTCCACAGACCTCTCACGTTTACAAAAGAACATTTATTTATTTACATCTCGCTACCTCTCTGTCAACCCTTGCCCTCCATGTGCAGTTCCCATGCTACAAGTATCCTGTAAAACTTTCAACGGTTGCGTCTGGGTTGCACTGAGATTGTCCATGAGGACTTGCACACCCTGGCACTCCCTGCCTTACACAAGCGTCTGGTTAGAGCCCAGCTGTGCTGGAGATCAGTCTGACCTGTTCTCCCACGGCTTTATTCCTATGGTGCTTTCTAAGCAGTGGTGCACAGCATGGGCTCCCTGTGCAGCTGAAGGGTCTACAATGGAGAGGGAAGGTGATGAGACTTAGGCAGAGCTTTTAGGTCAGGCTTTTTGGAAACCTTCACCAAGATAGAGCACACCAGAATGATGGAAAGGGCCCTTAATCTCAAAATCCGGAGTGGTTTGAACACAAACAGTAACAGGTGATACTTAAAAATAAAGCTTAAAATCTGTTTGGTGAGATACAACAAAAATAAGAAGAATTCCTCTGTGAGCTGAGTTTCTGCAGATGGGTTTCTCCTCCAGTTTGGTGACTTTTGGAGGTGCTGTGACACCACACAGCCTGACGTGTCATGACAGTGAGCCTGCCCATCCATCCATCCATCCATCCATCCATCCATCCATCCATCCATCCATCTCTGGTGGATGCCTGCTCCATGCTGCTTGCAGCACTCTTCCAAACATGGCTTCGCAAGGTTTCAGCGCCTGGGAATAGCAATCCATGGTTCTCCTGGTCTCCTCGCTACCTCACCCTGTTCCTTCCTCTGCTTTCCCTACATGCTTGTGCTCCCTCCCTCACCTGAACTCCACACAATTGCCAAGGCAACAAGCCATGTTGCTTCTCATGCCCAGCTATGGCTTTTTAAAAGAAGTAAAACAAATATAATAGTTGCCATCCATTACAGATAATAAAATAAAATGCCTGTAGAGTTACATGGCTGTCTTCTTGATAATGATAGAAATACTGCTGGAAAACTCAGAGACCTAGGGTTGCCACCATTGTGTGAGACATGAGGCTTAGGGTCTCTGACCCGGTTATATTTGCATCTGCATTAAAGCAGTTATTGAGGCTTCTTTGTAAATTTCACAATACTTCTGAAATAATTTACCACTCAAAGTAAGTGTTCTGCCTTAAAGGCAGCTTTTCCTATTCTTCCTTCTTTGCCTCTTCTCCCTCTTCAATAAGTACAAACCAAAACTGAAACAAATGGCAACACTGACAATAATAAAATGCAAATATCTTTGCTGATTTCCTGGAATAACCCCACACAGCCCCTTCATTTGGCTGGAATGCCTTGGGGGAAGGACAGGGTGCACCCTTCCCTAATTAATTTTTCTTCCGTAGATGTTTTCTGAAAAATTGCATTATTTTACATGTGTGAATTCAGTCTCTTTTCCTGGGTTTCTCAGTGCCACTTCTCTCCTTGCGTGACACCGGTGCTTCTCTGTTATGCATGACAAGGCTGCTGTACATCTGATGAATGAGTCATCCAAGAAAGTAAGAGATCTCCTGGTCTCAGTTAACTGCTATAAAATATTTTTCAAGATAAAAACCAAATTGATTTTTATCCGTGTTGCCATGAATATAAAGTCAGGCCTCTCACAAGCAGGCTTGAATTCAGTAGTTTGCTAGGTAAGTTGGCTATGCATTTTAGCTTTTAATTATCTATTTACCCTACAGTTCTTCAACCAAAGATACTTTCCATAGCAGCCTTCTATGTCACGTTACTGGTAATATACAGCGACCTAAATTAACACATACCTAAGCACAAATCATGGGGTGTGTGGGCTTGACATTGTTTTAAAGGTCATCTCTATTTACTACTGAACATATTTTCCTGCTTATTTAATAATGGCATTTTAGACAACAACATGTAAAATATTTCCATGTCATAGTCAATAAACAGCTTTTCTAATTAAAAAGGTGAGAAAGGTTTATATTTGGGGGAGAAGGGAAATAATGGATACAAGACACAGCTGCTGATATTTGGATACTACTCTGTTAGTGTAATATAATACTAACTACTCAGACATAAATCCCTTGCACTCAGCAGTCTACTAGGCAACTGCTTTCCTCATGTTCATATTTTAATTTTTCTTGGAAGTGTGTGCACACTGGGAACATGGTCACTCAGCAGCTGGATTATGGCACAAATGTTTCTTAAATTCGTGCAATTTATCCCGTCTAATGGCAATTCACATGCTTTCCTGGAGAGCACTGTCCCATCATTTCTTGACCACTCCTAGTTGTCCCTGTCTGGTTTACCTGCATGAGAATGGGCCTGGATCCAATCAAATGTTTAAGCATGTGCTTAACTCTGAGTAGCTGATAAAAGAGAGGGCTTGGAAAGTACTGACACAAACACTCCTCTAAGTGCCCGTCAGTTATGTCTGAGAGCTCTTCGACTGAACGAGCTGCAAAGATGAGAGGAAGAACTGGTATTGTGATAGACTCTGTCACAGAGGATCCTGTTGAAAGAAGCACAAGCAGGAAATAGCTCATTCTTGGGGCAGCAGCTAACCATATTCTGGAAGTGATGAGCCATAGTGCCTACTGTAAGTGCTGGTGCCCATGTTTCTCACAGCTGGAGACAAGACCTTCTGAGCAGTCTACACTCCTTTAAGGAGATGCCTCCCAGCATCATATCAACAATGAATTTCATTAACATGCTCTTCCTTTCTGTGCTGAAGCCATCCTTGGCACTGCTGCACAGAGATGTGTCTCAAAAGCAGCTCTCGCAAAGTGTCACTCCTCATCTCCCTTGGGTCTGCAGCTTCCTTGGCCTGCATAACCCACTGACACCTCCATGAGCTGCTTCTTATCTCAAAAGTTTTGTGCTCATCCCCATCTGTGTAACATCTCCAGTGTGGCACTACACCAGCTGCCTCAGTGGAAACTGGGCTGAAGAAATACAACATATTTTCTTCCATGCAGTGTGTCATTAAATAATCATTAAATTTGTGATTTGGTGCATGATTTGTTTTCACTAGCTTTTAAATGCTGGTTGTATTAATTTGTTTCTCCCAATGTTATTGATGGAGTCCATTCAACAAAACTGTGAAATGATTTTTCTCTCATTTTAACTGCTGTCAGTACTCCCACTTTAAATAAATAGTGGTTAGATTCTGCAGAAACCTATTAAAAGAAAACAAACATCTACATCAGACCTCAGCCACTGCGACTGGCTCAAGAGAAGCTGACTGCATTCACTCAGGCAATTTAATCTGCTTTGTAACCTTTTCCATTGAAAAATACAGTTGTGTTTTACTGAGGACATCCAGTAAATAAATATCACCTATGGAGTTCTTCCCTGTTTGCAGATGTTCAACGATTTTCTCTCAGTTTTATGCAGTTAAAATTAGTATTTGAACTAGTTACACAAACATGCTTTAAAAATGAGGAAAGAGAATGCTGTACACAAGAACACTTTCTATGCTTTCTTCAGTCTTTTAATACAGAAAACCTGGACAACCCATATGAGACTCAGAAAGAATTGTGTATTAAACCCACAATTTTACAGATTTTCCTTCCTAACCATTTAATTTAAAAAATGTTTCATTACATTTACTATATTACAGTGATTTAATAAAGTATGACTTTAATATTATGCCCATCAAAATATAAAACTTTTAATATAGAAGAACTCCTTTAATCCCGCTAAAGAAATGCACTGGAGCAGACTCTTTGCCAGAAACAGATTCTCTCAAACAACATCTCTGAAACACTACTGGAAATTTTGTCATTAACCACCCTGAGTTATAACAAAGTGAATCTGAATTCTGTTTTCCTAATTGCACTATGAAGGGCTTAAATATAATGAATTTTTAAAGCAAAAAATTATTTTTATAATCAGTGAATTTTATATTGCTGTGAGATTAGTTTGTAAGAGTGTGAATACTCTTTAACAGCCTTTGCTTGTCTCCTGAGCCTTTTGAGGTGTTCTGTGACCTGATGCTTCTTTCTAGATCATAAGTGACTTCATTTCCCAGTGCCGCAATAGGCAGGGATAATGCTGGCCCTGTATATCCTGGTTTTATCCCCCTCGTATACTGCAATCTGATTAAAAGTTTCTCATGTAGCTCTGTAGGCATCCCCTATGTAAACATATTTGGCATCAGTAAAATACTTGAAAGGCGCTATATAAATCTAACCTTACCTAATTTGTTTGGGGAAACTACATAAGATGATGTGTGTATTACCGGGATCACATAACATTATTGCAATCAAATTCCCAAGGTTTTCTTTGTTGTGACTGTTTTGCTTTTCCCCCAGAATGATCTGAAGGTCTTTACTCAGATTTGTGCAGATGCATAGGTTAGCATCTTTTGGGGCATGAATCTTGCAGGCATTTTAAGCAGCATGCACAAATGTTTGAAGTTATAGACATCATAAATAATGAAATTAGGGTGCACGGATTTTATAATACTCAGGTTATCTGAATGTTTTTTGAGTCAACATTTAATAAAAAAAGTTAAATAAAAATTCCACATGTGGAGCTAGATATGTTGGATAGAATTAGATTTGAGGTTCTTATGACAGTAGCAATAAAGGACATAATATCTCAGCAGCATCTCCTTATCTAGACTTGGACGAATCATGGTAGGATAGACAAGAATGATTTTCTCACGTTCTAATTCTGGTAAAAGTTATCACTACAGCAGGTTGGGTGAGTTTTCTCCTTTCTCAGGAAACACAAGGCACAAACATGAAGCAGAATTTTTTCCCCAGAATCCTTTTGCACAGCTCTCAGGAGCCAGTCCTATAAAGGGTGAGGCACTGTGTGCTGAGTAGCTCTGCAGTCCTTTCCTTGGAAAGGTTTGCAGTTGTGTCATATTGGTTAAAAAAAACAAAAAATAAAACAACCCACCCACTGATCGAAAAAACACCCCACAAAAACAGCCACAAAACCCAAACAGACAGTTTTGGATTTGTTCCAAAGCCCATGTCCCTCCTAAATTTGCTGTGCCACTTTGGGACAAAGTCACAAAATGTGCCTTCACCTCTGTCACAGCCAGTGCTTTTGAGAATTATCCCTCATCCACTGGGGCACACTTGGCTTTCTGAACCCTGAGGAACCAAATGAATCCATAGACACTAAAACAACTACATGGAAGGTGAAATTCAGAGATGAAACAGGTTCAGAATGCACACATGCAACATCTCTGCTTTCCCAGCAAGCAGGCTACCTTCTGAGACCCTTGTTAGACTGAGAGGTCCTTCCCAGCCAGAACCTCCAGCACTGCTGATGGAGCAGGGCTCAAGGATCAAGCCCCAAGGATCAGGCCCCAAAGATCAGGCCCCATGTGCTGTTAGGTTGAGTTTACTCAAAGGGGAAAGTGACCTGGGCACAGTTTGATTCCCGGAGTGGGATTAGGACACAAGTCTACAGAAGCACCTGAGCTCCACCCTTATAACTGACATCTGAATCCTGTTTTTACCAACAAACACACAGCTTTTGAGAAAGGTGGGTGGAGAGGGCAAGAAAAGCATGTTCACAAAGTTGTGTAAGCTCATTCTGCGCACAGCTTGATAGTTGCAATATCAATTATGTTCCTCAGCTTCCAAGAAACAGCTGACCACAGGATGAAACTCGTGTGGGAGGAAGAGGGAACATGCTTGGCAGCTGGCCTCGGACACAGGAATCGCTGCCACAGGAGGACAGGTTAGTAACAAACTGGCCTTATTTGGAGCACAGTGTAAGATTTCCCAGTTTCAGTCTCGGTTCCTTCCATGATAATAACTCTCAGAGGGGGGAAAAGGAGGAGAGAATAGTGAGATTTTACTCTCTTCACAACTTTCACATTTATGGGGTACTCAGTGGCAGTGATGATGAGGATATAATTGTCTTTTATATATCTAGGAGACTTGTAGTTGTGGCTTGCATTTTATCTTGTTTTATGCTAACCTGGGTATGTAGTGCTAGATACCTATACTCTCAGAGCTACAGTAACTTTGGAGGAAGGGAGATTATTTGCCCTTTTTTGACATATTTCATATTTTAGGATGATCTAGAAATAACAGTAGTGATGAATAATACTGTAGTGTTATGGTTTCACAAAAAGGAAACATTAAACTTGGGGTACTTTGGAGAAAATGTTAAGCAGTTTTACGGCTATTTAAAAATTTTCATTAATATAAAGACTGATTTTTTTTTTCTTGGGCATTTACACGCTGCTGATATAGAAAGAACAGTCATCAGTCATTTTTAGCTGCTGCTTTCATAAGTAGGAACCAATAAAACATTTTAGGTCGAACACATACATGTTATGTTTAGAACAACCACCCACTATGTACCATATGCTGTCACACTCTTCACAGAATGAAAGCGACTGAGTTTCCCCACTTGTTTTTAAGGTGTTTCTCTTTAATACTTTCCTTGCTGTACTTAATTTATTTTAAAATTTACAAATGACAGACACTATTTTCTAAAGTAGACTGGAATGTAGGTACTTGGTGTTTTGCTGTCATGGTACTGTAATGCTTCTAGCTTTGTATTACCTATTTAATGAAGGAAGTTTACTAAAATGGACCAAGCTCTAAAACTAATTTGAAGATATAGTATAAACGTCCTCATTATAGCATGTGAATGAGATAAAGAGTACCTGAGTGTCTGGGGCCCAATCCAGCAAAGCACTTTGCAAGCATGCAAAGGGTCTTGGAAAAAAATCTGAAGTTATTCTGCAAGGCTGCAAATGTTTTGCAGGACACTCTTTGGGTATTTTGCAACATTGGGCCAAAAAGTGCTCAGGATTTACAAAACTGATAGTTAGAATATGATATTCTTTCTGTCATGGTCTCATCTACAGGTTATTTTGTAATAGCTAATACTTTTCATAAAGCTAAAATATTGAGATCTAGTACAAAGAAGCATATGGGCCCGGCTGTGCACAGCTTCATGTCTGGAGGGGTAGGGAGGGCTGAACTACCCGCAGCTAACACCCCTTAGGCTCTCCAGGGAACAAGGAGATCTCTGCATCCATCTAGCAGGGTCATCCTGCCAACACAGCACCCAAAGAAGGGTTAATCCGTGGCTTGGCTGTGTGGCAAAGGTGTGAGGGTAAACTAAAGTTACAATTGACCCACAGTCCTGGCAAGTGTGGAAGGATGGGATTCCTGGGAGGCATGTGGTGGAGAGGGCCAGGCCACACATGGCCCTGTGCTAACATGGTCATTTGGAAGGTCATAAACCTTCTTTCCTGAGTCTAAGTGGGCAGTTAGCTATATACATTTTCACTGAATCACATTAATGTGCAGAATACTTTTGAGATGAGATGGACTTTTCCCCTCTTCAAGACACCTTCTGCATTTCTAAGACACATTTTGCGTCTTTGAAACAGAACTGGTAAGTCTGAGTGTGCAATGGGAAGACTGCATGGGTTACCAGGACAGTTTTCCCATTTTATTCTCTGCCACACTGTCTTTTTCTACCCATCTTGTGTTCCTGACTTTTTTCTTTGAATATTTTCAGACCCTGTGCATATACATGAGCAGAACAATACAGACTTAGCTTGTGTCCTCAGAAAGTGAGTTAAACCACAGACTAGCATATGTCTGCTTACTGCATGCTGATATGGGAACAAAGTGGAGGGACAAAGTGACTTCAGCTTATGGAGAAAGCTGTAATTCTGTGCATATGCAAACAATTACTTTTTGAAACAGAGCTAGCCTAATGGAAAATGCTATTTATTGCTAAGATGTCATAAAGGCTACTGTAATTACAGAACACGATCTAAAGGGCAGGGTCTTTACTGACCCTGAGAAACATCTAATACACTGAGATACTGTAAACAATGACACCTAGCCTCATCAGACTGTCCAGTGAGTCTACGTCATGCTCCTGTACTCATTGAATCAGTTAGATATATCAACAAAATGATCTGAAGAGCAATAGCTGAGTAGTAAATCAGATGGTAGGGAAGAGAGTGCATTGCCTCACTGTAAAATGCAATTTTTCCATGCCAGTGGTTTTGAGAGAGCCTTTCAGTTGTGTGGTTGTATTACCAGATCAGTTTAGCACAGAGTTCATACTGGTGCAGTGCTTTCTTTACAAGTGAGTAGATGGTGTGATGCTTGTGATCTGCCATTCTTTAGGGTCTATAAATACAGTCCCTATTGCAGTGGCACAGGATACGATTTATTGTATGGCATATTTGCTTCACTGATGGTAGTACACCTATAATAACGAAAGAGCTTTCCCACGTTTACCACCCTCTTCTTGCTTAGATCCCTCCTAAAATGCCACCCTTCCTGCATTGCCTACCAGAGGGTAGTATATTTACCAAACAAACCACCTTGCTGTGGAGCTATCATGCTGGTCACACACCTTAATTAACTGTAATCATATTTTGGTAATCTTTGTCTTTCCTTGCCTCATCAACTGAATTTTTATCAATGTCACCGATTGCCTCATGTAAAACTCAAGAGTAAATGCAGAAAGGCAAGGACCAAATCATTTCTGATTCTTTGTTAAAGCTTGCTCCTGAGTTCACTAACAAAAATCCAAAACAACAAAACTCACCATTCTTTTGCAAAGGAAAATTATCATAACACTGGTAAAGGAAGGAAACCCAGGGATGGAACTACCTAGGTGTCATCCAACATGGCACTGCTGGATCTAGGAGTAAATACAGCTCCTTGTTCTTAGTTCAAAGCTGCTGGAACCTATGTGTCCTTTACTAATAGTTGCTTGGGAACAAGCAGAGCCTCAGGATCCACTTTTTCAAGGCAACTTAATCATGTATTTCCATATTGCAATTTATCCATTAATATGTCAAGAAGCCCCTAGCAACACATTTTCAAGAGCAGCTATGTCATACTGTCATGATATCAAATCCTTTGCTGAATTTCCTAGATAATAAAGTGGAGCAGGTGTTATATATGTTTTCTAAATAAGTAGTGAAGAATGACTTATTTCTAGTGTTACCATTACTCCTTACACAGGCCTACTGCTACATGAGTGCCTTGGTTTTGACGTCAGTGTCCATCACAGACCATTTCTAGGACAAGTGGTGTGCAGGAGGTGGCAGAAAGAACTTGTGGATGTTTTGAAAATCACCATTCATTTTGTGGAGTCTAAGGTGAACACTATCCCTGTGAAATCAGTGCAGACAGCTATCAGACTGCACAATTGCTGTTTTGGGATCACTGTCCTTAGAATATTCCTACAGGAAAAGCAAATGAGCCCTGTGTGGGGTCTTAGAGCCAGCATTGGGAGTGGACTACCTCACAAATACACAAAATGCTCGCATGCATATGGAGGCTAGGAATCATACCTTTATCATGAAGGTGAGGAAAGGGGGGAAAAAGTCTAGGTTGATAAATGAAAATATGAGAGAATGTGAAGACAAAGATTTATGGAGTATAGACTTTCCAGCTCCAGGCACAATGAGCATTTGTTCAAAAACAACAAATCTGCAGAGTAGTTAGAAAATGTAAAGCACAATATAAATGCTCAGGGATATTTGTCCAAATGATTTATGCTTATATAACATTCCCTTCTAATTAAAGTTACAGCCATTTAGCTATACCTGTATTTTTGATCTGTTAGTTTTGTAAGAGTAATGCACTCAGTCCCATTAAGGAGAAATGAACGAGATAAGCAAACTCCTGGATGGGAGCATGGTTAGGCAGTTCTGCAAAGCCTGTGTTCAGACAAAGTCCTCTTCCCCCTGCCTCATGGGCTTATGCTTTATTCTCCCAGGGTTTACAGGAGAGTGGGAATATCGAGGGGAAGAAAAGAAAAGCTGGCTTTATTGCAAGAATAGTTTGGAGCTCGTCAGACAATCTATGCATATTTTCACAAATATTTTTAGCGGGGAGGGGGAGAACAGTACATAATTTAGACCTGCAAAGAGGCATGTTTAACTTGCACTCTACTCTGGCCACTTACATGGAACTTTACTCCCCTCCACTCTCTAAACACAGATAATTGCCATGGCAACCACTGTATTTCAAGACTCTTACACATATACTCACACCTTTCTTAAAGAAACACAGATCACAACAATGTGGGATTGACACAGTAAATCACTGGGCTGTTTTTTATTTGTTGTTAACTAACTGTCAGGAATTAGGGAAGAGCTGGAGACTTTCAACCCGTATCAGTTTCAGGCCAAAACTTGAAGATGTTTAGACAGACACTTTGACATCTTTAGAAAAAATTTGGATGTTGTTTGGTAACTCTGGGCAAACAAATGACTGATGATGTCTCTGGGTGCAGGGTGAGAAGATTCCTGAGCTAGGGAAAGAGATTAAGGGCCTAATTCTGAAAACCAATGAGCCACCTTTAGGATTAGACACTAATTTATCAGAGCAAGGAGCTGTGACATTCAAGGAACTCCCTGGTAACACAGTGAACTTTCAACACTGCCAGACTCAGAGGGTAAATGCTCTGGATGAGTATCTGCAGCTCTATTGCTACTTGCTGTTTTCAAGTTTTTATTCCAGTAGCCCTACTGAAATAACAGACCCTGTCTGGTAGGTGCTGTGCAAACACATGGCAGGAAAAAAATCTCTGCCTCCAATGCCAACGATAAGACCTGCTCAGAAAAACACCTATGCCCGTCATGCCTGGGGTGCACAAAGGGCAGGGAGAAGCAGAGGTGCTGGGGTGTGAGGCAGGTGCCAGCACCAGCCCTGTCTGTGCCCCATAATGCCTCTCCCCAAGGCTTTCCTTGTTGACTCCGAGTACCTGACATGGGTCCAGGAAAGCGGCACCTGCAGGAAGGTAACAGGCCTTCACCAGGAGGGTGGCATCCAGTGTGGAGGTATAAACAGGGATGTTGTTTTGTTTTTTTCCCAGTTGTCTTTGATAGGTGAATCAGGAAGTAAAAAGAGTAAGTGGTTTGTCTGGGAGCAGAACATGCTTTATGTTTTTCTTCTTGCTAGTAATCTGCGTTTGCAGTCTGGCCTTCTATCTCAGTTTCTTCTTGCATACACTAAGAAGCATTACTAGATGTTATTTTGAAGATGTGAGCTTTCAAGGAAGGAAGGTCTAAAATATTTGAAAGAAGCATTATCTTAAACAAGCTTGCTTGGGTAAAGTACAATTAAGCCCTGAATTTTGAAGTATCCCTATAAATCAAAATAGCACCCTTTTTCCTCCCTTTCAAAAACATTCTCTGTCTGGGAGCAGGGATATTAATTTGCTTAGATGACATGTTGATTGTGGCTTGTTCTTGGGAGATTCTTTCCTTTCACTTCTGAGGTGCAGCTCATCCCCCTTTGGCCTTTGGTATTCGTAATAAATTTTAGGAGTCCGCCCTGAACCTGTCCCTGAACTGGAAGTGTTCACAGCAGTTTCAGTCTGCTAAACCATATATGTGTAGTTTCCACAGAAAGAAATATTTGCATGAAATAATCAAACGTTTTCCCTCCTTCCCTGGAGAGTTTGACTGTATGGGAATCCAGCTAACACAGAAGCATTCGTTTTTCTGCAGGCCTGGAGAACTCTGCTGAATTTAGACACACCCGTAAGCATCTAAGAGCTGATCACATTAAACTGGAGACAGAATTAACGATCCTTCTTTCAAACATTCCTTGTAATCTCCTCATTCACTGGTGATACTGTAAAACTGGGTTGTCTTGAACATACTAAAGTCTTGTACCCCGTTCTCTGAAATCTAATGCTGAACATTTCCAATTCAGTTACCTCATAGTCTTTCACTAAAGAGGAAAGATGAGTTCATTACAAACAGAAGTACAGAAAACCCCACCTTCTACATTTATAGTTCAAATTTATACTGGAATTTAGGCCTTGGTGACTTATGATGATTTTATTGATTTTTTTATCAGGGAACTCCACAGAAGTCTACCATTTTTGCCATTATCCAAACACTGGTATCTCTGGTGTATGTTGTAACATTTGAAGTCAGTTTTGGAAGAAACTGCAATCTTCATAGTATAATGAGAGTAATTTCTTGAGGGGACACACCACACTAGCAGGGAATTAATTTTGTTTCTTGTAAGGCAAACAAAAGGGGAAAGCATTTGTTATATTGTCTGGTTATTTATCCTGCTGTGATTCAGTTGGGTGGACATACCACAGAGCGATGCTGAGACAGGGAGGTCATTGTCTTTCTCCACTGCTGCTGAGGGGAGAAACAGGCCACTCTGGAGGTGCTGTTGCTGGTGTGTCTGGGCTGGAGCTTTCTGTGGCAGATTTTAGTTAAGAAGATCTTTCCACTGGGTGGCTGGTTGTTGTGCATCTTTTCAGATCAGTTCTGAGTTTGGCTTCCAAGAGTAAAAGACAGTGCGAGATTTCGCTTGTCAGAATACCTGTCTGGAGGTTGCTGCTCCCCAACAAATGGTACTAAATGGTGCAGCTTCCATGCACTGCCCTCCTGCTCTTCCCCTTCCAGAGGGACAACCCTGGGGCTCTCCCTCCTCTATCTCACCACCACTCTCCCACAGACTTGCAGGAATCTAACTTGTTTTTGAAGATCTTCCGTATTTGGCAGAATTTGGCCAGTGGCTTCAGGAGTTTTCAGAGGAGCCTGACACTGCAATCACATATACTTGATTTTCTTAACACCCCCCTCCCTAAATTAATACCTTGCACTTTGTAACTGCTGAGGTCAAGCAGTAGCTCCACTATCCACCAGTTGTAACTGGTTGGAAGACTTTCTACAGCCATTATAAGGGAGGCATGATGGAACATAGGCACCCTCAGACAGAATACTGAACCTACCACAGCAAATACATTATCTGCTTTCTGGGAATTTTCTACCCCACTAGGGTCTTCACAGAGGCTCTGCTGTACACCTAGAAAGAAGGCTTTATCCTTGGCTTTATATTTCAGCTTGCAGAAACAAGGAAGAGCTACAGGAGGTAAAAGATTCAACCCCAGTCCTTTGGCCGAAGAAGGACCATTTTGTGGTGAGAACTGAGGAATGGTGTGATCATAAGCAAATCTTCTTGTGCTCCCTTTTATTGTTTCTGAAAATCATGGGATGTTGAAAGGATACGTGAATCTGATGATTCTTAATGTCACATGTTAGATGTCATACAAAATGTAAATAGTTGTATGGATGTATAGCGTAGAGGTTTAAATGTCTTATTTCTGTTTTTGAAACAGTAATGGTACATGTGCTTTGTAGGCAAGGATAAAACTCAGCTGCTGAACTTTTTATGATTTAATGCTAGACTAGGTCACAGGATTGAAAAATAATGCAGAAACACACAGTATTTGAGAAACATATGTGCAGAAACATAGAGTATTTGAGAAACATATGTGCTGATACACAATTCACAATAATGGAATAGCCTTATACCAAGTAGGACAGTTTTATTTGAAGTTCTGTCATTTACTCTGCAGGGTGTTTTCAAAGATTTATATTGCTTGTTTGGGAAAAAAAAAATTGTTTATTGACATGGACAACATGTCTCTTTAGAGTGCTTGAGCAGTATTTTTCACACCATTTTAGTCCTGACACTTAACTAGACCCAGAATCTTATCCAATTTATGACTAGAGGAGAGACAAAGAAAGTTAGTGGCAAAAGAAAGATGACTTTAGCAAACTGACAAACACTGTGGTTTGCCAGCCACTGACAAATATGAACAGGCTAGTCTAGGACAATTCTGTTTACATAGTGTTTTACTTTAGGAAGGGGTACGCTATAAATACACTGCAAGTACTGTGAAGTCATAAAGTTGTCTATACTATTGAATGACTATCTCTAAATAGCCGGTACAGCACACATTTGATTAAACAGTGAGTGTATAACTAGCAAGGTTTTAATGTAGTACCATGGGACTGAACAGAGTCATACAATCTTGTTTCTTTCTCTGCTAGTTCAGCACTAGTCTTTGTTTTAAAACCTGTTAGATCTTTTTGCACCATGGTTGTAAACCCTCATAGCAGTGACAGTACACCTTTCTGTTTTCAAACTTTACTAAATTCAATTTATATCTTTTTGTTCCTGGTGAAATTCACCCCATGGGTCAGACAGTGCTCATTAGCCTCTCTTCCTGACCCAGATTCTCCTTATTAATTTTCACACATCTGAGGTATTCAGCCTTGACCACCCTTATACTCAAATATGAGAAAGAGAAGAGAGAAACCTCCAGAAGCCATTGCATTAGACTTTCATTAGACAGTGTTGTAGGCTGAGATTAACATCTTTCTGGATTTCTCTTCGCTGTGTATAAAGGAGCCTTGGATAGCTTGTTCATACCAAAATACTTAACTTTTAGATGCCTAATCTAGGGTAGAGGAATCTTTCAGTATACAAAAATCCAAACATAATCTCTTGGGGTTTTAGTAATAGAACAGATACTTTCCTAAATTTATTAGAAATGGCCCTTGGTACGTTTTAGTTGCATTACACTGGCAACAGATCCTGTGGATAGCTAGCACATTCAGGCTGTTCTCACCTTTCAAACTGATGTGCTCCTAGTTTATTGCAGAAATCTGTTGTATAAATCCTTAGGTACAGAGCATGCCATTTGATACCATTCAAAGTTATCCCATTTCAATTGCTTCACTCCTTAAGGTCACCTAGTTCTTCCTGTTTACTGAGATTCTCCTCCCTAATAAGAATGCTTTCCAAATTTCTGTTATCAGAAAATTTCATTAGCAAGCCAACATTTTTGTGGCAAGGTACTTCCCCAGTTGTTGGTTGCCTTTAGTTAGTTCCTTGTGCACCTTACAATTCTTGTAATCATCCCCATTTATTCCAGATTACTTTTACAAACAAAGATTATACTTCCAACAATATTTTTTTCATTTAATCTCTCAGAACAAAAGTTCTTTTGAATCTGGTATGGCACTTTTAGTAACCTTTTATCCCATCTTCTATTTATCTCTATGTCTTTAATTATTCCCTTCATACATTTTGTTTTCAAGTTGTGCATGGGTCAAGACGTCTAGGTCATTCCTTTTTCCTCCACATTGAAGACTATACTATCTACTTTCTTGGGCTTTTTGGTATGAGGGGTTTACCAGAATGCCATGCTATGTGTCCATTTTTTTGTTCTGGTTTTCACATCATAGTGAAAATGTTAGCAGATTGTCAGTTTCTCCACTAGCTCCTAACTGAATAACAAGGGGTGTTTTCAGTGCTAGGAACCATCCCCTTTGTGGAGGTAACCACTTTGATGACCACATGCATCTCCCCATTTGATTGTGGAGCAGATCTTCACTGTCAGCTGCACTGAAAAGAAGGTAAGATACTCATATCTTTCTGGAAATACAGAGTTTATCTTGACTCTGTCCTTTCAATGCAGAAACTACTACTTCCTTCTGGTAGTGTAGAAATACATTTCTTTTGGCCATTTGCTTTCATTCCCTTTTCAAGGTCAAAATCAACTTGCAAACTTGACAATCCTGTGGGTCTTTTTTTCTTTTACCTGCTGGGATGCAATTTCTGGAGAGTCCTTCCCTTTGCTCCTTCATTTATGGATAATCTAAATCTCTGAGATGACCATGCAACCCCTCTCTTCTCCTAAACTTGGTTTCTCAAAATCCTCTGGATGTCTCACAGATTCCATCAGCAGGTGAAGTACCCTCTTATGGGGGTAGATACCCCAGTGCTGGCATTTAACATTAGTGTCTTTTATCATCTTTGTCACTGAGGTCCCAACACTCCTTCAGTCCTCTGAAGCCTGGTGGATGGTATATTCAAGGGTTCATTAGTCCTTTAGGCTCAAAGCCAGCAGTTCTTCTGCTTTCTTATTCACAAAGTACCTAAACAGCCACATCTGCTCTTACAACCCATTGCTCCTTTGTCAGGCTGATCTCTCTTCCCTGACACTTCCCTGTTCATAGGAACCTCCTCCATGCAGTGGCCTAACTGTATTTCAGGCTTTTTCTCCATATGTGACTTCTCCCGGTTTGTGGGTTGGGACCTATCTCAAGGCAGTCTGCCAGCTGCTGTCTATTCATAAGGCAGCTTTTCCTAAGGGCATTCTTTAGACATAACCTGAAAACAGCTGACACAATTGGTAAAATTTCATAGGCTGATGAGTTCTGAAATTCATCATTCTTCTGTTCTAAACTACCACACTTGAATTATTGGCCTGCTATCAAAATCGCATTGTATGTAAAACAGGATTGCCTCATGATCATTACTTTCCAACCTAATTTCTATGAAAAGGTCTTCTGTAGGCTTAAAACATGATCAGCTGTGACTGGTGGAGCGACACTTTGGTGAAGAAATCTATTCACTAGAGAAGATCTGAGTCCTCCAGATGATGGATAATGTTTGTTCTGTCTGTACCTGAAGGCTGAAGTCCTTCTAACTTGAGCTTCATAACATACTTCTTGCATTCTCTATCATTACAATAATAACAGAGCTGCCTTATGCAATACCCTGGTCTCTGCGTGGCAGCTGGCACATGACTGCTCTGTGGATCCATTCTCTTAGTCTTAATGGTTTTAACCTGTGAGCAGTCCTCAGGCACACACTTCTGCTTCTCACTCTTGTTGTATTATATCTCAGGTTTTGTGTCATCTTTTCTTCGTCTTCTCTGTCTTATAGGCCTCTTTTTTCTGGGGTTCCTGGACCTGCTAGTCTCCAAAGTTTCTTCAGCCAAGACAGGACACATTTTCGTTCATCCTTGCACAACTATCTTCTCTTTCTTCCTGTTTTTCTCCTTTCCTGGTCCTCATGAAGGACTTAACCACCCCAATGTTGGTTGGAGGGACAACACAGAAGGGCATAAGTGACTCAGGAGGTTCCTGGGATGCATTGATGATTCCATTGATGAAGGAAGTATATCCTCCTGGAAACTATGCTAAGTCACATGGAAAATAAGGAGGTGGTTGGTGACAGCCAACATAACTTTACAAAAGACATATTGTGCCTGACAAATTTGGTGGCCTTCTACTGTGGGGTGACAGCATTGGTGAATAACCTGGATGTGTGGAAGGCATTTGACATTGTCTCTTGCATGACATCCTTGTCTCTAAACTGGAGAGACATAAATTTAACAGACGGACCACTCATTGTGTAAGAAATTGGCTGGCAATTAAAGAGTTGCAGTCAAAGGCTCAATGTCCAAGTAGAGACTGGTGACAAGTGGTGGTCCTCGGGGATTGGTATTGGGACCAGAGCTTTTTCACATTCGTCAGTGACATGGGCAGTGGGATTGAGCGTGCTGTCAGGAAGTTTGCTGATGACGCTAAGCTGTGTGGTGCAGTCATGTGCTGGAGGGAAGGGCTGTCAGCCAGAGGGACCTTGACAGGCTTGAAGGGTGGGCCTGTACAAACCTCATGAAGTTCAACAATGCCAAGTGCAAGGCCCTGCATGTGAGTTAGTGAAATCACAAGCAGTAATACAGACTGGGGAGAGATTGAATTGAAAGCAGCCATGAGGGGAAAAACCTGGGGGTGTTGGTTGATGAGAGGCCAACTATATATCCTGTGCTGCATCAAAAAGAGCATGACCAGCTGGTCAAGGCAGGTGATTCTGCCCCTCTACTCCACTCTCATAAGATCCCACCTGGAGTATTGTGTTTTGAACATAAGAAGGACATGGATGTGTTGAAACAAGTTTAGGGCCATGAAGATGATCAGAAGGCTGGAACACATCTCCTATGATGACAGGCTGAGAGAATCAAGGTTGTTTAGCCTGGAGAAGACTCAGGAGAAAGCTTGAGTAACCTTCCAGTACCTAAAGGGGGTGCTACAAGAAATCTGGAGAGGAGATTTTACAAGGACATATAGTGATAGGACAGGGGGGAATGGCTTTAAGCTGACAGAGGGTAGATTTAGATTACAAATTAGGAAAAATTCATCCCTGTGAGGGTGGTGAGGTGCTAACACAGGGTGCCCAGAGAAGCTGCGGCTGCCCCATCCCTGGAAGTGTTCAAGGCCAGGTTGGGCGGGGCTTTGTGAATTATGGTCTAGTGGAAGGTGTCCCTGCCCATGGCACAGGCCTTGGAACTGGATGATCTTCAAGGTCGCTTCCAACTCAAACTGTTCTATATGATACAATTTTATGATTTTCTTTGTTACCTCAGTTACTTCCCTGCTCTAGTCTTCAAGAATATGTTGTTTTATGCTTATCTTTCTCATTTACCAGCCTTGACTTATGGGACCTTAGGTCTGAAAGCTTTCAGAAAATATTTAGCTGTCTATGAAGCCTCCTTTCATCTCTTCTGTGTTTTCAACCAAAATAAAGCAGTTGCAGGGATTGCAGTCACTAGCAGCTTAACCCACCCCCAACAGCTCTCATAGGGCCAGCCATGAACAACCTCTGTAGTGAAACGCTCTGTGCATGGCTGTGTCTTCCACCTACTATCCATCTGAAATGACTTCTGTGACTGGGAATGCCTTATGTGTGGGTCAAAAGCTATGGTCTGCCAAACAAAGATGTCATTAGTTAGCACCCTGGGTCCCTTCCTGCAACACTGCCCGAGGCTCAGGACTCAGGACCCATTGAGAAGAGATTACAACTATTTTTATGCTGAACTTTGGAAAGGACTTCCAGGTTTTGAGTACCCGGTTCTTGTTCATTACTTTAGTTCTTATGTAGTTTCTTTGGATGCCTTATTGCACAAGGATAACAGGTAGGAGAAGAATGCATCAGGCTGGAATGTGGTAGTCACATATAAGCTTGGCTGTAGCCAGGAGTCATATCCATCTTCAGTGTCACAACTTCAGGGTCAGGCCCAATCACTTTCAATCCTTTCCCTAGCCTTTTTGGGCTCTGCTAGATGCAGCAGGATTAACCTGTCTAGCTGTGTTGGGCTCTTTAGTCCAGTCACAATCCTAACTCTGGTCTCGCAGCCATCAGATGACTAGCTTTCAGGTGACATGAATTCTGGTCCCTGCTCTACCCTAATGTCCTCATTATGTCTTATTTTTCCGATTTCTAAGGAAGGTTGCCAAAATCTTTTTAATGCACATTGACACTAAAGTGTTTTTTAATTTCATTAAGTTATGCATTTAGAAGTCTCGGTGTTTTCACTTTGGAACTAAGCTCTGAAGCCTCAGGTGTGCTGTAGTAGTGCATAAGCAGTGTTATAGTGTCTTAGAGCTGAGGGTACCACATCACAGGGAAGGATGTCTATCCTACTCAAAAGGCAAGAGTTCAGCTCCTCACTGCCCCCTTGCTCTTTGCCATCTTTTACCTTGAGTGGCTCTGCTTTCTACCAGAACCTTCCAGTTAAATCACTAAATCAGCCCTCAAACCTGGCCCATGGAAGGCAAAGCTGAGAGCAGGGAGAGGAGGGAGAGGAGGTTGGGATAAACTACCTCCTTTCGGACATCTTACTATTTATTCTGTCTCCACATCAAGTGCATCATGATAGAAACTGAACCTGTTGGATCAGACTAAATCCCAGTGAAGCTTTTTTCCCCCTCAATATTCCTACCTCATTTTTAGTGTTTTTAAGCAGCTATGACATGGTGTGTCTCATAGCATAGTAATTTCAAGCTGTACTGATATATATGTATTATAATCTAGATAGGTTTTATTAGACCTTGGGTAATAAGCAAGCAAGAAAAATATTTCAGGATAGCTAAATAAAATAAAAGTCTACCAGGACTTGTTCACACATATTCGTGATGCCGTGAACTGACTTCACTGAAGGACGGAGCAAACAGGGAATCTCAGTTGTGCAAGGCATTTCTTATTTTCACAGATATATTCAATAACAGGAAAATGAACACAGAAGAACATAGAGTAGGTAAACTACTTTCTGCACAAAAGGTTGGTTTTTTTTTTTTTAATTTTTTACTGCAGTACTTTTTCAACATAAAAAGCTTTTTGCAAGGTGTAATTTCTTTAAAGTAATGAACATGTATTGAAATTTATCCTTCATCTTCTGACCAATGTCTCATTATGGTTACCAGATCTAAATATAGCTCTTGCCTTCAGTCAGGGAACATAGTAATTTTACAGGGTTTTGTATATTTTCATTCTACTTTTCCAATTTGTTTCACTCTTTTCAGGCTTCTGACACCCACATTGTCAGCCATGAAGCTTTGCATGCATTTTTCTGTGAAAATAAGAAGTAAGGTAAAATCCAGACTTACAGTTCATGTTCACTAAATTGCACAGATATCAATTTTTTTTCTGGCTGTTATAAATCCACCTTTTTTGGGTTTGGCATCTTAATTAATATGTGTATTTTTAGTATTTTATATATGGAATTATTTTTACTTTTATCCAGTACATGGTACACAATTAGGATTTTCATGAGGCAAGATTTATATGGCTAAGTAGCCTCACGTTATTGAGTGTTTGGAAATCTTAGCAGTAAAGTGAATCTTCTGAAAACTCAGCTGATAAGACTTCAAAAAGTTGGAAAGATTTTCAACCTGGGTAAAAAAAATTCCAGAAATTTAGTAAATCAGGGGTACAAGGTAAGTTGTTTAAAGTGAGATCTGTCTGCCTCTGTTATCATTACTGTTTCCTGAGAGACAGTTTATGGAAGGTGGTTTTATGATACATTCCTGAAACACCTCCAGGTTTCAAATATGCAATATAAACCACCTAATGAAAACTGCATAACTTACCCTTGATTTATAAATAGTACCACACCTACTTTGGCTGTACAAAATTTTTAAATCCTAATGTAGTCGGTTGGTAACAAAAACAAAGCTTAACACAGAAAGATTTGCTAAAGAACCAGATCATCAAGGGACAGGAAACCACCTTCTAGATTAAAAGCTTGTTGCCTGTTCCTAAGGTAATGGATGGAAGAACTTAGCACATTAGCAAGCATGGTTGGAGAAAACCCAAGAAAAACGTTTCTTACCAAGGCATGTTGTGAACAGTTCCCTTAAAAGATTGCGCTTAAAAGGAGAAGATATTTCCAGTGTTCAACAATAAAAGTATCAATGCTTTATTAGTATCAAATTAAATAGTTTCAATAAAGAATGGGCCCCTTTTATTCAGGTAATCACAAGCATTTTTGTGCATACAGCCTGAATTGTGGAACCCTGAGAATACCTTCCACAACACAGGAGATTTTCAATTGTTGTTCCGCAAATACTCTTTGTATGAGAGTCACAGGAAATACCACATAAACCTTTCCAGGACAAGCCGCTTTAGCATGTAGTATCTGGCTACCTCCTCAGAATGGCAATCTAACTGCGCTTGGGCCATGGAGAAAAAGAGACTGATTTCTCCAAGATGTGCTTGTTGCACTTACTGGACCTATTTTTTTTTTCCTGGTTCTGCTTACTTGAACTCCATTGCTTCCATATTTGAACGCTTGATATTTTCCATTTCAGGTATGACATGCTGGTCTTTATGTGGATGTACTGTTATACTGGCATAAAGATGCCTTGAACATCTCTTTATGAATCCAAGTTCCCAAGATGCTCAGCAAGTTAGAGGCAGTTATGCTGAGACAGCCTCAAAAGGTGCAGGTTTGACATGCAGTTTCTTCTTTCTTCTTCCTTCTTCCATCTGTCAAAAATCCAAGTCTGTAATGCAAACGTGTACTTACAAAAGATGCTGTATTTTATTTCCTTATTTTCCACCAGTACTTTCATAGAGATCTCACTTGAATCAGAGCAGTAAACATAGACCAGTGGTTTCAAAGTAGCTGAAAGGACAAATTTTTCACAGGCTATCTGATCTGCTTTCAGTGCATAAATATTGTTGAACATCTGGCCCTACCACACACTATGCCAGTCAACATGCCTTAATTTCTGGCATTAGCCTTCTCCTCCTTTGAAATAGTGGACTTATTTCTCTTATTTTGTTCAACTCGGTTGAATTTATGGACTTAATTTTCCTGTAAAAAATATAAATGAAAAGAGAAGTGAGTGAAAATAGATGCAAGTTCACAGTCAGGCCTCTGAGTGTCCCACTGGGGATGCTTTCACTGCACCCAGAGTACTCTAGAATTAGCCTAAAAACCCAGGGTCCTCTGTCAGTGTTTACTTACATTTTACTCTTTTCTTCATCACTGCAGTACTCCTGGGAACAGACTGAAAGGGACCCAAAAATGAGATAAAAATGAAGCAAGTTCACCCTGCCTTGGCAGTTCAAGTACTACTGGCGGGGATTGATCTCACCTAAGTGTAGCTGTCTAAAAGCTGGATGTCTGAGCTAAGCCAGTCCTCTGGTATCTGCCTAGAGTCAATGGAAAAAGATAGGCACTGCCAGTTCTTCACATGTAATTTAGGCTGTGGTTCCCTGAGAGGTAGTGAATGTTTTAACAGCTTATTGTTGCTGAGAGGGTAAGGTCCCTCCTTCCTCCACCCTCCTCTATCACTCCTGGTCATCTTCTTGCTGTTTACTTTGTGCTGGCTCATCACGCCCTTCTGTGAACTGATTTAACCAACTACCCTGGTGTAAAATGATTCCAGTAAAACAAGGGAAGGGAGAAGAGTGCAAGAGGAAGAGCAAAACGCCCTCTTTTTAGTGGAAATGAGATGTTACTCTGGGTCAGCTGCACATGAAATTGTTGCCTGACAATTCTTCTGGGCTCAGAAATGGGATCATCTCTGGAAGGAAAGTGTTTTGGAGACAAGGACTGTCTCAAGTCTAACTTTTGAGTGCTCAGCTTTGATCAGAAAAATTATTCAAGGGATTTCATGGAATTTTATTTTATTGTAGCTCAGATATTTCTAATTCAAAAACTTCCCAGTTTGTGAAGAGACAAGCTCTCTCTGCTTTCTCTGACAATCAGATCTGTAAACGTAACAAGGGAAATGAAAACTAAACCAGTCCTGTTGTCTCGAACCTCCTCAGACCCAGGACAATTGTTGCCCAGGCAAGCAAAACTCTCAGATACTTGGGTTATGTCACCCCATTGTCTCCAGCTTGTACTTCTATCTCTAGGCTAGGTGTGGGAGCTAGTGCTTTGCTTTGTAATGCTGTTAATGATGTATAGCTATCTTACGAGTATGACCTCTGCAGCGATTGCAGGAATAAAGCAGAAAAAAACTCCCATTACCACTAATGGAAGAAGAGACGTTTCTGAATACATGCATAGGGAAGATAAACAGTGAAAAGGTGCTGATTTTACAGTCATTTTTTGGAGGAGAATTGTGCTTAAATGTGTTTTCCCCCATAGCACAATGCTTAAAATATTTTAAGCATTTTAAGAAATATTTTAATATTTTAAGAAATTCATGGGATTTCAAAGGACAGTTTTCTAACATGGGGAGGGAGCACAGGTACCAACAAAATAGCCTTGCCTGCCTACAAAATATTGTCTGCATTTTGTATCAATGGTGAGAGATCAAGGGTGCAATTTTTTCTGGCTCATGAATTACACATGTACACAGTAACAGGTTTTCCAATCTTGATTCTGTCAGCCCCAGATAGATAGCTGAAAATAATCATTTTAATTCCCATGTCTTTGCTATTCCCTTTGTTACACTTGGAGATCTGGAAGTGTGATACAACTTTTTGGCAGTGGGGCAGCTAACAAATTGTTTAGACATGCCTATTCAGTTACCAGTGAAAAAAAAAAGTGGATGCAGGAAAAGAAAGCAAAAGAACTTTTTAGGTAAGACATTCCCATCAGGCTGCTGTGATGCAATAGTAATGAAGTAGGGGATAAAACTTTGTGGAGCTCATTGCATGTGTTAGCTGAATGCTGCAGTTTTCAGTGGAAGAAAAATGTAATGCACTTCACAGCTCTTTTAAGTCCATTCTGTGACTGTTGATATCATCAAGGATTTTCTAGCATCCTGCCCACGGCTGGAACCAGATGATCTTTAAGGTCCCTTCCAACCAAAACTATTATATGATTCTATAATTTATCAGAAGATTCTAGTATAGTTCACATGAGTTGTACAGTGGACAAAGAGGGGTAATGCACAAAAGCGATATAGTGGAGGTGAGCTGGTGCATCATGTCTGCACTCCTCAAGTTTTATAGTGGCACAGCAGCACTATTTTCCGTTTGTTTTCTGCATGAGTAGCTTGTTTTACCTGTTTTCAGTCCCCAGATGACCTCCAAATCTTTAAAAAACGGGATGACATGTTTATAATGAAGTTCTCTGGTTTTGATCTAATATAATGGTATGGTAATCATAGGTGCACCCATCTAAGGAGTCGGCCTGGGTCTGACTCTGGCTGGAGCCCAAGTTCATCTTCTGTCTGTGCTGTGTAGGTGTACATCTGTGCTCAAGTGCAAATTTTAGGCCAGAGCAGGGGCCTGCTGCTCCTTGGCAAAGATCCAAGGCAGGTCTGCTGTGTACAGCCCTGTACTTTCTACGGAGTGTGGGACCATTTTAAGGCTGCCCTTAAAACCCATGAGTTAAGAGAAATGAACCATCCTATAAGTTTGTACCTGAGAAAGAGAAAAATAACCACCTAAATTGCTAAATAGTAATGACCATCCAAACCAGAACACAATGTGGCACTAATGTCACTATAGACAAACTGACTGGAATTAAGAGATGATCGAATCAAAGCTATAACTTATATTTATGCATAGAGAATTTAGAAGCCCAATTACCTATTTAGTATGATTTAAGGATTAAAGAGCACAAGCATCTTGGCAGCTCATACAACTAAGCCCAAATTCAGAGCATGTGTCCCATGGTGCTGAAGTCTATGCTATGTGGAAGGAAAAGGTATGATCTTCCTAGCAGAGTCCAATATTCTCTAACAGATTCTTTTAGATACTCCCTAAATGAAGGGTGTAATGTTTAATATCAAATTAGTTATCTGAAGATAGTGGGTGTTACACAGGATTTGTGATTTAGCAGAGTGATGAAAAATACACTGAAAACACAATACTAATGCAAGTCACACTTAGCAAAATATGGCAATTGCAGTACACAGATCAGTCACAATACTAGTGTGGTTGCCATTACTGGTCTCTATAATATGTGCTCTGTATTAGGTGTGTCAGGGGAAGTTCATGCTGGACATCAGGAAAAAGTTCTTCACTGAGAGGGTGGTCCGTCCCTGGAACAGGGTCTCCAGCAAAGTAAGTGGTCACAGCATCAAGCCTGTCAGAGTTCAAGAGGCATCTGGATGATGCTTTTAGTCATATGATTAAGTTTTAGGTGGTCCTGCAAGGAGCAGGGAGGTGGACTTGGTGATTCCTAACCCTAACCCTTCCAACTAGAGGTATTCTGTGATTCTATGACTCACTGTCAAAATTCTGCGCATCCCCTGTTGCTGGGAAGGAATGAGTGTGTTGAAGCTAGCTCAAGACCATTGTTATCTTTTAAATTCTTTTTTTAGATGTTTAGTTTTTGTATTCTATATTGGGCTCACTCCTCCCATACAGGTCTGGATAACTCAGGGAGACATTTACACCACTGGTTGATCCACTCAATTGTTGATAGCTATTTATCTAAAATAAAGATCCCCTCAGGTCCCTTCGTGTTAAGATGAAGTCCGCTTCCTAGCTCCTGGGAATGGTTTCTGACTCACATTCAATCCCAAATTTTGGGCATTTTTGGGGGTAGCTAGGTGGCATGGGTTGAATCTATATCAGAAACTGCGCTAACAATTTAGCAGATAGAACAACTGAATTGTGGTGCCCCAGGACATGCCTTTGACCTGTTTCAGTTTCTGGGGTAACTTGGTCTGAACTTGGGGTATTTCTGATTTCCAGCTGTACCTTGATCCCTTGCTGTGGAAAGACCTACATGTGCAGAGCCTCACTGCCTCTTTCCATTTTCCTTGTATCTTATTTTTTCATGGACAGGAATATAAGCAAGTGCCTTGGAGACAAAGGGCTCTTTGCTCCAGCAGGTCCCTGGTCAAGATGACCAGGAGATGGCCTGTCATAGGGCACAACCTCAGTGTCAGCTGCATGGCATTGCAGTCTGTGTATATTTGTCATTTAGAGAGGTTTGAGTGAACACAACGAAATGGGAATGAAATTATAATCTCTGTAATTTTCTTTGAGGCACAGGTGGACACATTTTACACTTAGATCTATCAAAATAAAAAAGACACTACACTAAAGATCTTGGAGGATGGCATCATGTGAACTATGTTCATTACAGATAGAATAATTGTTCTCTGTTACAGTCTATTGTATACAATTAATGCAATAAGAATGCTATCTAGTAAGTGAAGGATTTTTGTTTGAAAGCATGCTCTATCATCTCTTTGCAAACTGAATAAAATTGTGGCAGCTGGGCTAATTGAAGCTACTTTGCAGCGTTATATATTCTTGCCTGATCCTCTCCTCTTAACAGTGAAAGTGCAACATTATAGTAATATTTCCTTTTCCCATTATGGTCACATAAAGACAATATGCTAGAAAAAACACTAATGGAGCCACTTTAACACCATCTCTGTAATGCAAAAATATGGTGCCTGCTTGTTCACACTCACTTGTAATGTGCATAGGCAAAAGAACAGCTCATATTTTTAGGCTTATGAGTGAAAAAAAAATAGAGGTACTGCACATGAGGACATGCCCAGTATTCTTTTATAGTCTGGAAGGGGGTCTCTATGCTTCTATATATTAAACTGTGCACCTGCCTTCAATAAGCTGACATCAGGATACGCAAGTGAACTGTATGCCAAATTTGCCTTGTAAAGCAAGTGCAAAAACAGACTTTCACTCTGAAAAAAATAAAATAAAATAAGGAGTGAGTATTATTAAAGGAAAAGCAGAGTTGAGCGCTTTTAGTTGAGATTTGGGAGAAGAAAGTGTTTGAGTGAGGCCAGTGGAACAATGGAATTAAAAGCCCAATAACTGACAAGAATTGTAATGGACTTTTTTCATTTCTCTTTCTGGAAAATTACAGAAAATGCTTTCAGGCACCTTGGCTTGTCATGGGTTTTTGTGTAGATCCTTCCAGTTTTTCAGACATGTCTTCTCTGCTGGAGTGACTGACCATACTTGAGAGGAAGACTGCACCCATCCTGAGCCTACTTTGTGGGGCTACCTTTAGGCTGCTCTGCCTTGTCCGTTTGCAGAGAGGAGAGATGCAGGCAGTCTGAGGATGACCAACAAGAATGCTACTCCAGCAGGGACCACAGCCCTGATCATCTTTCATTGCACAGCCATTACTGTCATTTTTTACCACCACTGCACATGAGACAATAATTTGGTCTTACATGATCATGCAGAAGGGACTTTCAGATAAATGAGGAAATAACACTGAACTTTGGCTGGCAAAACACTGGAGGCTGTCTAGCAGACATTTTGTTCCTTGCTTGGCTATTCTATTCTTCGTAGAGGTGCACATGGCAAATGTTAGCCAAACATGGCTCACAGCAAAGGTCATAATCCTACTGCAAAGAGCAGCAAGGACTATGTGCAGGAGCTGAAAAGAGCATGACATGGTTCTGCTATGAGTTATCCGTGGGAGGTGGAAGAAAACATCACCAAGTAGTTGCAAGTTGCGGGGGTTATATGTTCATTTGTGTTTTTCATGCTGCAGTGTTTGCTTGTGGGCTTGATGCTTCCACAGGAGCTGTTGAGTGAAGGGGGAACAAAAGGGAGGAGGGAAATAGGGGGCTTTCAGGGAGTCAGGGCTCAGAAAGTGTGTGTGTGGTTCATGTGGCCAAATGTTGATGTCTACATCTGACCCTTGATTTTCTTTCTGGGCAACAAAGGAACACGTGTGGCCAGTTTTAGATGTCTTATATGTAAGACGAATAAGTTTCTGGCAGTGCCTGTGCTTCCCCCATGGCTTTGACAGGTGGGATTGGCTGTGAGGGAGAGACCAGCACCCTGGCAGGAGGTGAATCCAGCTATGTCTGACCTATTACCTTTCTGACAGAGTACGTGACGGTTTTCCACATTTCAGAACTGCTATGGGATGCAGAGCAAAAGAGGTATGGGGATCTTTGGGTCAGCTCTGGGTTCATAGCAAACTGGTGGGCAAAAGCAGAGTCCTGATGCCTCAGAGCTGAGCTTGGTTACTCAAAACAACCTCAGGTAAAAAGAATAGTGCTATATATTGAAACCTGCTCTCTGTGATCTCTTAATCTGCTCTCAGGATTAGAGGGTTGTTATTAAATTTGATTGCAAGTAAAATAATCCAGTATCCATTATGCTAAAGCATTTACTTGAACACAACAAACTTTGAAATTTGGCGACTACAGACGCCAGAGAATAATTCCTGTGGTCCCAAGACTAGATGCTGCTTGTAACTATAAATCCAAGGAATATTCATGGGGACTCTGATTTAGTGAGTTTATGGAGCCACCTTCTCTGCTTGCTGCTCCCTCCTCTTTGGTATAAGTGGGAGGAAGGGATGTGCTGAGAGCAGGATAATCAGCGTGCAAGCTTAGAAGAGCTGCTCTCCACGCTGCCTGACCCTCTGCTTGCACAAGCTCCAGCAGGATAAGGCGAATTGTGGCAAAGCAAAGGAGCCTTTCATACTCTAAAATTCTTCTGCGACTAGTTTGTCAGCAGAGGCAGCTGGTCCATGTCCCACAGTCTTTGAGATTCACTGGAGAATGTGGGTTGCTGAAGTCAGTGGTGCCTCCTTGGATTACATTAGAGGTGTTTCTTCAGCCTCTTTTGATTTTTGTTTTCAGACATCTGATCCAATTTTTGTCTCCTGCTGGCTCCACAGAAGATTTAAAGACTACTTTTGAAGGCTTCTATCTGTCTTCTGACATGCATCTGACCATAATGTACAGAAAAGGAACTGTGCCTTCCAGGACTTGGGACCCTTAAAATGATGTCCTGTTGCAAGAGCATCCATAGCACCTTTTGATACAGATTCTGCTCATTTGGGAGTCTATGAAATGATTATAAAAAAAGAGAAGAAGAAGGAAACTGATCTTGAAATTTTCATTACAAGGAAAAAGCTTATCAACACTTGGATGGTTTAAACCTTTGTTGTAGCTCAGTTTGTGGTGCATTTTTTTGGATGGTTTAAACATGTCCTTATGTTTAGAGACCCCAGTTTCTTCTGGGGCAGTTTTGGATTAATGGGTGCCTGGCAGCCCTGTAGTGGTAGGAGGGTGAGTTCCCATGGGAACAGGAGTGCTAGGGATGTGCAAGGGGGGGTCTGGCTACCTCTGCTTAGCCCAGCTAGGAACCAGCAGGGACTATCAGCACAAGTGGTGTGCTGGAGATAGCTGTGGCTCAAAAGCTGAACAGCTGCCTTTCAGGTGCATTTGGTAAGTCGTGGCTTACAGTCTGTGTGCAGAAACATCATGTACCCTAATCCTGACTCCAGCTCTGATTCTCGCTGTGGCTTTGGGTGAGTAAACTGTGTGGGTCAAGGGAAGAATGGATTTAAAAGTACTGTCTTTGCTCCAGTTGAATTTAGTGGTCAACCTTTGAAGCTTGCTGAGACTTATGGCTTCTGCCTCAGTTTGTCTGTAGAAAAGAGTTAGATTTATGAATCAAGGTGACTCCTGTGAGAAGTGCTGTGTAAATGATGAACACTATTAGAGCAAGTTTCCAACCTCTGCTGAAGCCTACATGCTTTTCTTTTGGCTTCAGTGCAGTGAGAGTTATATCAGTGTGCTTTTGTGCTTACAAATGACAGAAACTGAAGAAGTATGTACTTGCTTGGGCTGATGCAGCGTAAGCTCTGGCATGAACAACTACACAGCATCACATGGTAAAACAGTTTCCAATGGAAAAGTAAAATTACAGTTAAACTCTGCTGTCAGTAGCTCTAGTATCCTAAATGCAATGGCAGAGAGCAGGGCATTGTTAGGTGTGAGAGACACAGAATGGTTCATGTTAGGAAAAATGTTGCAAAGTAATAAAATTTTGCAAGCTTTGAAAAGTACCTGATTTTTTTGCTCTATATTGTTTTACTTGCTTTCAAATGGTCTTTTCCATTGTAAAATATGTTTCAGAGAATAGTGGCCAGACTCCAGGTTCTAAAACTGATTATATCAGCTCTTCAAAGCTGCCAGATCAGAAACATAAAGATATACATAAAGGGTTCATTTCAATGAGAGCTTATTCATTATTTTCAAAGCAAAGGAACTTTTTTCCCTGCTACAAAAAATTCTCTTTCATTAAAATGTTTATACTGTGGTATGTATATGAGAGGTTGTCCTTTGAACGCAGTTCTTGTGGCCTACAGCATAGAAGAATTAAACTGGCATTCAACCAGTATATTAAATGTGGGCAGGACCCCTCTGAAATATGGTAGATAAGCAGGTGGATGCAAGATAAGAATTAATATCTGTCTGGTATAAGAATAACGAGTAATATTTCCCTAGAAGAGTTCACTGAAGACTTCAGAAGGACAGCGAATGAACTAAGGTTTGTCCCCTCCCTTATCTTCTGCCTTCCCCAAATCAATATTGTATTTCATGCATAAGGAGCACAATACTTCGTATCTGAAAATCTGAAATAATCTTGCAAATAGGTTTAATATAAAATGTTTAAATATCACCTCTCTCAATGTATAATTTATTCAAGCTTAAAATATATGTAATTACTGCATGAGTAATTGTAATCAGAAAATATTAATGCTACTACAATCAGCAATAATGAATTAATTGTAGTGCATGGGAATTTCTCTCAGGAGTCATCCTTCTAGCAACTGTGAACAAAGCGAATAAAAGGCAGCTTAACCCCAGAGAAGTCATTGCATGTTGGACAAGAACAGACTTCTTTTGGAAAGGGTTGAAGAAGTCAGTAAAGATGTTACACTCCCATGAACAAGGGAGTCCACAAGGTTGTCTACATGGCATATGGATATACCAGACAGAAAATTGCCAAGGTTTACAGAACAAGAAATGGATCAGTTACCAGTCAGGCAAGATCAGACACTCACTCACAGATAAGGCAGAAGATGTTAATTCCATGTGAGTAGTTACTGTCAAACCTGGTACAAAATCCCAGGCAGTGGGGTTGCAACAGATGTCATCACGTCAGTTAGTCCATTCCCTTGCTCAAAGTCGGCACCGATACACTTAATTTTTTCTTGCACATACTTGTCCAACAAGTTGAGTAATTCCACTGATAGGATAACACAACCTTTAAAAATAATCTATTGTAGTAACTAAGCATCTGCAACATTAAGGTTTACTTTTTTTTTTCCCCAGGGGTTCCTCTACAGAAATTTATGATGCATCATGTCCTCCTTCAGATAAAGTATCATCAATTCTTCCACATTTGTGGACACATTTCAGTTATAATCTACCCAAAAGTTCATGTTTTGCCTGAAAATTGATGCCCCAGACTGGGCACAGAATCAGACTGTTGCCTTTCCAGTGCCAAGAAAAGTGGGAGAATGACTTTGGATGCCTTGGAGTGATCCCTTCTGCAAATACGTCCAAAGCGAGGTTTGGGTTTTGGCAGAAATTCAGTGTGGTGAATCATGGTTTGCTTTTGCTTTCATGTAACCATGCTTTCCTTTTATTCCCTATTTGTACTTATGTAATTGGTTATTTCTACCTACCTATATAACTTTGTAGTTGACCTTATTTAATCACATCCTGATCTGTTGCGATCTGTAGTGGGTTTCTGAAAAAATGAAATTATTCTATACTTTAGTCCCATCCCTAATTAAGCTTCCAGCTCTTTGCAAATGTAGTTACCTGCAGTTAATTCAGATAAACATTACCCATATCAATATATCAATGTATCTGCATCTCTCTTGTGTATGTATGTATATAGCAATGTAAGTTTATTCCATCATTCATGTCATTGGGAAGATATTTGATAGCACTTGACCATATTCAGTACACCTTTTTTTTTTTTGGACAGTGAATCACAGAAAATTGCTGTGTCTGGTTCTGCCTTAGACTGAATTATAGCACTTACTATAGGGCAATTCTGAGCTTACATTTGAGAATGTCATAACAGGTAGTGTCAAAAGCTTTACTAATACCAAGCTATATGGTAACAAATTTTAAGCTGTATGACATTTACTATTTGTTTTCTTTCTCCATGCTCTTTCCCTCATCTGATCTGCAAAACAAATTTGCCTGTTGCAGTAAATTAGAATAGTTTTGCAGGATTGGAAGTTTACAGATACATGTCTGCTACCACTTTCGCTTTTTTTTAAAAAAAAAAAACCCCACAACTTTTTTCTTTCTTTCGTGTATTTTTTGGAAATTATTTGTTCCATTACTGTAAGGGGACTTAAGAGCTGAACTGGTCTATTATTTCCAAATTGCCGTTTTGCATCTGTTTGAAAAAAAAGCAAGTTGCCATTTTCCAGTCTCCTGGAATGTCACCAGTCCTCTACAGCTTTCCAAAGGTGACTGATAATGTCTCAGAAATTGTATGAAGGTACCTATATACCTGTATTAAGGTATCTAAAGCATAATTTCCCATTATTTTTCATTTTCCTTGTTTTAACATTCAAATCTATCAAACACATATTCCTGCAAACCACAAATTTACCTATATTCCTATAAACTAGGATATGAATGGATTCTAGATTACATTGCTACTTTCCCTCATCTGTAACTAATATGCATTGATGTGTACCTGTTTCAGATGGTACCAAGAGCAAATTGTCAGTAGTAGAGCTCTTTCATATCTGAGCTGATTGCTAAAGTTTTGGGTTATGGAGCAACTTGGTGTATGTTGAGCCTTCGGGAAATGTAAGTTCTTTTCTGTATTTAGATAGCCATTGCCTCATCTTTCTACGTAATGTCTGTCTTCACTAAAACCACATCCTCTGGTTGTTGTTCATGCTACAACTAAACATGGATTTGGTGCCATTTGCACTTTCTTGTTTTAGGAATAATTTTTAAAATCTTTCTCCAGGTTTTTTTTCTTTCTGTCATTGGAGAATTACAGAGCCCATGCTTTCCACTTTGTGGATCTGCTTTCCTCCACTCTTTTCTGGGTTATCTGCCAGAGCAATGCTCCCAGAGTGCTGTTGTCTGAAAGGTGTTACTGCACTGCTGGCGTAACCTGGCATGGCCGCTTCTCTCATCAGGAGAGACCAGTCATTTTTACCTCCTGGCCCTTCTAGTCTTGGCAATTGTAAAGACTTGGGTGGGTGTCTTGGACTGACCCTTGATAATCTAGTTTAGTGGCAACATTAGGGATCAAAAAGGTTGCTCTGTGTGTTTGGAGGCTGCTACTTCAGCACATCTGGCCTCAGCACATTATGTAAATCTCGAGGAAACTCAAATTCTGTATGTCAGAGAGTCAGCTGGTGAGTTTTGAAATTGCAGTAGTGTCATCTGATATGAGAATACTTGGGTCTAGGATGAGATTTATGAGGCAAATGCATATTGCAGAACATTTTCTAAGACAATACAGTAAGAAAGACCTTAGTAACATGTCTTCGCATTTATGACCTCGGAGCACATAAAACTTACTAGCCCCTGCTTAAAGAAAAGCAGTTTCACGTTTTACACTGGGAGTGTTTGGGTTGGCATTTATTTTTATCTCTATGCATGGAAGACTTTGTCCTAATAGCCGTACAGTGCAAGCCAGCAAGGCTGCTGCATGGCATCCTGGGCGATGAACTGATGGAGGAAAATGTGACATGGAGAGATGCAAGGAAAACAGGGAGGCGGGAAGTGAAGAGGGGAAGAAGAAGAGTTTGTCCTAGAAAATATGTTTTTTCTTTTTAAAGACATACACAATATCCACACCCACCGGTGGCATGGAAATAGTGAGTAAGCAAGGCAAAGGAGTTCTACAGGGGATGAGGAAATACTACATTTATAGGAAAAAGAAAGCATAAAATTTTCCAATTTGCTTTTAAAGAAGGAATTTGTCTATAAACTATGAAAGGTACAGTCACCAGATGTTTTGTAACAATTGGTTATGTATTAAAAGTAAGCTACTGTTTTAGTCTTTGAAACAAGAAATAAAATGACTTCTGATTGTTTCTGATGTGCAACAGCATCAGCATATGTTTTCAATGAATAAGGAATAATGGGCTCTGCAGTTTTACTGAAATTGTTACTTTGTTGCAAATTTCAAAGACATTTGTTGCCCTGTTCATGAAATATTTGTATTTCTCCTTATGTCAAAGGCACAGTATTCAGTCTTTGTCTTGCTTTCGCCATTCAACAGGATTTACACAGTGTAAGTGAATGGAGAATTTGTCCTCTTGTGGCTTTCCTGCTATTTTTTTCATTTGACCCAAAAGCTAAAAAGTAGCATTGAATCAAGCAAATCCTGTGAAAAGTTCTGTATAAAGAAAGCACTGCAGACCACCTACAGTGTGACACTTAGTGAGATGAAAGGATATTAACTTAAGAGCGCCTTTTGCTTTCAACAGAAATCTTGTTCCTTGTATTACAAACAAAGATAACTAACATAATTTAATTACACTCTAATAGTAGTTGAAATGTATATGTCTTTTGGCATAACGCAATTTTTGTTTAGAAAATAAAGTATCTGCACATAGCCTACAATTTTGCTGGAATTCCCTCCTGTGGGAAAAATGTTACCAAGGGGCTGTTGTCTTATGCATATTTGCACATACTATTTATGTTAACAAGCCTGGGATTTTTTTTCCTCTTTTGCATTGAAATGAGGTTCAAGGGGTTATTTTATTCCTTTCTCTTTTATTTTAAGACTCTAAGTATCACAATGTCAAGGCTATTGGACTCCTACAATATGCTTGTGGCTTCTAGCATTTAAATGACAAGGAATTGCCAGAAAAAGAGCCACTTTACTTATTTTTGCTCTTAAATTGTAGAAAAAAAGAATAAATAAAAGCTTGATAAAAGTCAGGAAATATTGCAGATAAAAGCAAGAGTGAGGTTAACTGTGTCCCTTAAGTCTTTGTAGAGTCTCAAACATTTACCTGTACAACAGCATTAGCTCTACATGGATATATTTACATGAAACTGGAGTATGAAAACTAGTTAAAGAAAGTCACACAAATACAATGAAATATCTCCTCCCAGTTCCTGTCTGAAGTTTTTACACTAAACTTACTGGGCTGCACTGGGGTGACTGAGAGTGGTTTGCTGAAAGTGTGCTTCCTATTTTTGTGTAACAAGCAGTAGTTTTATATGTTGCTTTCGCGTGAAAAGACACTTTGGAAAAGCACTTCTAGCTAGGTAAATATTTATATTTTAATACCTACAGTATTTTACAAGTTGAAATAATTTATCAAAGCAATTCGATGGGTAGTAATACTCATTTTTATGCAAATATTTCTGAATCATCAAGTCAATCTTCTTTCTTTAAGATGTTTTCAGCAAGCATGTTAAACCTGTATTTATCACCTGTCAGTGATGAACCTCATGCCAACATCAATCTCACAGTTATTAGTTAGTTATCAATGGATTGTGTTAATAGACTATTTGGACATTATTTGTTATCCAGTGCTAATGTACCCAACATTGGTCAGCTGAATATCAATTAACTGTATCAAATGATTCTCTTCTGCAGCCAGACAGGATCATGGGAACTTATCACACTGCAGCATGACAAGCAGTTTGCTCTCAAAACATGTCCTGTGGCTGAACAGCTCATGTGTTTTATACAGCATGGGGTTCACCAAAGAACAACCAGGAGGAACTTGATTTGTTGTGGATAATTAATACTATAGATGTACAGAAACATGTAAGTAAACATGATATTCAAAATAATCTTGGCTAATTAAGTATTATGTTATTTGAGCAAGCCTTTCTGAGAATATTAACAAAATAACATATCAGTCTCATTAATAGAACTACCAAGAAAAGTCACTTATGCTAACCTGAAGTATGGAGGGAGGTCCTTTTATATAGAATTCTAGAGATTTCTGCATTTCCTAAAAGCTTTTGAGCTTACAGTGGAGCTATGTGGGGGTCTTAATTCCTTAGCCAGAGCAGAATAACACCTGTAACACAGGGTTTTGTCTCTTCTGTTGTACAAGGCTTACAAGGGACGGCCAGAGCTAAAAGCATGAGCTGTTGCCCTGGAGATGACAAACCGTACTTGGGGACTAGAAGATCTCATGTCCTCAGTGTCTACTGTATCAAGGCATCCCTAAAGCACCCCTCAGGGGGTGACTAAGGTGCCCCAAGCAAAGGGGTCCCACCTGGACCCCCTGAAGCCATTTACCTGCATCATGTCTCTCCAGGTTTGTCGTGAGGGAGCTGAACAGCAAAGATGGGCAGGTGCTACCAAAAGTGTATTTGCTGAGGGGAGTGAGATGGGAAAGCTTGGGGCCCTCAAGGGATTTGTTCTTCCCTTGTGGGACACAGTGTATCAGGGTGTTAAGATACACACCACTCCCATTTGTGCTGTGACTGTACCTGCTCTTCCTGGGTCATGCCTCTGCCGATAGAGCACTGAGTGGGAACTGTGAGATGTACCTGCTGGGGGTTACACCAGTTAATGCCTTCTGAGGGGTCTGTAGGAAAATGTTTCCATGACTCCTTTCTAAAAGGAGTCAGAGCTGATAGGAAATGGCTTGCAGAGAAGGATCTGCCAATGAACTGAAGTAGGAATAGGTGTATTCCCCTGCTCTGGGCAGAAGGTGCGCGTCATGTTAGTACAGCCTTCTTTACTGCAAAAGTCCAAATGGGTAAGGATTTGTACTGCTATGGGAATTTGGCTATATTCTCACAAGAATTCTAAAGAAAACAACATGTATGGCAACACAGGAGTTTTTTGATATCTGTGCTCCCATGGACCTGTCTTCTTGTAAATGTTGCTCAACTTGTATGAGGACATTTTAATGAAAATTTGCTTGTAGTTTCTCAGTTTAATAGTTATCTGCCCTTTCCTGCTTGGAAGCAAAATTTCCTTTTTGCAATAATTTAGATACCAGTCTTTATAAATGCTTATGTAAGAACCTTACCCACCTGTCCCGGGTTCAGCAGTAGCACTCATTTTCCTCCTTCTTAGGTGGTGCAGGGCTGTGTTTTCGACTTGCAGCCTGGGAACAGCGCTGATAACGCCGATGTTTTTAGTTGCTGCTCAGTAATGTTTATTCTGACCAAGGACTTTCTGAGTCTCATGTTCTGCCAGGGAGGAGGGGAAGCCGGGAGGAAGCAGAGGCAGGCCACCTGACCCAAACTAACCAAAGAGGTATTCCATACAACAGCATGTCATGCCCAGTATATAAACTGGGGGCAGTTACCCAGAAGGGCTAGATCACTGCTCGGTCGGGCTGGATATCGGTTGGCGGGTGGTGAGCGGCTGTATTCTCTTCCCTTGTTATTTCCCTTATCATTATTATTAGCGGTAGCAGCAGTGGTTTTGTGTTATACCTTAGTTACTGGGCTGTTCTTATACCAACCCGTGGGAGTTACATTCTTGTGATTCTCCTCCCCATCCCTCCAGCAGTAGGGGGGGGAGGAAGGGAGGGGGAGTGAGAGAGCAGCTGTGTGGCTGACTAAGTTTAAATCACGACACCACCACACTCTCCTAGTAAGCAGTTAGTATATAAGCTTCTGAAAGCAAATTAGGTTGATGAATTAATTTTATTTTACATTCTCATCTGTCCAGCCCTAATCAAGTTGCCTAGTGGCAGTGATGGAGGCTGGGCACTGCCATCACCCCTTGAAAGGCGTGTGTGCATCCCCACCAGCCACTCACTCACATCCCTGTTGAGGACTTTGTCCCACCTCCCCAGCTCTGTTCACTTCCTCACCTTCTCATCCTCCTAGTACCACAGGGCCATAAGCACTACTGTTCACTCACAGGCTCTTTTCAAATAAGAAGGTAGCATGTTTTAAAAGAAAACATATCAATAATAAATGGTACTGGCCTAATTTCGATTTTCATGTAGTCTTATTTTCCCACTGGCTTTTTAAGATCCTTTCTCTCCCTTACTCCCATTGTCCTTGGTGCAGGAGGATTTTTATGCCAGTTTATGCTTTGTTTCTCTCATTTCAGAAATGAAGAAGTAGGTCTAAGTTATCTCTTTCCCGTGCAGTTCACTTTCCAGCTTTTGTCCTCTTTCCTGTGATGCTTTCATTCTTTAATCTCAGTCTGAAGACATCTGAGTTCCTAGAAGAAATTTTTCCCACCTAAGTATTTTAAAAGAGTAACCATATATATATATATATATATGTATATATATATAAAACCATCCAAGGAGCTGCACTTTCAATTGATGTTAAAAACTAGATACAATAAAATAATACTGATAAAGTTATCCAATTGTGAAGGAAGATACTAGCCCAAAGTTTTCTCCATGGATCTGTCCAAACACATGGGCTTATTTTATTAAGAATCTTTAGGGTCAAACACGAATAATTTTTTCAGGGATATTTGGACCACTACTTTATTGAGAAGTCACAGTGAATGAAGAAATCTACACTAAAGAGAGAGTGGATTATTAAGCATTCCATACACTTGCAGTAAGGTGTATTTTTAAGGATTGCTATCATGTTTTAGAAGGTAACATACAAATAGAAGTCATTTGAAGCCAAGTTTCTAACTGTTCCCTGTGCATTGTGAGCTCGCTGGGATTGCCTTGGGCATTGACAGATAGATAGAGAATTCTGACCCTCACTCAAGGGCAGGATCTGCCTTATTCCTGGAAAACATCTGTCCAATCTCTTCCTAGCCATTTCATTGGTGGAGATCTCACACCCATATCCATGACAGTCTGTTCCTTGACTTAAACAACTTTCTCACCAGAAAGATCTTCTTGGCCTTTTGTCTCACTTTCATTGGCTTTTCTTTCTTACTTTTCCATGTTGGACAGGAAAATCAATCTATTTGCTTCTTCTTTGCAATTACTTTTTTGGTTTTGAAGATGGTTATTAGATCTCCCTCCAGATTTCTCCTCCCTAAACATCCTGATTTCCTCCAACTATCCCTCAGAGATTATGCCTCTGGGGATTCTCATTGCTTTCCTTTGAGGTATTTCCACTGCTCTGTGTTTTCCTTGAACTTTATGGCTGAGAACTATACAGAACATTCCTGGTTAGTTTTTTCTGAGGACTGCAGGAAAATTAAGTTTTTACACATAATGTAACAATGTGTTTTGGTGTCTTCATTTTTTTTATATCAGCATGATACTGTTCACTAGTGTTCACCTTGTGATCTGCTGTGGGATGTGGATATTCATCTGAAGAAGTTTTGTCTAAACTGCCATTGCCTATAAGACTCATACTCGAGGGATTTGCTATTGCTTCCTAATTCTAGAACTTTGTACTTTCTGGAACTGCATCCTATTCTTTTAAGACTTTTTCCTGATTTTTCAAGATGCTTTTGAATGTTTATCCTTTAACGGGTGTGCAGCCTCTATCAGTTTGATATCATCTGCAGACTCAAAACACACCATATACTGAGTTGCCCATATCTCTTATGAAAATGTGGAGCAGTACCCGAGCTTACCTTAGGATGTCCCTTAATTTTTATTGTATTGAAAACTGCTTTCTGAAACTAACATTTCCAATAAGACTTGCATGTATCTTCTGATAGCTTCCTCTAATGTTTTCCCAGTTTGCTTAAGATCATCCCCTGAAGCAGTTGCAAAGCCTCACTAATGGTAAGGTGTGCTCCAACTGCTTCTTTTTCCCTTCCATGAGCCCTGTCACATTCACAGCTCATGGAATACAGGCACTAAATACAGGTAGCCATACTTTTCCAAAGCTCAATGTTGATACTAGCTAATGCACTAGTTGCCTCCAGCAAGAGCCAGGCAATCTTTCATTACTCAGAAAGCCTCTAGATGGGGAAATCGGGAAGGCTGATGTTGAAATCCTTCCAAATTACTAGTTTAAGTTTGTATCTGGCACCATGTGGGTGCTGCGGACAGCCCACTACACAAACTTGCATGTATACAGGCCATTTGTATTGATGGCTATAACTAATTTTAGCTTGAAAAAACAAACAGCCTATCTGTGGTTTTATTCAAAAATTGTAGTGGAATTCAATTATGAATGCCTGCTCAGAGCCATTTAAATCAAAAGTTGTTGTTTTTGAGAAATATAAAAATGGAATTGAACATTAGGGCCTGTAAACGGCAAAACCCAGCTCATACTTACCTGAAAGAATAACAAGACAAAAAATCCCTGAGAGACTAGTGAGGAGGTGAAGTTAAAATGAATCTCTAACAATCTGGTATCTGTTGTAATCACTTATTACAGCTACAATAACTTATAGTAGTAATCATACTCATAGCATTTCTATTTTTGTACTGCAGCAGAACACCATACTACAGCATAAGTGGAGACTTCTACAAATACCCATGTATCCCTATATGCTGATAACTGCACTTTTTGGCTGAAAATTCTCTGTGTGATTTCAGCCTAAAACCTTTTTTCCCTAGTTTGTATATGATTTATACACAAGTTCTGGTTAGAAGGAAGGAAAAAGAGGATGCTTGTTTGCTGTGAAAGGATTAGTCTCATTTTCAGAAGTGTCAAGCAGTCAGTAATCCTGCTGAAGTCAATAGGAGCTGCAGGTGTTGAACACTTCAAATCAAGCTGTTCCTTTTTTTCCTTCATGTACATAACCAAAATGACAACATTACAACTGAAACTTTCCTTATTACTAGTCTCTAAGGAGGATTAGTCTGAAGGCTGGTTTTCCAGCTGAGTGATGATTGTGGTGTTCAACAATTGAATTTCACTGCCACGTACTTGTAGGTACTGCGTAGGTTGCAAAGGCAAGCCCCGTACCCTGTGCTGAGGGTGTGCATGCATTCTCCTCTTCTGAGCACTCAGGGCTGTAGTTTCCCTAAGGAAGGTGTTTTGGCCAATGCCTATTCAAAACTGCAAGCTTGGGGTAGCTGCTGTTGCATTATGTTTCATTATGATTCCACTGCCCATTCTTCCCTCCCTGCTATTTTCTGAGCTGGAACACTGAGCGGGCAGAAGGGAGCTGCCTGCCTGGGGCTAACAACTAGTGACTCTGATGCAGTGGTGTTTGTGTTGTGACACCAGCCAAACCTGAATAGCCTATTTCATTGTGTTACTGGCTATAGACATACTGAGGATATGCTTTTCCTCAGTGATTTGGTATGTCACTAAACAGCAACATGGCTCCTGTGTGTGCTCAGATGGGCCCCTGCTCACGTCTCTGTTGCTGATAGTACAATGGTGCCTGCAAGACCTTGCCTTGGCACTGCATGTAGGAAGGGCTGACCACTGCCCAGATGGACATGCTGCTGGGTAAACAAGACAAGCAGAGGCCAGAAGGAAAAAAAGCCAGTTTGACTCAAATGCAGTGTTACTTGCTGGGCGTGTGAGCTTCAGAGTGATGAGATGCTAATGGGAGACCGAAGCCCACGTTGTGCTTACCTGTTCTTGTGAACCTCATGTGCTTTTTTGATGTTATGTCTATGAACTGGAGCCAAGGGGAAGTGGGTGGTTTACCTGTTGTCACAGAAAAAACAGTGGCAAAGCAAAGAACCAAATCCAGTTCTCCTTGTCTCAGGTTAACTGTATCTCCAAATCTGTCCTCTACTTTCAGTGTACTTTGCCTTTCACAGGTGTAATCCTACATCATGCGACAAATGCTATACAGTTGCAGTCACACAACTCTTATTTATGGCTGGCTGGCCATTTTGGTTTGAGAAAGGCTTGGCCTAGGAGGGGTTAAAACAGTCTATTGGCCTTCTTTCTATTAGCTCAGTTTATTTGCTTCTGCGGTTGTTCTCATAGGAAATCAGGACAAATTAGAATCCCTATATTCTTACTCAGAAATGCTTAGAGGTGCAGGGCTATTCATCTAAAGCATATGGCCAGGCATGTAAGGGACATATCTCACTGTCTTAAGGAGATGTAATCGCAGTTGAAGCAACAGGTCTAGTCCACTTTCATTTTTCTAAAGTGTCTGCTGTTAACAAGAAGCTTCACTGAAGTCAGTGGGAATTTTGCATAAAAGCTGAGGGACAGACTTTCTTCTTTACAGTGTGATTCATGCACAAAGCCAGCTTCTGCATCTCCAAAGGGCCATGGCTGACCTCCCCCATCACGCACAATACATCTCTGACCTCAGAAGGGCTGAAGCCAAGTGGAAGAAAGAGCAACCCAGGGGAAAGCAGAAGCTATTTATATCAAATGAGGAAACATGCGATGACATATGAGGCTGCTTATATGTAAAGCCTTTCAAGTCTTCCACTCCAGGGTACTTACATTTATGAGTATGAATATGATAAACATAAAGTGCTATTTTATGTTCCCAATCTGAAAAATTACAGCCCTTCTGTGATTATAAAGTATTATTGTCACTAAAAGGACTACTTGTTTTGCAAGTTACTTCAGCAAAACAAACACATTAGAGAAATCTAGGGTTTGCTGCATGGTAGGTGAGTCAATGTTATCATCAAAATTGAATAAACAAGGCTTTATTTTTAGATATTAAAGATGTAGCACAATAAACCAGATATTTTACAGACATGTTTTGGTTTATTCTCCTTTTGTAATAAGATCACTTTTACCTAATAGCTCTTTATAATTTCTTTATTTATTTGTAGCCTAACATAAAAATTAGGAAAATTTTTAAGACTACTTCTAATCTGGTTATCCCCCAAAAGTTTGAACAATGGCTTTGGGCTTCTTTGCAATTTTTGGGTGAGTTTACTAGTATTTATCCAGGTAAAGCTGTAAATTCATATTTGTGGGTTGCATCTTGGCTTTCAGGAGTGAAAATGATTAGAATCATAGAATCATAGAATAGTTAGGGTTGGAAAGGACCTCAAGATCGTCTAGTTCCAACCCCCCTGCCATGGGCAGGGACACCTCACACTAAACCATCCCACACAAGGCTCTGTCCAGCCTGGCCTTGAACACTGCCAGGGATGGAGCACTCACAACCTCCCTGGGCAACCCATTCCAGTGCCTCACCACCCTAACAGGAAAGAATTTCCTCCTTATATCCAATCTAAACTTCCTCTGTTTAAATTTTAACACGTTACCCCTTGTCCTATCAGTACAGTCCCTAATGAAGAGTCCCTCCCCAGCATCCCTATAGGCCCCCTTCAGATACTGGAAGGCTGCTATGAGGTCCCCATGCAGCCTTCTCTTCTCCAGGCTGAACAGCCCCAACTTTCTCAGCCTGTCTTCATACGGGAGGTGCTCCAGCCCCCTGATCATCCTCGTGGCCCTCCTCTGGACTTGTTCCAGCAGTTCCATGTCCTTTTTATGTTGAGGACACCAGAACTGCACACAATACTCCAGGTGAGGTCTCACAAGAGCAGAGTAGAGGGGCAGGATCACCTCCTTCGACCTGCTGGTCACGCTCCTTTTGATGCAGCCCAGGACACGGTTGGCTTTCTGGCCTGCGAGCGCACACTGAAGCCGGCTCATGTTCATTTTCCCATTGACAAACACCCCCAAGTCCTTCTCTGCAGGGCTGCTCTGAATCTCTTCTTTGCCCAATCTGTAGCTGTGCCTGGGATTGCTCTGACCCACGTGTAGGACCTTGCGTTCGTCATGGTTAAACTTCATAAGGTTGGCATCAGCCCATCTTACAAGCATGTCAAGGTCCCTCTGGATGGCATCCCTTCCCTCCAGCATATCAACTGGACCACACAGCTTGGTGTCATTGGCAAACTTGCTGAGGGCGCACTCAATCCCACTGTCCGTGTCACTGACAAAGATGTTGAACAAGACTGGTCCCAACACCGATCCCTGAGGGACACCACTTGTTACTGGTCTCCAGCCGGACATTGAACCACTGACCACAACTCTTGCGTGTGGCCATCCAGCCAGTTCTTTATCCACCGAGTAGTCCATCCATCAGATTGATGTCTCTCCAGTTTAGAGACAAGGATGTTGTGTGGGACAGTGTCAAACGCTTTGCACAAGTCCAGGTAGATGACATCAACTGCTCTACCCCTGTCCACCAGTTCCATAGCCCCGTCATAGAAGGCCATCAAATTGGTCGGGCAGGATTTCCCCTTAGTGAAGCCATGCTGGCTGTCACCAAGCACCTTGTTGTTTTTCATGTGCCTTAGCATGCCATCCAGGAGAATGTGCTCCAAGATTTTACCAGGCACAGAGGTGAGACTGACTGGTCTGTAATTCCCTGGGTTTTTCATTTTCCCCTTCTTGAAAATGGGGGTTATATTTCCCTTTTTCCAGTCATTGGGAACTTCACCTGACTGCCATGATTTTTCAAATACGATGGCCAGTGGCTTAGCAACTTCATTCGCCAGCTCCTTCAGGACCCGCGGATGGATTCCATCAGGTCCCACGGACTTGTGCGCTTTCAGAGTTTTAAGATGGTCTTGAACCAGATCCTCTCCTACAGTGGGCCCAAGGTCTTCATTCTCACAGTCCCTGAGCAATTGGCAGCAATCTCAGAGACAAGATTTACAAAGCTATAGCTGAGCAGAATATGGCTCAAGAGTTACCTAGTTTAAAAACCGTCTGTTTTGCCAATAGGCTTTGAAGCTAGGGTTGCAGCTATAGAGATGTTTTGATTGCCAACTTTCTGTATTCTTCATATGACTGTCGTTTGCCTTTTTCACCTTTGGAATGCTGCCAAAGACTAATATCAGCAGCCTTTAATCTTACCAATGTGTTAGGTGACTGCAGCATCACCTTCTTCCACATGAAGATAAAAATAGTAGCTCCTTTCTCTTGGGGAATAATGTGTTTTTCTTGCCATGTTTTACAGTTTTAATGTCTTTTACCACTTCGTTTTATCATTAAGCTGCAAATGTGGATTGCCTACTTCCATGTGAAGTGGGTGAAATTGACCCCCTTCAAAAAGTGCAAAGAAATCAGGTTGAAACAGGATCCTGAAATCCATGAGGTGTTTGGGACAGTGGAAAAGAAGAGATAAAGGAAAGAAAAAGGGTGAGGAAGAAATACTACAGATTTGTCCCATGTTTAGGATTGTTTTTATAAATATATATCAATTACACAAAATAACATATCTGAGATATTGTGTTGGTAACAATTTTCTGTCAGCTTATGTAATCAAGCAATATTTAGAAGGTGTTGATTATCAGTGGCATCTGTTTTCATACTGTATCTTGTGTGATGGCTGGAATAAGTACATACTGATTAAATATACAAGCAGCGAGTATGTCCAATATATATTCTCTATTGTGCTTTGGAAGAGAAGATTTTACTGTATGTAACATGTAGAAAATTCTTTTTATTAACCATACAATACTGTAGTCATGCTGTTTAAGTACGTCTAAGAAAAAGAAAACGTCAAGAAAAAGAAAACACAGACTCAGTTTGAAACAAAACAGATTTGCTGATAGTGTTTTGTACTGCCTGGTCCTTGCTAGAGCTAAAGAAAATGTGCTGCAGTTCAAGCACCTACAGGCTTCTATTCTTTCCTGCCAACTTCAAGAGATGCTTTGTCTTGCATCTGGAAAAGGCAAACAGTTACAGGGACATGAAAAGTGTGGGGCAGAAGAACAAACAGGAAACCTTGAGAAAGATCGGGTGCCAAGAACAGAGCTGGGCAGAACTATTTGAACATGGCATAATCCTCTACCTGAGTAGGCTTCACTGTGGCTATTGCTGAGCCTGCTAGCTGTGGCAGTCTAGAAACTACCGCAGAATACACATTAAAATTATTTCAGAGATGAAGTCCCACTTCTTTGGGATTTCCAGAAGCCCCAGTTTTAATTTTGCTCTACTCATGTGCATGGGTTCATATTTTTCATTGATTTACTCTGAAATACTTTCAAATAATATATTCAGATACTTCCAATATAAAACACCTCCAAAAGCAGCAATTTTTAAGTGAGTCATACACAAGCTGTAATTCATAGAGCATCTTTATGCCCCAGAAATGATTGCTTTTCAATCACATTACAAAATTCGTTCATTTCTTCTTGACATTTATATGGCTAGGGAGTACACTCCGATCATACTGGGGAAATGTGACCAATTCCACCAACCTGTCTGCATAGAACAGCAGCATAGCTGCTTTCTGCTGACAATTTACCTTGCTTCTCAGAGGACATGAGCATTACTCATCTGAACTGTTAACAAAATACACTTCAGATAGTAAAATTCCAGCATCAGAGTGATGCTGTAACATAAAAGGTACAAAGAAAATGCCACTTCATTCATACATCAGCCATGCTGTGATCTGTATAGCTAATCCTTCAGAATGCTGTATTTCAGACAGAGCTTTAACCTTAAATGGATGTGCCAGGTTACACGAGAGGAATGCAGACACCCTGCTAAGTCTTAAAGCCGGGGTATTTCTCAGGTGACAGAACTGCAGTTTAAAATTCTTATTTCTTCATTCTGATGATGACTGTGCTGTTCTGACCATGATGGATGATTCTGAGATATGTACCATTGAAAGGCATAGGGAGAATGAACTCCTGTGACCCTTCAAAATACATGCAGTCAAAAGAGTTTTAGTACAATATTAGTTCCCTAATACATACAGTGTGAAGAGATCATTTCAGGAAGCTTTAAAAAGCACATTATACAGGAGATTCATTGCTGAAAAGTTGCTAAGAGGTAGTGCAGAACAAAGATACAGTTACAAAGCATAAATAAAATACACTTAGTAAAATGGCAGAGGAACTCTCTGAATGAAATTCCTCTGGTGTAGCTCATTCAAGGTTTATGACAACTCAAGTTCCACCTAAGCCCCCAGCAGAGAATTTTAGTCTTTGAGTTTTCATCTAGATTTTGGTGACATGCAAAGACGTGTCCTGGAATCTGGAGACCAGGGGAATGAAAAAAGACACTTCAAGTGCATGGAATAGCTTTTAAAAATACCTTTTTCATCCACTCCCCTTGGCTAGCTTGATTGAATGGTTTAAAATTGCTTATTTAGTTAACATGCCTACTTGCTACTGCCTGGCCATGCACTGCTAGCATTTTACTGAGAAATTAAGCCTTTTGAACCAGAGAAACTAATGAAGAAACTTTGAGTCTTTGCCCTGCCAAGCCCCTTTTCAGGAGTTCACCTATTTGCTTATGTCACATTTGTTTGTTCTGCAGTAAATTCAGTGCTGGGATATTCCCTTGAGCAAGTTACTTGTGTGTTTTGCCACTATCTGAAGTAGTTCTTAGCCAAGGTCTCTAGGGGGAAGGTAAAACAGACCATTTTTTAAATTCCATTACCAATTTTGTAGGGAAAAAAAAAAAAAAAAAAAAGAAGCCTTGCTTAATTGCAGAAAAATAATATTTTTTCAAACCTTATTTCAAACCAAATATTAACACTTTGGTATCTACTCTGCTGCTGAGAAAAAAAAAAATAATAAAAGTCTGATGATCAAAGCCCTTAGTCTTAAGAGACTAACTTGCCCTTATTTTTTAGAAGACAAACTGAAAAGAAGACTGAATAAGCAACTCCAGATTTAATTTACCATCTTGTCTTACTTTTTCACTGCTTCAAAGTGGAATGAAGTAAAATTACAAGCAGAGAATGAAATTCTCACTCAGGGGTAGAGATTGCTCCCCTTAACTCCCAAGTCCAGGCATTTTAGGACTGCAAAGGCCCCAGACCCACTTTGCCCCCAGATCAGTATTGGCCACAGGTATTGCCACCACACAGGGGCTATCACTTCCCTTCTCTCCTCCCCCTCCTACCCTGAAAGCTGTTGGACGAGATGCTTCCCTGGAGGGTGGTGAAACCCCTGAACAGCTTCCTCAAAACCTGCTCATAAACTCAGCCCACACACAGCACAACCGGGCCACTGCCATGGGGTCCTCCACAGTGGCCAGATTTATTTGGTCATATGGGTGTCATATAGGCCATTAATAACCAGGACGAACATAACACAGAGAAAATAGAGCTTGGGGTATTGCCCTAAATATAAAGCTTAGTAAATGTTATGACTCCGGTAGTACTTGAGCTTAGCACTCAGTCTTCACCAAATTACATACACTTCTTCATGTCCTATCACTAAGGTATTTATTTCTCTTCCGTTTCTCATGGGTGAATAAAAACAGAGTGAGTAGTCTCCCAGGAAGAAAAATCCAAGAAAATAAGTACTGCTTGAGATATTCTTATAAGGAAGCAATGCCATTCCAGGAAGATAAAGTTTCTATTGCCCTTTTTTTTAGTGAGATGTCAAAGGCTGTGCTATGCCGCTTGGTGTCTGAGCTCCTTGTCTTGAGAACAGTTCTGGCATGCCTGGTAGCGTGCCTACACACATGGTCATGGCCAGGCACCCAGGCTGAGCTTTAAGATGGTAAATGAGAGCTGAAAGGTGGTAAAGATAAAAAGCAGATTCACAAACTACTTCTCAGCCAAACTACTCTGAGATTAATGGGAGTTCATTTCAGGGCAAAGACAAATAAGCTGGCTGAAAAAGCCAGGAATGTGAGCTTCTCCTGTGCAGGGATGGATGGGTTTCATCTTGACAGACTTTAGCCATCTAAAAGTCAGAGGTCTATCCTGAAATAGCTGTCTTCAATCCCTGCACAGGGAACAGTGAATAGGTACTTTCAGAGGGTGATTCTCCCCATTTCATTCTATACCATCCAGGATGTGTTACCCTGGGTCAGTGCTTGTCTCCTGTTGTCTCTGGAGAGGATCTAGAAGCCCACTCCCTCTCCAGTCTTCATTCACCTGTGCTTAATTGTGGGCAAGGTTGATGCAGTTTAGAAAGGTGTGTAATGGCACTACTGTGGTCTATGGACTATGCTGAACTGTCCTTTCAGGATATCCTACAGATTGATTACTATGTATATATTAATCCTGCAGTGGGCTTGAGTTTGGCAAGGGCTGAAAAGAGCATATTCTGCGTACAGCTTTTAAATTACACCAGAGATTACAGAGTTCATCTGCAACTCTACTGAAATACTCATGCACAGAAAAAATAATCTGACTCCATGCTCAATAGATGCAACTCAGTGGCAGGGCTGACTGCAAAAGGAAATACAAGGTCCAGTTTAAAGATCAGTTTGTTTGGATTGGGATATTGTTTAAGAATCAAATGGCTTTCAAGTCAATGAGTGCTCTGTTTTTATTAGAGATTTTACAGATATGACTTGTATGAAAATAAGCTCTGCTAAACTTCTCATTTAAAAATATTTTTTGCTTTATGCTCCTTTTACTAAAGGCCAAGGTTAACCTCAATACCTCAGATAATATTAATGAAGGTTTACAGTTACTCTGATGTAAGTTTTGTATAAAAATAGCCTAAAAAAGGAACAGGGATTTGTAAATTGCCTCACGACCACTTCAAGAGTGGTTCAATAGGCAGATGCAGACCCAACTGGTCTGCATTGCCATGGCCTGGTCTTAAAAAATGTAGTTACAACCCCCTCTCAGTATACAGTGGACAGGAGTTAGTGTGGCTGGATGCTGTCTGAAGACCACACAAATGAGGAAGGTGGGATTCATTTAATCCCACATTAGCTGTCTAGAGTTTTCAGGTTCAGTTTAAGGTAGTGTCTAGCCTGCTCTATAATCAGTGCAAAGAGGGAGGCTTCTTTGGAATTGAGCCAGCTTAGATATTTAGGTCGGTTGGGATGAGCCCCATCACATATACATAGGTCAGAGGTTTGGATGAGATGCCTAACTTTTAGATGGCTGACAGAAGTCTTCCCACCAAGATAAAAGAGAATTGATTCTGGGCCAGCAACTCAGAGGTTGTACCTGCAAGTCAAAAGTGAGGGTGCATGCGATGCAACTGTTGACACAAATGGCCGTCGGGATGCTAACAGGGTGCCAAGGCAGATGGAGAAATCAATAGTTTTCTCCATTGAAAAAGTGTGTAACTCCTGTACACCAGCTGAAGGGTTAAAAGTCTAACTCTTGCAGAGACAAGGACAATGGGTTTTTCAAGAGGCTTAAGGATGTGGAAAGGGCAGATTACCCTGTTGTCACCTTTTGCTCACTCCCTTTACCAACTGCTGACATGAAGTAGAATTTGTCTGAAGATGAGGATTAATGCAATGGCTGCTTTTATTCCTCAGTACTTTTTCTGATGAAATTTGATCATGCTTCTCCACATTCCTATTCCTCACCTGCTCTGGGAGGCAAACATAGTTATTTGAAAACAGAAGCAGTCCAGGCCACAAAGATCAGACTGTATCTCACTTGAACTCTATTTCTCTGTTTAAATGCAGTTATTTCCATTACAGTCTGGTTTTGATTTTGTGAAACCCAATTTGCTCCTGCTTTTTTTCAGTACTGTTTTTGTAAGCTTTGTTTATTTATAGATATGGACTGACAAAGACAATATGGATAATATGTAAAAGTCTTTTGTTCTGGACCAATAAGGGTGGCAAAATCAAAATTGTACTGTACTGCCGCATCTTGAGGATTAATGTCATGATGCTATTGAGGACACTGCCTGAAATCCTTATCAAGAATTGATGGGCTTACTCAAAACCTGGGTCTCAGTTGTCCAGGTCTGGTCACAGTAGGGTGGAGGGAGTGTCTTCCAACATACTTGCCTAGGTGTCCTTTGTATGGAAACTGAACATCCAGGCAGGGTGGCTCATACATGCCTTAGATATGTCACATTGCAACCACAATGTCAAACGTTGCCTGGAAGTGTTCCTGCATCCTCCATCAAGATCCCTCTAATCCTTGCATCAAGAGGCTTAAGGACATGGAAAGGGCAGACTACCCTAAAAACTCGTTAAGCATATGAAAACACGTATTTTCCTGTTACAACATAATATTTTTTTCTAGAAACATGAAAATGCAAGAAAAATACTTAAGAATATTGTTAATATTGCATATTATTTCAGTTGACAAGTCAGTTAACAAGATAAAGTCCAGAAGATTTTATGCTTCTTTCACTCAACTCCTGCTGAGTTGAGTATGACTTTTGCTATTAAGAGATCAAGTACACACCCTGTTAATTGTACTAGAGATATATTGAGGACATTAATTGGAAACATAATCTGACCAGAAGCAGCAGGATGGAAACAACTGCCACCTATTATACAGAATAGTAACCTGCTACACAGATGAGAGTGGCTGCTAGGAGGAAGTTTCAATACCCTCCAACCATTTTATTTTTACAGTGCTATAATAATGAGGCAGTACAAGAATGGCTGTGGTTGAAAACTGCGTTAACACGAGGCACTAAGGCCAGGAATGCACCAAAGTACATCCCTGGAGCCTGTTCACAGCAGCAGCTGCTTGGCGTGTGCTGGAGAATTCCCAGCTTTATCTGTGATTACAGTTAGGGATTGAAGGATCCTTTTTAGCTCACATTTGTATCGCTCTGCTTTTAGTGCCTGGCAGCAACATTAGAAACACCTGAATCCTCCATTACATGAGAACATGAAATACAAGGTGCATATGGGGTATAGTGGCAGAAGCAATAAAGCAAATGCTTGCATTTAGTGATGGACTCAGCTTTCTGTTTCATTGTCTGGTGTTTTGCAATAAATACAAAGGGAGAGAGCCTGGGGAAAGATGGGGAGGAGGAAGATTAAAAAAAATAAAAAAAAGCAGTGTGATTGAGGAAACTGTGTGTGTAGTCTCAGGAGGGGCTCCAGAACTTAGAGGGTGACGGGGGTGCTGATGGCATGCCTGCTGTTGAGTTGCTTTGGTATCCTTTGATAGCCAAGGTTACAGCGGGAGAGGAATATTTAAAATGAGGTAGTGGAGGCTGAAGAGGAAGAACATGCGGTCCTTTGAGACCAGGGAGGAGATGCAGCTTCATGGGAGGGAAGAGATATAGGAAATACAGCCAGCAGAGAAAAACATGTTTGTTATTGAAAAGATCTGTAGCACTCACGCCTGTAACTACTGAACTGGAAGGTTTTACCCAATATAAGCACTTTCCCCCTCACTCCCCCTGTAACATCTTAGGTAAACTGGTGCAGCCTGGCTACTGAAAAGTTTACTTCCTTTAAAATCTCCCAGTGAACCCTGCACGGGCCAGGCTCCCGCAACAGAGCCGGTGTCAGACTGGTGGGTGTGGTGTGGAACAGAATCTGCCCTTTTGACCTTCATGTGTTCCAGAAATAATCTGGGAAATGTGGAAGTTTTTCTTTGACCTCAGCTCTGCAGTGGTTTGTAATCAAAGCCAATACACAGCACTAACAAAAAGAAGCTGTCACATTGATAACTCTGCACTGAATGCAAGTGTAAATGCTGTCCATCCACAACAGCTACTTTTTGGTGCCATTCATCTTCTGAATGTGTGCTCAGATTTTACTTTGGCTCTTCTTTAGAGGCTTGTTTTTGCAATTTGGACAGGTGAAACCATCAAGTATGCAATTTGTGTAATCTAAGTAGTATGTTAAGTGAAAAAAGCTTTAAAGTGCACTGGCTGCAGCTCTGGTTTCCACTCCAGGAACTCCAGCACCAGGACAGGACATGTGGATGAGTTCTTTATTTGTTCTTAAATTCTTTGAGAATAACAGAGGGATTTTTGAAAGGTGTGGATATATATGAATTATGAGTTTTCTAAAAAAATCCCTCAAATAAAAAACAACCCAATCACCCAAAACCTCAGTAGCAAGGAAAAAAGTAACCTCTGAATGAACTTGAAGACTCTTGTGTTCTTATATTATTTTTTAAAAAGTAAACTGACAATCTGTGTTTCAAAATGAAGACTGTTCCATGGAATAAATCTATGCCTGGACTATTTTTGCTGTGTCTTAGTATTAAAAAACAACCCATCTGAATTTTTTCCCACTAGATGTCCTGATGAAAACCAGAGTAATGGCATAGATCCAAAGGAATCAATGGAGATATATCAATTTGTACCTACTGGAGGTTTAACTCTTGATTGGTATTCAGGACCTTTGGCTCTTATGACTATTGCCAAACACTCTGATTTTTATGACAAAACAATGGATACAGTAAAATACCTCTAAGTAGAGAAATAGAGCAAAGAACTGAAGACAGAACAAATATGTAAGTGGCTTCTGCATTTATCAACAGACTCATCTAGCTGAGAGCTGCACTTGGTTTGCTCAGGTATCTCTACAGCTTGCTGTGTTGTGGGGAGGCAACTGTGTGGCACCATCAATGACAGCAGTGATGGCTGTGCTGGGCAGGTCCCCAGCACAGCCTAAGAGGAGGTGGTTTGTCCTCTGGGTAGCCCTTGCCAGTCCTGAGGTCTTCTGGAGCAGAGGCGGTGAGCTCAGCTCAAACACAATAGCATAATGGCCTGAATATTTTTGTCTGAGTGAAAACAAACAAACATTCTAAAGGTATTGGCCAAATAAACTAATATCATCCCACATAGGATTTCTAAGGAATTCTAGCAATTCCAGAGATAAAGATAACATTAATTGGAGTACTACCAGCTAAAGCAAGCCCAATTCCTAGTAGGGAAAGACTTATGTAATCTTAGTGGTGATAAGGACAAGCTGGGAAACGGGTGGAAGAGAAATAGAATAAATTCACATGCTCCCCTCCCCCTGTCCCCCAATGTTCTCCTTCTTGCAACCACTCTACTAAGAGTGTGTCTTTAAACCAGATATTTCTGTACTAGTGGGTCATTAAAGTGTCCTGGGAAGAGGTAAGACTTTCAGTTTGTAACTGATCTTACTTTACCAGCTGATGAGGCAAACTTTGAAGAGATGAAGCATTAAGTTTGATCTAGTTATCTATATGTGATGAACAAGATCTTTATTCCTTTTCAGTTCATCCAGCTCCCACTCTACTCTTATTTCCACTGAGGTCTTGGACCCATGATTCACCAGTAAGCCTCAAAACATGGGAGAGTTCCAAGCTCTGAATAAAGTCTCACTTCAAAAGGAAGCTTTTCAAAGACTAAAGCATCACTTCAGCTCATGCATCTCTTATCATGTGATAACCATAAACTGGTCTAATCAGGAAAATAGGATAGCCACAGCCTTATGGGATGTGAAATCTTCCGCCCCGCCCCCCCCCCATCTACTGTATTTCATGTAAACCAGGATTTAACCTCCCAGTTGCTAGGTTGGAGTCTCACCACTATAGGGGTTTGGATGGCTAAACATTTTTACCATAGATCACTCTGCTGAAACATTTTACAGGTGGTCCTGAAAAGGCCATGGCTGTGTTGGCACAGCAGTGTTGTGCTGTGGGACCTAAGAGCTAGTTTGGGGAGAGGGAGACCAAAGGGAGGGCATATGCTGGGTTTGCTTGAGAGGTGGGAACTACTGTCTGTATCTTAAAGAGTGCTAATTACTGGGGCTGTTGCTTGGGAGGAAGGAAGGGTCTGTCTATAAAATGATAAAGGGTGGGAGAAGGTGAATTGGGCACAGTTGCTTGCATTTCTTGAAACAGAAGAATGTCACTTCCTAATGGGATGGTGTATCTAAGATAGTGGTGGCTCTCAGATTCAACAGAATAATTTGTGGAGACTGCATTTTACCCTTGTTTCTTAGATTTTTCCCTAGGTATTTAATCCTGCAGGCACTGCTGGAGGCCTTGACTATTGAGGCTGCTTTTAAGGTCGAATGAGGCAGCACAGAAGATAAGCAGCAAAAAAGATATCAGATGGCTCTCCTTTCCTAGCAGGATGCATATGGGATGGTATGCATCTCTAGACTAGAAGGATAGGACAAAGAGGTGTATTGTGATGCACAAAGACCCAGATTTCCAAATGCATTCTTATATACTTCAGAAGTTAGTAAGTAACTAAAGTATATGCGGGGGGAAAAAAAAAAAAAAAGGCCTATTTTCTGTATTGTGAATGACTTTATGAATAGTTTTCTTTCAAACAGCAGGCCCTAGGTCTGAAATAAGTCCAGCAGTAACAACTAATTTTGGACTCAATTTTGAAAAGGTAGCATATGAAGAAGTGATCGAATATTTTGTTCAAGTTACCTCAATACAGCTATGCTTCCATTTACTAGCAGTTTAATGCCATTATGCTCATCTTGGCACAGTGGTTATACTGGCTACTGAGGCTTTTTTTTTGCTTCTTATTTTGTTGGGCACAGTAATGTCATCCAGAATCATCCACATGTACCTAAATGATGGCATGATATTTATTTACTGTCAGTTATTTCTTTGCCAAAAGAAAAAATAGCTGTAGACTTAAAATAGATCCTTGCTTACTCCCCATGGTCTTTTCAAAATCAAGAAGCTGGAGCCATTAATAGAGCCAAATTAAAGCACATGTGACTGATAAAATTTAACACTTACAGCAGAAATTGAGTTTTAATGACAGAACAATAAATAATTTCTAATTATTCATATAAAAATGCAATAAGAACATCTATTTACTTGTCCAAACCTTGAGAAAAGTAATTTGTTACTTTAAGCAGTGCAGTAGTTGCTGAATGCTTTGCTCTGTGTTCAGATTATGATGTATGAATCAGATTCACTTGAAATGAATTGAATGTTATAAATGTGTCTCTGGATTTTGACTCTCTTTTAGCTTCCCAGGCTGCTTACAAGGATACTCTGATCATTAAATACAGCTATTTCTTTAGATGCTTAAGGGAATCTCAGTTCACCTGGTACTCCTAATTGTTGGAAACGAACTTTATGCCTTACAGACATCAGCTCTCACAGTAGTGACCACATGCTTTGCCGCAGCCAAAGCCTTGTACCAGAAATCCACTTTTGTGCAGAGGTGTTGCCTAATACTGAATTGTCTCTCTCCGATCAAACTTCAGTCATGATGTGTAGACTGGAACTTTGGCAGAAGTAATGAACTTCTACTCCATCATAACAATAGATAAAGGGGGCAAAAAAGGGTACAGGGCTGCTTTATTTAGGTACATTATTTAGCCAGAACTAAATGAATGGAATGAAACAACTAAAGCAAAAAATATCTTTGCCTCATCTGTTACTGACAGACAAAACCACAGCTACAGAGAGAACTTCATGTAAACTTAACCACTCCAAAATTGCTTAGGGATACTTTGGCAGTTTACTGTGTAAACTAATGCAAAGTAGAAATCTGATAGTTTTCAGAAATGAAATAATATGAAATAAGTTTAGAAAAGGACACCTGACCTGTACCAAGGAAGGCTGAATATTTTCTTAGAGAGGCTTAGAGACTGTTTTCCCTTCCCCGAGGATCCTCTGCTGTTAAAAAGTGCTCTTTCACTGGTGACACATGCTAAATAAGATGTAACATGTCTGTGTTTTTGGCCTTTGGCTGTAACTTTGCTGGACCTCATCAAGGGTGACTGAATTCCCATAGCGGTCCTTCTGCCTTACCCCACAGTGTTTTCCCCATGCACGGCCACACCTTGTGCTGCAGTGGCTGTAGGATGTTCCCCACACGTAATGAATCCCACAGCCTATTTGGTAGAGGAGAAGTGATGGTTCGAGGATGCCTTTAGCATTCATATTGATGGGTGAGACACAGAATACCAGACTACTAGCAGAGGCGGGCTGAGCATTTGATTTTGTTGTCATTCATATGGGCACACTGTTGCTGTAATGCTCCAAGTTATGGTCTCCGTTTCAGTGAAGATGGAGATGCCTTTTAATTGCAGATAGAGATAGCATATAGTAGTTTCAGAAACCGTAATTGTAAGCTTAAGTCAGTGGCGTTTGCTAGCTAGGGCCTCTCTCTTAAATCTCTTTGGTACTTGCCTGTGGTACCGATGATACTTCATGAAAGATGGGTTGTACACATCTCTAAAATGTCAATTTTAGCATTGCAGCCATTAACATAGGAGGATTTGTATTGCTCGAGGATATGACCAGCAGCTTATTTCTGCAGGGTAAATTACTGGGATCCTCTGAATTACCCTGTGCTGAAGGATACTTGAAGGACTGTGTGACAGAAGGAAGTGCAGTTGGCTCTGTTAGGCTGCTCTCACTTTTTTTTAACTTGTCTATTTCTGTTGCATCTTATTCTTAACATCCCTGAAGTATTCATGGCGAAAATTTTCCACATATGATTATGAACTCTTGAAAAGAGTCTCTTTCTCAAGAGACCTTTAGATGGCTGGCATGGTTGACCATAACAAGGCAGAAATTTCACTCAGAAATCAAAGAAAAAAGACTTGAAAGAGAAACCTAAAAGGAAAGGAAGAAGTGAGATTGCATATGCTTTACATATGTAGTTCACATTTTATTTTTACTGGGTACCATGAGGAACAGTTCTGAATGCTGCAGTAGAGCTCTCTAGTAAGTTTTTTAATTCTCCCCTTATATCCCAGCATTGATTGTTTTCTGACAACAGGTACCTCAGGACTCTCTGGGTAGCTCCTAGCTTTTTACCACATCTTCCTTTGTTTTCACACTGTCACACTGGCAACTCTTATTCCCAGACCCAGACAAGCCCCATGATTTTCATTCTTTAGTGCACAAGCTGACAACTGAGCTGCTCTAAATTTCAGCCTGCATGAATATGTAGGAGTTGATTCTCTCTCCTGCTATGTGCTGCTGTGCTCTTATTTACTTATGTGTGACCTCCATTCTAATGGAGGGGGAGGGATTTTATGAAGACTCAAATTTTACAGGCTGGGGCAGGAAGATGCTCTTTCCTGGATTCTCCCTGTTTAGTCAATGGTTTCACTGCCCAACTTCCCAACTTTTTCTCCTAAAAAGAAAGGAATGCGTATCCTTCCTGATACACATTACGGAAGATTAATTGATCTGCCTTACTGCTTTTCTTTTTAGATTGAATATTGACTTGTCACAATAAAATGTCACTTTTTGCCTCCCTTTCACACTCAGAGCCTGAGAATCCTTGTCTTAGGCCTTTGGAGGTCAGTGGAAGAGAAAGAAAGGCAGAGACTCTTGAAATCTTGTTGTATCATGTCATCTTGGAAGACAGGAAAATGAGAGTTTGGCCACTGCAGGGTGTCTCCTTATACTGGGATGAGAAAAAGCTCTATAACTGCACTTCTCAAAGGCTGATGCAGAAGGAGGCTGGAAAGGCTGCTACAACACAGACAGTCACGAGGTCGTTTACCTTCTTTACCTGCACTTTGACACATACACATGGCTAAATAGAAAATCTATTAAATCAATTTATCCTGACTAAGAGAAATATAAAATAGCAGTTGCCCTAAAAAACACCTAACAGAGACACATTGGATGTCAGTATGAAATGAATGGACAGAGCTGTCTTCTTAGCATACTGGTAGGATGCTGGAGAATATTTGCTTGTAACAGATACTGAGTCTGCCTCTAATTTACATTGAAGTAATTCCATTGATTTTGTATGGTCTATACTTAATTTATAACATTTCAACTCCTAGGAGGAGTTGTCTTTGGCTACTTATTTCCATGATATAAATTTAACTAATAGAAACTCAGCTGAAGAGTCAACGTCTATTGTCACTTACTCAATTTGAATTGTCCAACCCAGAAATTTCTGCCTTTTATTGTAACAGAAACCTCAACAAAATGTGTGTTTGATGGAAACTGTAACATTAAACCCTGAATCAAATACCCAATATTCATGTTAGTTCTGTACAGCTCTTTATAGTGGTCTCTGATGAGTTTAAATAAAGTTAGTAAATGCTGAAGCCTATCCAGTGACTTTCTGAGAATCGTATTAAACTCCTGCCTCCAGATGGACTATACTGAGTTAAAGAAGAAGGGGAGTTTAGAAAAGGCAGCTGGGTATTAACTGGGAGGCAGTATGACATGAATTCATCTGGTCAGCAGTAGAGAAGAATCTTGCCTGAGACTTAACATTTCCTTATTTTTCATGCTTCCCTGGTTAAAGTCAGGGTAGAAAATGAGTAAATACCCTTGTTGATAGGATAAATGCAGAAAAACTAATGTCTCTGCAAAAGTCTCAGTGCAGTTCTTTGCATATTGAATTAAAGATCCAGAAAGCTGTGGGATATGTTTGTCTTTACTCCACACTGCAACCTGATTTGTACAATAAAATCAAGCACAAGGTGCTACTGTCCTGGCTGTACCAGTGCAGGCTGTAGCAGGAAACAGCCGTGCCCACTGTTTCCTCACCTCTTGTCATTTTCTGTTGCAGAGCTAATGATCACTGCTAATGTAGCTTTCAAGTTATTAACACATAGTAAAAGACACAAGGAAAATAATTTTATGTTCATTTTATGCATGTAACTAACTAGAAGGAAAGTATAAAATAAATTGAGAGTGATTAATGAAGTTGATTTTGGTATTTTCTGAAGTGGTAATTTGAACTTGTGGGCTAACTTTTGCCCTCAATTCTCACAGAATTCACCTTCCTCCAATTTAGACTGGTGTAACTGAGGAGCATTTACTCACTATGTTTTAAATAGAGACAGAAATTACTCATAACCAAGGCACTTCTTCACTACTATTCACGCTTGTTCCCTTAGTACTGTTGTTGCAGTTGTTTTTTTTTCTATGGTAGCAAATAAACAAATTAACATAAATATTATTTGGTCAGATATTCTATTTAAAGGTGTTGAGACCATGGAGAGAGAAACATTAATGATGAAAGCTGCATGAAGGTCCACCTCTGCAGACTTCGTGCCTCTGTGATTTAAGCAACTACTCAGAATGATTCTCAAGGTTTCCAGACCAATTTTGTTCAACCTTTAGTTAAATATCACTTCTAGCAGGCAACCAATTTTTATTAATCGCTTGAGTGGTCATATAAGCCAGTGTGCTTTGTACGCATATGTCATGTAATAACTCTACAGTGACTGTAAAACTGCTCCATGTTTTATTATATGGTGGCACAAGAGAAGAAGTTATTATGGCTGTAGGTGAAGTGTATTTCTTGTAGTCTGGAGTAGTGAATGAAACTGATACTCAGGATTTAGAAAGGAAACCCCATCACTAGAGACGAAATTACAGTGTGGTGCCTCTTTTCTTCCCACTAGCGTTTCTGCAGGGAGATCCGCAGTGCAGCCTACAATTCCAGTCCATGAGAGCTAAAAATAGATACTCGGTGCTCCCCGGTTGCGAGCACAGGGGTGCTGGAGGACTGCAGTGTGGCACCCTATGGTTAGAAACCTGTATCAAGAGACTGGAACTCTAGCAGAAAAAAAATATTTTGCTCATGTATTTCAGGAATGAGGGTGCTCCTCCAGGCACTGCTTTGCCTCCCTGCTGCCCACAGTGTGGATGGGGACCTGGAGTACCTGGGGCAGGCAGAAGGGTGTTGGGGCAGTGTGTCTGCCTGTTTCCCTTTGGCCGTGCCTGCCGTGGTGCTGGTACTGCTGCCTTGGGAGCAAATTGTTGGGTGCGCTCGGTGCAGCTGGCCCTCTCCTGATGTCAGCCCGCGTGTAGCAGCTATAGATGGGTGAAGTAAAAACAGCCCCTGCTTTCCTGTTTACGCACTCAGGCTTCCTCTGAGAAGTTCCTGGATAAAAACAGCCAGGCTTGACAAAATAGCCTTTCTATTTATTGCACTGGGAGCAAGCATGGTGGTGGTGGAAAGGAGCTAGGTTGACCTAAAGCACCTGCTTATGGCAGTGGGCTGTGAGACATGGGGTGGCTTCACAGAAGGGGGCTGCTTGTAGCCTCGCTGGTGCCCTGGCCCCTGGGTCCAGGGGAAGCCTGTGCCCTGCCACACTCCACCATACTTAGGTCTCCCTCTGTGGGAGACCAGGAAAGAGAAAAATATCCTTTTACTGTCTTTGTGACATCCCAGGCTCCTTTCTTCTACCCTTAGGCTGTTAAACTGGATTTTGGCTGTTTCCAAGAGAGGAAGGATGTTAGGTCCTGTATCTTAATAATCCTTGGGGTCCTGGCTGTGGCAACTGCAACTCCATAGTGCACTATGGGAAACATAGCCTAAAATATTCTTAGAGCCATGGGCACAGGATAACAGCAGTTACAAGGGAGCTTGAAGGTCAACCAGGCAAAAGTCCTGCTCAAATCAGGGCTAACAAGGACGCAAGGAAGTGGAATGAGCTGTATCAGGGGAAGTTGAGATTAAGCATTAGAAAAAGGTTCTTCACTGAGAGGGCGGTTAGTCACTGGAAAGGATTCCCATAGATGTGGTCATAGGACTAAGTCTATCAGCGTTCAAGGAACATCTGGATGATGCTTTCAGTCATATGGTTTAATTTCAGGTAGTCCCGCAAAGAGCAGGGAGTTGGACTTGATAATCCTTATGGGTCTCTTCCAACTTAAGATATTGTATGATTCTGTGATTCTATGATTCTGTGACTCTAACTTAGAGCTAGGTCTGATTGCTCAGAGTCCAGATGCTTTATGAAAACCTCAAGGGATGGAGATGCCACCATGTCTCCAAGATCCTGTTCAGTGTTGCATCTCCCTCACCAGGTCAGGTCAGATTTTCCCTTGTTGCAGCCTGTTACTGCTGCTTCTTGTCCCTTCCTGTGTTCCTCCTAGAAAACTGTGAGTCTGCCTTCTCTAAATCCTCCCTCTAGGTAGTTCAAGACAGAAATTAAACCCCTCTTAGACTTCTCCAGGCTTCTGTAGTGCTGCCAGTTTTGACAAATCATTGTCAAATGTGTTTAAGGTGGCACTGGACATGGTGTACCCACATAATCAGATGGCCATCCAGTGGGCCAGAGCTAATTGGATCAAATAAATTAAAAAGTGAGAAACATTTATTAAAAAAACCCCAATCTTGTAAATATATATATAATTTTCATCTCATTGCTGAATTTCATTGCTCATTTGCTGTTGTTCCAGGGATAAACCATTTGGCTTACACACACGTCTGGCCTACATTCCTGCAAGAGGTCTGAATTTATGATGATGAGAGAGTCCATCAAAAGAAAGAGATGTGAAGAAAAGATTCTTGGAAATTTGATGACTGGAAAAATGACAGTTCTTGCCAAGGATTTTACTGAAAAACAACAGGAGTGGGACCAGCTATCTGTGGGGTAAGGGAGCTTTTAGTGTTGACGTCTTCCATTCCACAGACAGACACAGATTCCTACCCATTAATCTCTGGTGGGGTCAGCAAGGCCTTCTGTTCATAGTGCATCGGCAGTCAAAAATGTTCTCAAAACATATCAATAGGATACTTCTTTGTAAAAGGGAAAAATTACATGAGCATATGCTGTTTGAGAGTTCCAGCCAAAACTTTCATAAAAAATGCCATGTGACAAATAAAAATATTTTTAGCGCATCCTGATATATATTAAAACCTTAAGAATTTGAACAAGGTACTGTGAGTATAAAATTGAGAGTCAACAAAAAGCTGAAAATATGTTTAATTGTAACACATGAAGCCACTGAAACTGCTATTAAATCTAAAGGGTATTTATTAGCAAAAATGATATCAAGTTTATAAAGCTGGGCAGAGTGTGACAATAGTCACACTGATCACGATAAGAAGAAATGACTTTGAGCTATGGTAAGAGTTAGGTTTCTCGATACCTTGGTCATGGAGACTATAGAATTTCACCTCTCCGAAGGTAAAGAACACCCCTTACCTGTCAACCACCCGCCTTGCACAGATGATTGAGCCCCACAATGACAACGATGGGCGACTTCTCTTCTGTGCCTGGGAGGAAGAACTGCAAGGAACACTGCTGGTCCCAAGTGTTCAAATGATATGAATTAGGCTCTCTGAAATCATCAGTAATTAAAATTATTTCTCTAATTTAGAATTTTGAGTTTTCAGAGTCTTTTCAAGCTTCTGTCAGTAGTTTGGATACTTTCAATGAGGTTTTCATGCATTCACAACATCCATAGTATTTTAGGAGCTGTAGGATCTTTGAGGGTAATCACCAAATATTGCAGTATTTCTGATGAAAGTGTGTCACTTGGCACAACTTGGTCCTGTCAGTCTCAAGTAGCACAGTATCGTCACCAAGATGCTCTCTGCCATTAATACCAAAGTGCAGTTGATGATAATTAGTTTTGCCCACAGTTTCTGTCTGTTCAGCAAATGTTTATTCATGCTGAAAGGTGTTTAACTGGAAGAGAGCTCCAAATTCAGGCTAACCTCAATTTTCTATCATTTTTAACAAGTTTTGAGTAATTGTTTTCTCAGAATCACAATTATTCCTTTAAAAAGTCATATAAGTAGAGCTCCAACAGAGTACCAGATATCTTACAGGTGGGATTCCAGAAGGTGCCTGCTAATCTTTTCCTGTTATTTTCTTGATCCTGCAGTGCCCTGTACTGCTGAGGAAATGAGACAGTGGACCAAAACCAGCTCCCTAGGGAGCTGTCAGAAAAGATGCTTTGTCCCTAGACTGTGAAGATGATTTTTTTTCCTGCTACTGTTAAAAAAATAATATCTCTGCACAGACATCTTGTTGGGACTTCTCTATTTGGTGTAATGATGAAAACATGGGCAAACTAAGCATGCACAATAAGGTGCAGATAATTCTGCGTGCTTACCGTATCCAGCATTGCTGGCATAACTTTGGCCCTGCACTGCTCATCTGACAGGATTCGGGTGGCCTCTGCAGTGCAGAAGGCAGTGAGGAACATCTGAGGACTAAGCTGTTTGACACAGCATCACAGATTCACACAATCACAGGGTGGCTGAGGTTGGATGGGAGATCTGGAAATCACCTTGTCCAACTCCTCTGTGTAGAGCAGGGTTACCTACAGCACAGCTGGGATTTTAATAACTTCAAGGATGGAGACTCCATAACCTTTCTGGGAAACCACTCTGGACAAATGTTTGACCACTCTTACAATCAAAAAGCTTTTTCTTATGTTTGAGTGAAATGTCCTCTATTTCACTATGTGTCTATTGCCCCCTTCCTTTCACTGGATACTACTGAGAAGAGCCTGGCTTCATCTTCTTTACCTCCCTTCCCACTGGTAAGCTTCCCTGAGTCTTCTATTTTCTAGGCTAAACAGTCACTGATCTCCCATCTTTTCATTGCATGGCAGATGCTCCTGGGCATAATCTTTGTGGTCCTTCACTGGAGTCACTGCAGCATGTAAGGGACTCTTCTGTATTGTAAGCCCAGACCTGGATCCAGCACTCCAGATGTGTCTCACCATGCTGAGAGGATCGGAAGGGTCACCTCCATCAGCCTACTGGTAACATTGTCTTAATGCAGCACAAAATACCATCTTCAAGGACAAATTGCCAGCTCATGTTTAACTCGGTGTCTACCAGAACCCCCGGGTCTTTTTCTGCACAGCTGTTTTCCAGCTGGTCAGATTCCAGCTTGTCCTGGGGTTATTCCTCCCCAGAACAGGACTTGCCATTTGTCTTTGCTGAATTTCACAAGACTCCTGTCATCCCATTTCTCTACCTGCAAAGGTCCCTCTGAAAGTCAGCAAGCTCATCTGATGTGTCAGTCATTCCTTCCAGCTCTGTATTGTCTGCAAACTTACTGAAGGTGCATTCTGCCCCGTTAACCAGGTCATTAATGAAGAAGCTGGACAGTACTGGCCTTAGTACCAAACCCTGAGGTCTCCATTTGTGACTAGCCTCCCTCTGAACTTCATGCTGCTGATCACAAAACTTTGAGCATGACAGGTCATCCAGTTTTCCATCCATCTCACTATCCACTCATCTAGCCAGTACTTCAGTTTGTCAATGAGGATGTTATGTGAGAGAGTGTTGAAACCCTTGCTAAAATCAAGATAAACAACATCCACTGTTTTCCCCTCATCCACCAACCTAGTCATTTCATCATACAAGGCTATCAGGTTGGTCAGGCATGTTTTCCCCTTTGTAAATCCGTGCTGAGTACTTCTAATCACCTTCTCGTCCTTCTTTGTAAGTGGCTTCCAGAAGGATCTGATTCTTCACCTTCCCAAGGACTGAGGTGAGGCTGACTGGCCTGTAGTTTCACAAATCCTTCTTCTTCCCTTTTTACGGATAGGAGTCTTTCTCTTACAGTTGTCAGGAACTTCTGCTGATTGTCATGCCCTCTCAAAGATAATTGAGATTGGCCTTGCACTGACATTGGCCAGCTCCCTCAGCACTTCTTCGTGTGTCTTATCAACTCTCGTGAGCTTGTTTATATCCAGTTTGCTTAAATGTTCCCTAGCCTGATCATTCTCTACTAAGAGTAAGTCTTCCTTGCTCTAGACTTTCCTTCTGGTCTCAGGGTCTGTGATGGCTGAAGGCTGTTCGTACCAGATAAGATCAAGTCTAAGAAGGCTTGAGGGTAAGAACCTCCATGTCCTTTGTCTGCAGGTCTCCTGCCTCCTTCAGCAGTAGGCCCATGTGTTCTCTAGTCTTCCTGTTTAGCTGCTCACATACCTGTAGAAGCCACTCGTGTCACCCTTTATGTCCCTCCTCATATTTAACTTTTGGTAGTCTTTGGCTTCCAAAACCCTGTTCCTCCATACTCAGTGTCTCTGTAATCCTCCTAAGTCACCTGCCACTGCTTTCACCTCTTGTATGTTTATGCACAGTGACAATTCATGTCTCTGCCCTTCTCTTCTACTTCCCTGTGGCTTGGCAGACAGTGTGGCCACTGCTAGAAGTGCTCAACCAAAGATGTAAATGGTTTGCCTGTCTTATAAGGCACTTATCTTTCAGTGACTGCCCCACACTGCAGCAGCAGAAGTTGCAGCTAGCAACTGAGTTTTAAGGTCTTGAGTAAAATTACTGCAGTTCTCACCAGTGACTGAGCCCTGTATGTCTTCCTCACTAGCTCTAAGTCAGAATCTGAATTAGTTCGTAAAAGATGCTTTTTTTCCCAAGCTGAGGGCCCAAATTCCAGATTTAAGAGCCAAACACGTTTTCAGAACTTGGCCAGAAACCCCCCTGGGACAGACAGGTGTAATGGAAGTGTGAGACAGCTTTAACCATGGCAGAGATACTGAACAAAACTGGCATGCAGAAGACATAAGTATGTGAATATTGCAAAGGCAATATTGATGCTGTGGCTGGTCATTATCTTTTGATAAATCTTTGTTTAACTTTGGATAGGCTGGGATTTTGCTGGCAATGAGGTCTTTTCTTATTAGAACAAGAGGACATGTCCTGTATTGGCACTGTTCATGTTCTGGGGAGTCTCAGTTTTTTCCTCCATTGGCTTCCTTCAGAAGTAGGAAACTATGCAACAAACTATCTTTTAGCAGTTCTGATGTTATCAATCCATTAACTTGCCTGTTGATTATGGACTTGTTGCTAACAGTGTCATTTTTATACTTCTGCAATGTCATGCAAAACCTAACCCATTTGACTTCAAAGAAGAAATCAGAACAATAGACTGGTTAATAGCTTCTGTCATATTAGTTTGGGAAAAGTTGTCGTTTTAATGCAGGCAAAGAAGCCTCAGGCACAAACCGGACCAACCAGATAAGGGCAAGTCAGTGTAGAGAAAAGCATGAAATAATAATAAAGCAGGAAAGTGAGGGCACATGTGACTTCATTTCCATGTCTGCACCCCATCTCACGAGTTGTCTGAGCACTGTGACACCCTCGACACCCTCTGTGGCAGTAAGGTAGAGGAAGAAGCAGCGACTATCAGGTGGCCCCAACGACTCCACTCCGGCTGGTTGCCAGAGTGCCTTCTGGGCCAGAAAGATCTGCATCTCCTGCTGCCACTTCAATTGCTGCCATCTAGTGTCACCTTGTGGGAGGACAAACAGCAGAGGTTGTGCTTGCATGTACTATGAACGGGTCAGAGAAGATGCTCCCTTTTTGCCTTGAGAAGTAAATTGACTGGAAGTCTTACTTCAGCCATGGGACAAGCTAGCTTCACAGAGCATGCTCAAAGGCGGAAGTAGTTATCCAGGAGCCTTGGGCTACTGACACTTTTATCCTGAAGGGGTTTGAACCTGCACCCTCTATCTCCCATGAAAGTGCCCTCAGTAACAAGATAAGCTCTTTCTGCTTCTAACCTATTTCTGATGCTTGTCCTGCCACGTGTGATCACATCTCTACCACTTCTAGAGATGCCGCCACAATGACATGGATTGCTGTCTCAGTTCTGCGTTGTGTCGGTGGTTTGGATCATGACTAAAGTAAGTGTTCTTACCAGCTTCCTGAGGCAGGCAGGACTTCTGCTGTCTTCTGTCTCTTGCAGTACTCCAGAACTGGAACAGAATCAGTCTAGGTCTTGGAGTATCGGTAGGGCAATTTATTTGCTCACTCTGGGTGTTCAGTTACCCATGTAGGAAAGTATTATAGTGAAAAAGTTCTCTGAAACAAACAGATGAGATTCTGTACATGCTCCAATTACGTTAAGAAACAGTCCACTCACTTGATACTACTATTTTTTTCCATTAGAATGATATTTTCAAAGATTGTTTCTTTTTCTTGACTGCAATATCCTAACTGATGAAGAACACACACTTAAAGGAAAAATCTGTAGGTTATTTGCTAATGGATACAGTGGGGTTTTAGAGCAGAGTCATGACTCCTCAGGCATTATTTCTTTGACTGGAATTTTTTAAGGATAGGGATCCTTTATGTGCGCAGTATATATATCTGTATTGTCTAAAATATTAGCAGAACTATTCAAGCACAAGTAAATATGGGAATGTTATTTTGAAAATCTCAGTTATTTCTAATTGATGAAAATACCCTGGTGTTTATACAAAGCTACACTGTGACTCACAATGAAATGAAGTCAGCAAAATACCAGACGTTTTTACATCCAAAACAGAGACAAGTGCCATATGTTCATAAAATACTTTTCTCCTTAGTAAATGTTTATGAAGAAAATGAATGGATGATTTCCAAAAAAAAAAAAAAAACTTGTGTAATATTATTTTCAGATAACAGAAGTATTTTTCCTTTAAGATTTTTTTCTTTTCATTTACTTATTTTCATTGTAAGTCAGTTGACACTTGAAAGTATCTACTATGCCACTCATAGATAACTCTTTATTGTGCCTTGGTGCCTAACTACCAAAACACCAAAAAATATGGGAGAACATTTTTCTCTGCAGACCACAAACCTCTGACTGTTACTGATTGATGGGTCAAGGATTTGATGCCTGTGGTCAGATTGAACTTTAAGAAAATGTTGAACCTGGTGGAATCTGATGTGAAAGACATTACTCACCTCAAACTCGGTCTTGAATGGTACTGAATTCAATGGGAACTGATTCCTCTAAGAGGATGGTAAGATTACTGTTTCTCCTTCAATTATGTAGGAACTGGGTAGAAGCAGATTTAGTCCTGACACTAAATATTCTCCTCCTGATCTTTTCTGCACCAACTGGAATAGTATTTTTTGATTCAATTGCTTATGGACCTTTTAGTAATAAGGATACTAAGCTGTTAAATCAATGTTGAAAATATAAACTGGTGGATGGGGCATACGATTGAGCAAACCAGATAATACAGGTAGGTAAGATGTGTTTGCTTTTACAATAGAAGGACAAGGAATCGTTAAAAGAAACTATTAGAGGCAATTTCAAAGCAAAAAAAAACCCTCAACAAACCAAAAACCAACAAAGAAACAACCTAGGACATGGTTTCACTGAGAAACAAAGTAAAGCTAGAGAACTCCTTGCTGAAAAACATACCATGGCTGTCAAAGGTTTACATGGGTTCAAACACAATTGAGCATATTTGTTAGAGAAAAAGATCTACCAAGAGCGATTAACTAAATAGATATGTTTCCAGCTAAGTAACTCCCAACAGCAAGTTACTGAGGTCTAGAGATTATGAAGTCTTACTCCATGCTTATCTTGTTCTTATACTCTTTCCTATTCAACATCTGCTGGATTGACCTGTGCTGTGAATGAGTTTATCTATTCTTAGGTTGTGTATCTACATGTCAGAACTTTGTCCTCCTGCCAATAAGGATGACAAAAAGTAGCTCTCACATTCAGAGCTCAGTAGTCCTCAGTAGCCTGGAGTGGAATCTGGGTAGCAGGAAGGTTGCAGAATGTAAAGAGTGCAATATGATTGCCATCCTGGGAAATAAAACAATGGGAATGAACAACGTTGTTATTGCATCTGACTAGGGGAAGAATTATTCATTTGGCTGAGTTATAGACCTTCAGGTTCTGTGATAATATATTGTCTATTTTTGTATGCAAAAAGCCACAAAAAAAAAAAAAAACCGTAACCATCTGGGTTCATGAAAATTAATTGCTGAGTTTGAGAATTAACTTTACCTGGTGCCTACTTTACAACCAGCTATTGTAGCTAATCATATTATTAACTTTTTCATTTGTTTTGATGGTATTTCAACCAGCCACTAAGCTTGTTTCTTTTATTTGACTTGACTATATTTTTGACATATACAACATGCAAGTTTTCCTCTGTCACTGTTCATTTGGGCCAGTATCAATCATACTCAGCTATTTTCTAATATTGGAATGATTCCAGTTGATTTTGTGTATGAGAGTGAGGGACGGGTTTAATACCCTTTCCTGTTGTATTGGAGAATTTGCTATCCTGGAGTCTGTACACAAAATCACAACCAATATTCAGAGCTTCTCCGTCCACTGATAATGGGGTAAGAAGTGTGCCTAGTGGGTTGCCCTGTACTAATTGTCTGATAATTAACCATGGTCTCAGCGGTAGTTTTGGCAACCACAATCCATGTTTTGTTTGTAGACAGGTTTTTTTAAATCAGATGAGGAGGTATACAACCTACCCTTAGCTTTGTTTCACACACTTGATCTGCAATCAGGTTATTCCTTATGTGAATTTGTATGTTGAAAGTTAGTTTTCATGTTTGTGAGGCACAGGAAAAGGCAATGTTTATCTAGCCCTTTTTTTTTTTTTTAGCTAGAATTGATGACATATCATTTAAAGCCAGCAGACCTCTGTCTACCAATCCAATCTTTTGATTTCTTGATATGAATCCAGCATTCAGCAGAAGAGTGCTAGCATTCACATTTCTGCGACTCAAACTTTAAGTGCTGATCCCCAGTCTTTACTGATCTAAACTTAGACCTGCTCTGGAGTAGTCTTTGACACTACTCTGTAGGTACTTCAGACCCAGACATTCAACTCTTTCAGTTTCTCCAATTTGTTGTGCATTCCATTGCCACTGGGTTGCTGTCAGGACAGCTCTAGCAAGTTGCTGGTCCTTACTGATGGATGAAGCTCTCCATTTCAAGGACTGCTTCACCATTTCACTCTCTGTTGATCACAACCCCCTTTGCAGTCAGACTGTAACCTTGTTGAGTATGCACTGCAGGGACCAGAGGCTATTCTGGGCAGTTTTCCTTTTGGTCTGTCTTTTGTAATGTATTTGTATAAATCTTTAATTCATGTATTCCCACAATGCTGAATAGCTCACTATTGCAAGCTTTGAATTTCACCTGTTTAACTTGTGGGTTTTCTTGCAATGCTAATGAAATGGTTTCTGGCATCCTTTTAGCACATGCACCTTTTTAAAGCTTGATTTTAATGGAAGTAGTTTTTGGTTGTAGCATTTACCATTTTTGCTGGTGGTTCTGCTGTTATCCTGTTGTATCCACACCATACATGCTAACCTTGGACTATATTAATGTATAGAGCTATAATCCTTTACTATTGTTGTAGCTGTTTTGAATGCCAAGCATTATCTCGCTTTCTTGTATTTGCCTCCGTGAACAAGCTCACCTACAGCTTTTTTTCATGGGCTCAGAGAGAGCAGGAACTGCTGTTTCAGCACATGTCACAGCACATAAACTACTCGTCAGTAGGTGCACAGGCTCTTACCCTGTGGAAGACAAAAAGTAATCCAAGAACGTGGCCAAAGGCAGCCTTTGCATGCTGCATAGCACAGCTGCCATGGTACCGCTTAGGCAATGATGGGATGTGTACGCTCCCTTGCACAGCCTCCTGAGGAAGTACGAACTCTAAAGCAGATTTTTAAACTCTCTTCATACTAATTTTGTCTCCTGTCTGACCAGGATACCAAGTACCACCTCAGTTTAAGAATGCTTCTTAACCAGGCTTCATTTCAAACACAAGAGAAATGGAACAAGACAGGCTAAGGAGAAAAATTCTGTGCCCTACCTAGAATCACCACCACCTACATTTCTTCTACACGGAAGAAAGGGCTTTTCAGTCCCAACATACCCCATGATACCCACCTATGCACATACAGCTCCTCTTACTCCATCTGGACCTCAGTTAAGTGTATTGGTGAGGACCAAGTCAAGCTCATTACAATGTGGGATCAGTGGGTCTACCAAGTTTCTAAAGGCTCATTTACATAGCTAAGGGTTGGCCTCACTCCATACATTTGTACTTTCTTGCTCTATGTTAAACTCAGCAGAGTCTTGTGGTAAAGGAAATGAATCACAATGGCATGGAGAAAAAGAGAAGCTTTTTTCACAAAGGTTCTGCAAACCCTGCTTGAATTCACTATGAACTACCTGAATAGAAAGGCTGCATGCAACTAAAGAGAATATGAGAAAGGAAAGCAGTCCCCTGACGTGTTTTTAACTTGGTATCTGCCTTCTTGCCTTTGGTATGGGAATATGTGTTGCTGTGGTGTTGGGAAATAAACAGATCTAGCTGGAAGATCTGCTTCTTCAGTCTCACAGCACAGAAACACTTGAATAAACACGAAATGTCCCTGGGAAGAGCCCTCCTGAAACTACTGCCAAGTGACAGACGGATGAGTTTAAAGGTTGTAATGGGGGAAAGGAACAGAAGGGCATGTTCATTAATGCAGACTACAAGGAGAGAGCAGAAAGAGCCAGTCCTTGAGGAGGCAGAAGGAAGACTGATACTTCCTCAGCAACTGAGTAATGCCACTGGGAAATATGGTAGTTTTTAAACAGGATGCTTTTATCTTCTTGTTGATTTGGTTTTGGTTTTGTGCTGTGTTTTTTTTTTCTGTTTTGATTTTGCTTTTTGTTTTTGGTTTGTTTGTTTTTTTTTTTTTTTGTAAGAGAAATTTCCCAGAAGTTTAGAAATAGTCAGAGCTTTGGCAGGTATCTGTTAGCCCATATAATGCTTTCATTATATGTGGTATTGAGAGAAGGAGAATTTTAAAAGCCTACCACATTACCTCACAAGACCTGCATGTCTTGTGCTTGCTGTAGAAATGAAGTAGGAATTTCCTTATTCACGTATGTCAGTGGAACTCTTACAGCACTGGGTCTTTTTTTTGTGGCAATTCTTGTTATTTCCCTTACTAGTTAGTAATTTTAAGTGCTAGTCCCACACAAGAATGAAATTAGAGGGAGGGTATGCAAAATAACTGAAAGTAAGTCTCAATTTCAGAGAGAGCTAGGGTAAGGCCAGATCCTGCGTTGCAGGTGATGTTCCTGGGTAGCAGTCGGTGAGAAATTAGCTTTGGAGATCTTATAAGAGATGGTAGTTGAACAAGTGACAGCTTCTGAGGCAAGATCTCATAAGAAAGATGTTTCTTTTCACTTCCACTGTTAATTTTGTATCCAGCTAACTAGATAAGCTTGTTCAGATTTTATATTCTGTGAGTACCATATTGCAGCTCTTTGCCCTGAAAAGCAAGATAGCCTTATGCTTCAGGTCAAAATTTGCACAGCAGTTATATGCCTGCCTAAAAGAAGGTACAGTAACTTTCTCTTGAGTATTAAGAGGTCTTGGACTACTCCAGATCATGAAAAGCCCATTTTAGCAAACCCAAATGGTCTAGATGTGTCAGCCCAGGCAGCACAAGCTGTGCAGCTACTTGCTCCTTTTCTAAGGTAGGTACTACACATCTTTCTTCAAAATGTGCCTCCTGACTCTAGCCTCCTCCTCTTATCTGCTTTATCTGAGGGTTTCTGAAGGAGTCATCAGGAGGCAACCATGGAGTCTGTCCAGGGGGAATATCCCTCCACTTGGTGCTTTGGATTCTTATTTGTGTACCAGATTTTTTCTGTGTTTTAAATAGGCCAAAAAGGACCTAATCACTAGTTAACAGCAATGTTCCCTGTTATTCTTACAGCATATAACCACTCTGTCTGGAGCATTCAAGCAGAGCAGGCGGAAGTTAGCACAGGACTTCCATGGTCTAGAAGTGACATTAGCCCTGTTCAGTTAATATAATGAATTTGCAAGAATCTGTGAACTTGTGACAAAGCTCTATTATTTTGCTTCTGGATGTTAAAATATTCATAGAATCATAGAATGGTTTGCATTGGAAGATCACATAGTTCTTACCCCCACTGCCATGGTCAGGGACACTAGACTAATTTGTTCCTGAATGACCAGTATATAAAAATTTGTGATATTTGCTTGTCTTTATCTTCTCCCCCCATCCCCACCTCCACCCCCACCCTGGAAATCTACTGTTTTACTATATATAGATATTTTACTGGAATCGGGAAGGTGATTCTTGTCATTGAGCTTTGTGTCTATGTTTGAGCTGGGGGAAGAGGAAAGAAATTTTTCTTAAGAAGAAGAGGGTGAAAAAGGCAATTGTTGACTAAATCCATATGGTTTCCTTTAAACTAAGAGGTGTCCATGTTTTCACAGTAGTTTTCTTCTGCATTGCTAAAGGCTATTTTCTAAGACACAGCATTTAATAAATAAAGTGGTTCATCAAGAGACAAGACAGACGTAATCTGCAAGCACTAAAGAATCTCAATATACATGAACAGATTTTACTGACCTGGTGGGGGTAGATTGGCAATATTTTGCATCTACAACATAGACTTGCCTGTAGAACATGATGCTACTTAGCATCAGAAAGTATTCATGGCTACAAAATGCTTAGGGAGCTACACTGTGTTACATACAGAACAGAAACCTCAATACAAGATGTCCAAAGTTTAAAATCTTGCACAACTCACATGCAAGTGCAAGGGTGGGTTATGAGGCAAGTATTGTTGCTAATATGAAAACATAGTGTGTTGCAATAGCAGGAACAGGTGCTTCCAAAAAAATTTCGTCTCCTATCAAAAAGTCATTTGTTATGATGCAAATAGCTGATAGATTTCAGACAACATTAATATAGAGCTAAAGACATATGGTCTTAAAAGTAAAATACAGCTGCATGCCATCAGGAATTAGACACAGCTCCCCGTGCAAGTGGATCAAATCCCACAGCATCAGTGCAGAGATGAGGCACAACACTGAGCTGAGAGAGAATTCCAGAGGACTGCTATGAAATCATGCAAACTTCCAGGTCTCTGCTTATGAATAAAAGATAAAAATTTGCTCACCAGGCAAAGAAGGCCATTATGTTGAAAATTTTAGCAGCAATTTAATTGCTGGCAATCATGGAGGGCACATAGAGCTAGAAGAGACTATATTATTCTACCCATTTGGGACACTCTACTTAGATACAGAACACTTAAAATAAGCCTTTCAGGGGTTAAGCAAACACTGAGAAAACTTACCTTTTGAGAAAATTAGTACCTGGCCTAGAAAACTTGAAGATGTCTGAAAAAGATGAAATATTGCAATGGCTCATTCCCTAAAGTGTTTGTTTAAAGCTTGTTTTTAATTTTAAAACCTTCTATCCTAGCAAAGGTTTAGTTACAAATCTGGAGTTAGGTGTTTAGACACTTACTTACCTCCTTCTAGCTTTTGGAATCATCCTCTGTACCAATCCTGTCCTATGGCATTTTCCATCCAAATAGGGGTAAAGAGGCTTGGATTTCTGAACTTCTTTCCACTGAACATAGCAAGACAAAACAAGAGAAAAGCAAAATGCACTAAATGCCCAATTATAAAGCACTTACACGTCCATCTCATGCCAGAATTTCTTCTGTGAAATGCTTCCACAGAAATACCAGGACCTCTTTCTACTTCAAGGATGACTAAGAATTAAGGAGTGTCATTCCACCCCCAAACCTGGTTCTGTAGGAATGTAAAACTTTCTGGCTGAAGTAAACTCCTTTGCTTGTAACTGAAGAGCTGACTGCCCTTTCTCACTTAGCCTGAGACCAAAATATCAAATATTTGCCTGATCCTTATGCATCACCTTGCAAGATACTGAAGTTCTAAGAGCAGATCACATCAAAAACCTTTGATCTTGGAGTTCAAGGTGAAACGAACTCAAAAATGACTTGATTTCATGCCCTTTGATTCTTCTGGCATTGGTTGTGCTGGCAGAGTAGTTACTTTCTGCTTTAAGACTGTTGGCTGTAGAAGTATCCTTCAGATGGAGGCTGGGTTTCCTTGAACTCATTCTACTCTATAACTACAGAGGCAGAGGTGGGTGTGAGTTCTGATGATGGGTTGAAGATCTAAGCACACTGAGCATAATTTTAAGTGAAAACAAATGCTCTGTGTCTTCAAGGGATATATGGAAACATGACGAGAAAACAAATTTTAGTTCATTTCACACGTTTGTTCAGGAGAGGACTTGATAAAAAAAGAATATTATGAGGGGAAGGGAGTGGCTGGGCAGAGAAACCACCTCTGCAATGCTTAGATCTAAATTTTGGCATGATGTCTGAACAGAAGTCTCTTAAGGTGAAATACACCATATGCTGCCTGGCATTGTGTTCCTTTTAGTTGGGCAAAATACATGTAAAAAGAAAAGGACAGGTTTTGTCTGGAAACACTTCCCTTGCAAAGTATTCCAACTTAAGCAAATAGCTTTGCTAAGGTGTGCTCAGAAGCCTGCAGAAGTCAGCGACAGGCTTTAGTCCCTTGCAGAGACCTTGCTGCCATGCCTAGATGCATGCTGGAAGCGTGCAGTCAGAGCCTGTGCTTGCAGTTACCCGCTCAGGTGTACACCTGCTGAAGCAGGACCAATCCCTCCACAGAGGAATCCACTTCCTCATGTTTACTGTCTTGGTGTGGTACAAGTTCTAGCAAGCCTTCAACACTAACTGGCTTTTCATGGCCAAAGTTCAATGTATCCAGACCCTTTCTACTCTTTAATCAATATCTTTCTATTGTTCCCCTGTCTTACTTCACCATTTGCAATTTAGCATGTAAAACAGTTACACCTTCTTCCCTTCTCTAGTGCACACAGATACCTTTCCACTAATTACAGCCCCCCGCTATCTTAAAGAAGATCCTATGTAATATTTTCAATGATTGCAACCACCCTTTAGCTCAGTAATGGAGTTTGAGCTGCAACTCTACATGTGTCAGAGACACTGTTACACAGGTTTGCGTCTGAAAAATGGTTAGACTCCTGAGAAGATTACTTTGCACTGGAAAAGTGTTGGATTGCTCCTAATATTAAGGCTCTAGTCCTCTTTACAGTATGACCATTTGCTAGTAAAAAAGGGGTTTTGAAGATGCAGAAATTATATCCTTAAATAGGATTGCCAGCTCTCACACTATTATTATGTGTCTCACAGTATTGCACTTGAAGTCCTAACTCCTCAGGGCAAGTGCTTGGGTGAAGGTTTCAGCTTGCTTTCTTTTTCCCCATCTTTTTTTTCTCTCTATTTTTTCATTTCAAAGAGGTATTTCTAGCTCCTAAATTCATAAAGAAAATCATTAAAATTTCATCTTGATCAAACAAGATCAAGAGGCAAAGAAATGCATGTAAGAAATATAATAATAAAAACCATATCTTTGGACAAAGATTCTGAGCTAACTGCATTTCCGGAAGGCAGCAAAGGACTGACCATATCAAGAGACAGAATAGTCTACCAAGCTTCTAAAGACAAAGAATTTTTGTGAGTTTATTGACTGGTATTAACACATGTAATTTTTTTAATCTCCTTCATCCCAGTCATTCACTGAGTTTTCAGGATGGTGACGCTGGCCAGATCTTTGGGTTGATATTGTAATAAAAAAATACGTGTGGAGCTTTGTAACAGCACCTATAATTAAGGTTTCCTAACCTTCAGTATTTTAAGATCCTGGTTTTGGTTGCATGTAATTTGCCAGATTAACTATTTAGACTGAAATTACTCAGGTTCTTGGCTGGGATGGAAACTTTTTCTAAGTAAATTTTCATCTGTAGTATTCAGCTGCTTCCCAGAATCGGTCTAAGGGAAAAAGCTCATGTGAAAAACAGTTTGCACAAAAACCAGTTGAATTGATTTCACTGACAATTGCTAGCATCTGCCTGCTTTGCACCAGAGACCAGGGCTTTGTCAAGAAAACAGGCACTGCTGTCAGGGGTGTGCCTTATACTATCCCTGAGAAAATTTATTCAAATTTGGCTTGTTTGGAGCTCCTGCAAATCACAAGTCACAGATGTTTGCCCAACCTTCATTTAAAAAGACTTCTGTTGCTATCCTGCAGCTTCCCATAGTAGTCAGTACTAGTACTTTACTCTCGTTAGAGTGAAAGAGGCTATCTGAATATCTAGTTAAAATCTTGATTTTTAAAGTAAGCTGAATTCTTCTTCTACTATGGTGGGTGGACATAAGGAATAACTGATCACCCTCCTCTTCAGAATAACCTTTTATGTATTGGAAGACTGCTATCATGTCCCTGCTCAGTCTTCTCTTTTCTAGACTAAACAAACTCCATTCCTTCAACCTTTCCTCATAGTTCCAGTTTTCCAAACCTCTTATCATTCTTGTTACTCCCCCTCTGGCTGCTTTCCAGTATATCTACACATTTTTACTTTTTTTTTCCACTGTGCAGTACCCCAGACTGGACAGAATAGCAGTAACGCAGATTACCCCTACTGCTTCAAATACAATATTCCTTGGAATATGACTCAGAATGAAAATAAATGCATATTCAATTTGTCCTGCACTGTAACCTTCCTCTTTGTGTGGTTGCCTGCTCCTTTACTACAGTTTTACCTGTGTTTTACTTCTCCTTCCTAAGTATAGGGCATTGCATTTGTCTTCACTGAATTTCATTTGGTTAATTTTAGACAATGCCTCCAATTTATCAAGGTCATTTCAAATTCTTATCCTAACCTCTTAAAAGCTTTTAGCTCTCTCCTGCTTGACATTGTCTGCAAATTCTACACATTTTCTCTTTTTTCCTTTATCCAAATCATTAACAAATATATCAGATAGACTAAACATTACAGAACCTGGTAGGACTACACTTGAAATGCCTTGCCAGCATAATATTGAGTAAAATTACTTTTTACACACCCTTGATGGGCGCGTGACCTCACATATTTACATGCTCCTGTTTTCAGTAGCAACAAGTATTTCAAGAGCAGAGAAGAGGAAGCAAAACGCCTGGCCCAGGAATCCACCTGCCTGCTGCTGCAGTGATTGCTTAGTTAATCTTCCCCAGGAAGAGAAGTGACATGCTATTGTGGGTATGGGGGGTGGAAGCCAAGGGGCTAGGGCATACTAGACAGCAGAGACAACCTGTAAGAGGCAGAAGGACTAGTTAGTAACCATTACACATTTCAGCTGTGCAGGTAATGCAGCGAGAAGGACCTAACCATCTGCTCTGGCAAGTAAACCTGCAACATGCCGCAGAAGATAAGAGCTGCTGGTGTTAGCTCAGCATCAGGGGTGGTGGAGCTGTAGTATCAGGCTGCTGAAGACCAGTGTATGTGTTCAAGAACGGGGAGGGTTGTTTGTGTAGACAGGTTATTGTACAGTAAAAAAACCCAAACATATATATTTATAAACCAGATAAATCTGTGAAGTTTGTAAAGTCAAACATTCAGAACTCACAAATCACAGTAATGAAGACTGCTGATAGAAATTACCCCCTCTCTGGTTAGGCTTTACCAAAGTTTATAATACCTTGATTTTCCAGTAGGGCTCTGGCTTGAGGAATATGGTATTAAGGAGCAAGTACTTAGGTAATATTACTGCTATATTACTGCTTTTCTTCATATTTCAGTATGTTTCAACATGCCATATTTATCACACAGTTGGGGCTTACGTAACACATGCTGACAGTGGATTACACTTTATAAAATTAGCTTTCTTTTAAAGCATTTAATTTTGTGGCATGTTAAATACAATTCTGAGCAAAACCAAGATGATGAGGAAAAAAAAAAAAAGAGAACTAGTGAATTAGATTTAAAATATATGCAGTCTATGCATCTATTTTCTTTATCTAAGATTGTTCTGCTGCAAGAGGTTGAATGAAGGTGTATGGTATTAGGGAAAGAGAAACTTTTTACAATGAATGGTGATCAAAGGATGTGATGGAGAAATTGCCATTACTGATCGATGCAGGATATGTTTTACAAGTATCACCTGACAGCCTGACCAAGTGTACACTTGCGATCATTACTCAACAGTCCAGGCACCTGGAAGATAGAAAGAAACATGAAGCTACTGCGCACTTGCACAGGTGGACTTGCCTTATAGGCAACTATGAAATAAAAAGATTTATATGAAATCACCCTTATTCTAGCTGTGTAAAAAATCCTTAAAGATTTATGGTATAAATCCCTCAAGATTCATGGTTGTCAAGAGATAAACAATGTATTTTAGGAGATGGCTGATTGATTACTGGATCTACTGGTCCTTCTAAGATTGGAGCTTCCTTGGAACAAGTAAAACACAAAGAACATGGAATCCTGCTCCTTTACCTTTAGATTTTTTTGGTTTGTACTCATGATGTGAAAGACAAAAACTTGTTCATCAACCAGCACTATTAAGAACACCCTTTTGCAAGCTACAGAGACTTTTTAGCATCATGCTAAACTGGATGTCCTCTTACTGATGACGTAAATCGACCCTAGGCAGAAGTATGGACATTGGCATAATGTCATGAGTTACAGAAGCTTTGAAACTGATCCAGTTCTTAAGCAAACATACAGAGTTGAACAGGCTTTGGAATTGTATCCTGCTACACTGCTTTTATGCTGTTTACTTCTGTGACAATTCTAATGGTAGAGTTAATAATGGATATATTATGTAATGTTCCCCTCAGATTCATCACAGATGTGGTCCCGTCTACCAAAAGCAAGACTGATTCTGACTAAATTTTAGGTGCCCAGTGAACCAGTTATCCTGAAGTTTATAGCCTGAATTCTCTCATGGGTTAATGGAAAGAGTCTGAAAGCCTGCAAAATTTCCAGGCAGAGGCAGATGCATTTGCCCTCTGGAAGCATTCACAAACACCTACTTCTCGCCACTGCCTATATAGGAAATTTAGCACTTTCTTTCAGGGGACAGGTTACTAAACTTTAGGTACAGGTTAGGAAGTGACGCACACAAGTACATATTTGGTTTCTGCTTTGCAAACAAGGGAGAGGCATTGTGCGCTCTAACACATGCAATGCGTTGAAGAAAGTCTAAGGGCAGTAGGCCTTAATCTCATTTCAGCCAGGTGTTAGCCTGGGGTAACTCAGTAACGACAGTGCAGTCTTGCCAACTTAGCACCTGTGCAGTGAGATCAAAACTGAGTCCATTAATACTGCATTTAGAGCTGGCTAGAGAACAGCAGTCCCACCTCATGATAACTTTGAAGGCTGCAGAATTGATTTTTTTCTTGTATTGGAATGAAAACAAAACCTTCCAAGCATTTTATCAGAATGCACTTGAATGTAAAAATTTATTTTTGGATCAAAAGATCAAGTTTCGGTCTGCTCTCTCTCTCTTTCTCAATCTTAGAAGCATCCCCCCTGACAAGTCAACACAGTTTGGCAAGAAACTTCAGCAAAAGGACTTTCCATCCACAGCCATGGGTCCATTGCATGCAAAGATATAACAAGCAGAAAACAGGGAATAGGCAAGATCAAAAAGATACCAAAACAATGGTCTCACTTTAATCAAATCCTTTCTCGAGACTTGAGAAATCTTCTATAACTGTGGGTATATTTTCTGGTTTTGTTTTTAGTGTCCTTTTCTGTTGGGTTGTCCACTTGTGACTTGCAGCTGAGACTACAAGAAGTAGTGCCAGAACACCATGGGAAAGACCATACCTTCTATTTTTCTGACCATAGAGTGGTATCCTCAAGAGGAAACAAGCTGGTTCTCATGAAATTTCCAGATGAGGCTAGGCTGGGTCACACACTAGTTCACAGTGTTGCCGGTCCAAGCTAAAGACAACAAAGAGTACAGGGTCTGCAGGGCAAGGACAAATCCTGGGCTATTTCTCAGATTTTTTTGAATTGCCATACAGGCAAGTGGTCGTTTTTGCTTTTGGGTAGGCGTACGTAGGCTGACAATTAGCCTTTCAGGCACAGTGTTCTGGGTAGTGACTTTTGGTTGCTGAATATCAACAAATCCATCTTTTTTTTTTTTTTTCCTTTCTGTCCAGAACAAGAACTCAGAAAATTGTACTGGCTCTGAAACCATTAATTCAGGCCTGTTAAATTGCTACTCTGTACTTTTAATGTCAGAAGTATTTTCCAAAAACGGATGTGTCACCTAACGTGTTCCTTTATTTAGAAACAAACAAATATTTCCTGGAGATCACTGAATAGTGGTTATATAAAATACCATATTTACCACTGTATGACTCCTGCTACAACAAAGAAAGTTCTTATATTGACATTTAAGAGCAGCTACTGTAGACCATCAAATACTGTCAAGTTTTGTTATCTTTCTTCCTCTTATCCCTCTCCCCTTACTTTTCTACTTAAATAGATTGGACATTCAGAGCATCTCATGCATGTTGGAGGAATTTCTTGATTCTGGCAATAAACTGATATAGCAGCAATCTCCCCCACAAGCAGTCCAACAGCAGGAAAGAGAAGTTTTTGGACTTGCTGTCTTTACAGAATATTTCTATCAACTCAAGCTGCAGTAGAAGTAGAAAAAGCACACACTAGAGGCAGCAAAATAAGCAGCGATGCACTGGTTCCCTTTAGGTCAAACTGAGATAACGACTAATAATACAAACTACTAATTACACCAAATCAAAACTTAAAACTAACAAGTGAGGAATGTGAACTACAAATAGATGTTCACTGATGCTTGTTCTTATAAATCCATCAGCCCACAGGAAAGCCTGAAACACGGGAGCATGTTTCTTCCCCAACATGAGACTCTGGAAGCACATGGATACCTTTCCTGCGCTGTATATATGATTTCTAGGGAACAACAGTTGAGGCTGAGGGTCTTGGCTATGCTTTCCAGAATCTCAGTGGACTAAGAATGAACTAAGAATGGTGGATAAAGTGGACCACTCGGTGGATAAAGAACTGGCTGGATGACCGCACACAAAGAGTTGTGGTCAATGGCTCAATGTCTGGCTGGAGACCGGTAATGAGTGGTGTCCCTCAGGGATCAGTGTTGGGACTGGTCTTGTTTAACATCTTCGTCGCTGACATGGACAGTGGGATTGAGTGCGCCCTCAGCAAGTTTGCTGATGACACCAAGCTGTGTGGTCCGGTTGATATGCTGGAGGGAAGGGATGCCATCCAGAGGGACCTTGACACGCTTGTGAGGTGAGCAGATGCCAACCTTATGAAGTTCAACCATGCCAAGTGCAAGGTCCTACACCTAGGTCGGAGCAATCCCAGGCACGGCTACAGACTGGGCAAAGAAGAGATTCAGAGCAGCCCTGCAGAGAAGGAGTTGGGGGTGTTGGTTGATGAGAAAACGAACATGAGTCGGCTTCAGTGTGTGCTCGCAGCCTAGAAAGCCAACCGTATCCTGGGCTGCATCAAAAGGAGCGTGACCAGCAGGTCGAAGGAGGTGATCCTGCCCCTCTGCTCTGCTCTCGTGAGACCTCACCTGGAGTATTGTGTGCAATTCTGGTGTCCTTGACATAGGACTGTGTTCCTAAAGTGCATGGCTTTGAATTTTTTCACAGACCAATAGAGGAACATGGCTTACTACCTCTGATGTAGGTATCTATGTTGTAAGCCTGAATTTAGGTGACATGAATCCCACCCAAAAGAACATGAACCTTAGAAAATGAAAAGCCAAACAGTCAAACAAAAAATCAAGCAGAGCAACATGACTGTAAGAAATTTTTGCCACCGGACAATTTCTTCCTGGGAAGACACAAGGGTATTAATTTGCTTTGACTAGCATATAATTAGGAAGTAAACAGATGCACTACAGGTGCAAGCCAGTGGAAGTAGTCTACATGAGATGAGCATATAGTAGGGACACAGTAAAGCTGGCCTAGTGAGAGTGGGTTGCATATGATTACTTTCCTGAAACAATAGAATGATTAAAATCTTCATAGAAATTCATGCTATAGATACAGTATCAGTTTAATCATAATGGTGGAGCCAAATATTTAGAAATGCAAGACAGTGGAGAAAACACATTGTTTCTAAAGTATAGAATCATAGAATCATAGAATAGTTAGGGTTGGAAAGGACCTCAAGATCGTCTAGTTCCAACCCCCCTGCCATGGGCAGGGACACCTCACACTAAACCATCCCACACAAGGCTTCATCCAACCTGGCCTTGAACACCGCCAGGGATGGAGCACTCACGACCTCCCTGGGCAACCCATTCCAGTGCCTCACCACCCTAACAGGAAAGAATTTCCTCCTTATATCCAATCTAAACTTCCTCTGTTTAAATTTTAACCCGTTACCCCTTGTCCTGTCACTACAGTCCCTGATGAAGAGTCCCTCCCCAGCATCCCTATAGGCCCCCTTCAGATACTGGAAGGCTGCTATGAGGTCTCCATGCAGCCTTCTGTTCTCCAGGCTGAACAGCCCCAACTTTCTCAGCCTGTCTTCATACGGGAGGTGCTCCAGCCCCCTGATCATCCTCGTGGCCCTCCTCTGGACTTGTTCCAGCAGTTCCATGTCCTTTTTATGTTGAGGACACCAGAACTGCACACAATACTCCAGGTGAGGTCTCACGAGAGCAGAGCAGAGGGGCAGGATCACTTCCTTCGACCTGCTGGTCACGCTCCTTTTGATGCAGCCCAGGATACGGTTGGCTTTCTGGGCTGCGAGCGCACACTGAAGCCGGCCCATGTTCATTTTCTCATTGACCAGCACCCCCAAGTCCTTCTCTGCAGGGCTGCTCTGAATCTCTTCTTTGCCCAATCTGTAGCCGTGCCTGGGATTGCTCTGACCCATGTGTAGGACCTTGCACTTGTCGTGGTTCAACTTCATAAGGTTGGCATCAGCCCACCTTACAAGTGTGTCAAGATGAATCTTTGTGTTATTATAAAATGAAATACATGACCTGATAATTGAAAACTGCAGCATAGAAATATTTGGTATCAATACAATTTGCTAAACAAAAGAAAAAATCCTCTTTTAATGTGTGACATTAAGAAAATATTATCTAATATGTACATATTTCATTTCAGTTATTATTATTTACTCATGATTTATTACCCCTGTGCAAAGCATAGCTGTAAAGATCATTGTGATGACTCACGAATTTCCAATGCCTATTTTTTCATCTTGTTTTCCCTGAAATTATGGTCCTATTCAATCCCAAGATCAAAGTATTCTCCTACTATGAAGCAAGCTGAAATGCTCCAAAGGAAATGCAGGAGCATTGAATTAGAACTCTGATTCTAATAAAAGTTTCAGCATAATTTTTGTTCTTAAATGGAAAGTTTCATAGGAGATGAAGGATATATATCCAATATCTTCTCTAAGAATAGGGCAGGAGACAGGCTACATAGGTGGTATAACAATGGCATACAGCTATACTGAAGTGATTTGAAACTGGATGACTATAATATCTCTATAATTTCTGGCAAGTCAATCCAATTTCCTCAAAATATGAGCCTGACTGGTGTTTGCAGGAAAAGTCTCTAACACAGATTGGAATGGTGTAAGGGATCTTCAGGTAAAGTCAATAACCTTTGAATTACAAATTACATGACTTAATCTGCTTTTTAATGCCTTTTTTTCATGGCTGGAGTGATGCAAAAGTAAATGTACCCTTGTAAGTGGGTGTCAAGCCTCAGAACAGAGGTATGTCCTGAGACATAATAAAGCAAATACATCTGTTTTGACAGTGGACATGCAGTGTTGGGAGGATTGGGAAAGCTAGCTGTAGTCAGCACTTTCCCTTACTGTTATAAGACTTGTCTCCAAAGCTCTGCTCCTTGCTGCTGCCTCTCAAGCCAGTTCCTTCTGTTACCTCCACCTCCTCAGGCTTGAACCCAAAAATCCCATGGCTGGCTCATGTACCCTCTGAAGCCTGGCCTCCTAACCTGGTTATCCACAGCCTACCAGAGCTTCCTTGTGCTGCATATACATTGAACTCTGCAGCTCCCTCTTCCATGGACAAAACCCTCCTTCCATAAATAGCTTGTCTCTTGTCAGCAATGCAGGAAGAAACCAAGGCCTAGAAATATTGCATATACTGGCTTACCAAGAATCTCACCGAGAGGTGGGTGTGTTTGTATACGTGGGGAGACACAAGATCAGTACAGAGAGAGAAGACGATTACTTGGAGTCTGGTGGGGGCCATGCCTGTGGAATCTTTTCAAAGCTTTTTATGACATCTGTCACACGTTTCAGTCCATATTTATTGTAGCTTGTGGTTTAGCTAAACATTTATATCTTTAAGAGTAATAATTTGAAATCTCCACTTATCTTTCTGATTGCCATGGTCATGACAGGGCAACTCTTAAACTATTTTTAGAGCACGGAAATGAGACAAAGATGTCTTTCTTGCTGTAGATTGCAGACATAGACTGGCTTGAATCCACTAGTAAATTCAGTCATTAAAAGTGTTTTGATATGATTGAGAGCAGGGGAATAAAGATACAGCAGATACTACTGGCAGAAAGGAGACTATGTCCTGATAATCTGCCACCCTGGCAACGATTTCTGTGCCAGACAGGTGAAGTAGCTGAAAATGAGCTTTCGCATGGCATAGTGTGGGTTTTCCCTATATGACTAGTGGAGTGATGATTAAGTAGGAAAGAGAAGATTATTTTGTTTCTCTGCATGTTAGCTAATTAATTACTCAATTGCATTAGCTATAACACCTTGGCATGTCTACATTGAAAAGGCTGAGACTGCAGAGGCTGGGACAACAGGGGAAAGGGCCTGCTCAAGAAAGAAGGAAAGCCAAAGCATTTGCCAGAGTAGATGTTGTGAGATACTCCAATGTCTGTGTATTAGCATCCTGAAAAGGGGAAAATAATACTGTCTGCTTTTTGATGGAGAAAAGACAAGGACCCTCACCTGGGGATTGAACAAAACCAGGCTAAGTGGGTTTGAATTTGCTGCTTTTCTGAAAGATAAGCATTAGTCAAGATATTAAACTCAACAAGAGGGATAACTGGTTGAAGACCAGATGAAATGTAAGATGTCTAGAGGATCTAATAGTCTTCTCACTCGGATAGTTTATTACATGGTGTACAAACAGTATTATCAGAATATTGACTTAATCCATGTTTCTCTTGTCTGCTACAAGATCTCATCCCAGTGACATGGGAAGGAATATAAGCTTCAGTGGAAGCAAGAACAAAGGAGAGATTTCCATGCAGTAATGTTCAAATCCTGAGCCCTGAAATTCTGCGCTGTGTGGTGCTTTTGCACACCTGGTTGGTTGGGAAGACTTTGGATCTAAAACCTTAAAACCGACTTGAACTTCAGTGGGAATCCACTGTGGGACCCTGAACTTCTCCAGGAGTACTGTGATGAAACTCTGGAATATAGATACATGGAGACCGAAGATCTCTTTAATTTGAAAGGTCACTCTGTCAGAACTATTGCATGTACATATTACGGGTTAAAGTGTTACAGATTACATAAAAATGAATCTAAAAGACCACTCATCAAATTTCCCTGAAACTAAGGGTTTGGGCGAATTAGGACGTAGATAAAACCATTTATAGTTTTGAGTATATAACACTCTACTGAGGAACTTGCTAGACCAAAATTACCATTTCTCATCAAAAGTTTAATAGGAACAGTATGCTTTTGTAAAGTTGAAACCCTATTCTCTTCCTGTACAACTCCAGCTCACACAACACCAGCTTTTGCCAGTTCCATTATCTGACATTTTTAATGCTGAGGGATAGGTGAACTCTGTGCACTTAGTAACAGTCCAGTTCTATTCACTCAAAACCTGTATCGGTCTGTTAATAATTACCACTGTCCTGACAGATATATTCCTGCTTCACGTCAGTGTATGAGAGTAGGCCCAATATTTTTTTATTCTGATGCTATTCAGACATTTTTACTGCATTCTTCAATAGAACATTCCATTCTGCTTCCTTTATTTTGATGTTAAGTCATATTCTCATGTTTTACTCCAGTGATTAATGATTGTATCTTATGGTCATTCAGAAGCATGTATCCAGTCATTATATTGTTGGGACTTTAACTCCTTCCATTCTTCTTATATTAATTTAGTTTTATTTGCCCTTTTAACATCTTCGAAGGGAGCTTAACTTTAAGTACAGAGCAGTCTGGTCTACGGAATAATAATTTTCTTGATGAATTTATTAGCCTTTTAACTTGCCTTCTGAGTGAAGAGCTCAGAAGAGCTCTTCTCCACCCCTTTTGGGTTTGCTTTAGATCAAGATAGTTGAGAGGCTCTTAGATCTGCTGTATCAGAACAGTGGCATCATGGCATAGGTGCCTTCAGGGCAGGAGACATTCTGCAGTCCAGTTCTCTGGGGGGTAAAAAACCTGCATTTACCATTTCCTTTTTCTTTCCACATATATTCTGTACCCAACAAATTGAAGAAAAGTCTAGCCTAATGATAGTGTTTCTGGGACCTGCATTGTGCTTCTGGTACAACTGCAGTGAGCAGGTCAGGTAGCCACCAATGTCCTACTCCAACAGCTGGGCTCCTTCTGTGAAATTTGCAAAAGGCAGGAAAGAAACAAATTATATATCCTTATAGGTATGACATGGGGAAGGAAATGCCAAAGTAAAATCTATGGAAGGGGCTGTTCTTTAGGAGTCAGTAAAGGCAGTCCAGTGCCAGCCACGGGAGATGTAGTAGAGGGACTGAAGTGGCCAAAAAGCAGGGTAGGTAAAGTTCAAGAAATCAGTATCAGCCATCTGAAAGCCATGTACATCTCCAGTGTCAGACACCACAACATTATATTAGTTACAGTGTGCCTTTGGGCAGCACAATGGGACTTTTGTAATTCCTGTGCTCCTTAGAGATGTTCATTAAAACAGAAAAAACCAAGCAGCTGAACCATAGGCAAGCTTCTCTGATGGTATCAGAGCATCAGGGCCCAGAGGGTACCAACAGCTTTAATGGCCCTACCTGGTGCTCCTCTAAGTTTGCCCCACATGCCCACATGTCAAGACCTCATGTCAGCCCCCAGGCTGTCGTCCCTCTGCACTGCTCCTGTCTGGGATGGTGGGACAGGCTCTAGCTGCCAGGGCCTGTCACCCCAGGGAACCCCCCCAGTGCTCTGATACAGAAGAGTATCTTTAGGATCCTGGTAACCAAAGCCTTTCGTAGTAATCCATCAATGGGGCAATGGCATAGGTAATGAGTGATTGAATACCTTGGCCTTGGTCAATGGAGACTTAAATGAGTCAGAGTACCTAGACTGCACCAGGAATCATATGTTGAGATTGACCTTAACTCAATTCAAACTCGTAAATCACAGATCATAAACTATACTGAGATTGCACTCTGAGAAAGGATGAGAATAAGAATCTGTATCCAAAACACCATGTAGAGAGCGCAGACTTGGCCATCAGACACGACGGTGACGTAACGCTGGTCTTTATGGAGTCAGCCTTTCACAAATAGCCAAATTGACTGGAAAAAAAATAATCTGAAGAGACATTTCTTATTCTTTTTAAAAATATATTTTATAGTAAAAGAAACTTTGATTTAGATGGCTGTTATTGTACACAGAGGAAGCTGCTGATACCTGTTTTTTGAATGATTTAAAGAGATGTGGCCAGCTGTGGTCAGGATTGATGACCTTTTTTGAGAGAAATTCATTGAGAGTGTTGGCTTATCTGTTACTTTTGAGAACCTACAACAAACTGAGCAGGATTTGTGAGAAACTGATGCTGAATTTCTGTGGATATGATCCTTCCATACAGCTGGAAATTTCTGGATATTAGGAAAGCTTTTCTCTGCCTGGAAACATTCAATTATTGTTTGATACTGAAAGAGAAGGTGAGTTGTGCTCATTTCTTCCATAGTGAATGGACCTGCATACAAAGCCATGGACGTAATTACTGTAAGTGAAAGTGGAAACAGGCTGACCGATAGTATTTGGGTGTAGAAGGACCAGTGTGATGCAGCAAATGCCCCTATGGCCTTCTGTTATGGTAACAAGAACTTTTCTACTGTTTAATTTGCTTGCTTCTGTTTTGAGTAAGATTGACAACTGCACATCTTACTGTCTGCAGGAGGCATTTTGACTGAAAAGGGAAAGTAGCTGTGTTACACAGAGATTGTTTCCAGCATTTAAAATTATGTTCATCTACATATATATCACTGCATGTTGTAGCTGGAAGTAGGTAAGAGAAATGACATGATCTTTTGGTGTCTTGTATCCAGTGTAGCACTGACATGGTGAAGATCAGAATGGTTATGAAGATGGGCAGACAGGCAAAGTAGTGATACCATTATTTTTGATAGGGACTGTATGATTTAGTAATTTAAATATTTTATTCTTTTATAGGAAAATTAAAAAGCCTCCAGGCTACATATGTACACAGAGGTGTGTAAGGCCTTTGTTCCATAAGGAAGTAATCCTGGAACCTGAAGACACAGGAAAGAAGAAAAGGCACTTAGGATTGTAGCTAAGATGTGGTTCTTTCTACCTGTTTGGATACTGGAGCACTTGCCTTGTAAGAAGAGTCTAGGGGAGCTGGGCTTGTTCAGACTGGAGGAGAGAGAGCTTCCCCCAGTGCCTACAGAAAGGTCACTGAGGGGACAAAGCTGAGCTCTTCACAGCGGTACCCAGAGGAGAAGGAAGAGATTTGCTGAATTGCAGTTGAATTGGAAGCTTGGTGGTGTGGTGTCTGGATATGAGGGGGAACAAGAAACACCATGAGGACAGTCAGCCATTGGAACAGAGCTACCTCGTGAGGTTGAGAAACCTCATCTTTGGAGGTTTCCAGAGGTCTGAGAAAGCCCTGAGCAGCCTGGTCTGAACTCATTCTTAACCTTGCTTTGAGTGGAAAGTTTGACTAGAGATCTTCTGAAGTCCCTTCCAACCTGAATGAATCTATGATCTTCTTTGGGTAATAACCATGTTTTAGTTTAACCATGACAAGTGCAAGGTCCTACACCTGGGTTGGAGCAATCCCAGGCACAGCTACAGGTTGGGCAGAGAAGAGATTCAGAGGAGCCCTGTGGAGAAGGAGTTGGGGGTGTTGGTCAATGAGAAAATGAACATGAGCTGGCTTCAATGTGTGCTCGCAGCCCAGAAAGCCAACCGTATCCTGGGCTGCATCAAAGGGAGCGTGACCAGCAGGTCGAAGGAGGTGATCCTGCCCCTCTACTCTGCTCTTGTGAGACCTCGCTTGGAGTATTGTGTGCAGTTCTGGTGTCCTCAGCATAAAAAGGACATGGAACTGTTGGAACAAGTCCAGGGGAGGGCCACAAGGATGATCAGGGGACTGGAGCACCTCCCGTATGAAGACAGGCTGAGAAAGTTGGGGCTGTTCAGACTGGAGAAGAGAAGGCTGTATCCAGAAGGATCCTGGAGACCTCACAGCAGCCTTCCAGTATCTGAAGGGGGCCTATAGGGATGCTGGGGAGGGACTCTTCATTAGGGACTGTACTGATAGGACAAGGGGTAACGGGTTAAAACTTAAGCAGGAGAAGTTTAGATTGGATATAAGGAGGAAATTCTTTACTGAATGGGTTGCCAGGGAGGTTGTGAATGATCCATCCCTGGCAGTGTTCAAGGCCAGGCTGGACAGAGCCTTGGGTAACATGGTTTAGTGTGAGGTGTCCCTGCCCATGGCAGGGGGGTTGGAACTAGACGATCTTGAGGTCCTTTCCAACCCTAACTATTCTATCATTCTATGATTCTATAAGAAGCAGTGTGGCGTGGCCTCTTTAGCTTTACAAAACATGATATGCTATTTGTCAAATTTGCTGTATTTTATCATGATTAGCTCAATTATGGCTAAACTTTACTGTTCATTTTATACATATAAAAGTGAATATACTATTTCCCTCTAGACTCTAGTCATCTTGCTTTTTTAGAATCTTATTTCCCCATTGATCTTAACCATAATATTAGCTGATTCATCTGAAAATAAATTATTTACATAATCATCCCATAGTTTGTATATGGAGGTTTTTTTACTGCAAATACCTTTATAATGTTTGATCATTGTGTGCCAATTATGTCTTTCCTGAATGAATGTTCTGTTTGTTATAAAATCAGTCAAGGAGATTATCTCCGTGGACCCACAAAGGGCTTTGGTATGCAGAGAGTGCAGGTCAATTTAGCAGTGTGAGATGACAGAGTGGATTTCCTTGGAAGAGCACAAGCTGCAAAACATTTGTATTCTGGGCCATGAAAATTCAAATCTAGCCCTTCAGCAAAAATGGAGAAGAAAACTTTCTGCCAAGGCAGCAACAGGATTTACATCCTGACAATATATCTGTCAGATAATATTCATGTCAAAGAAGAAGCCATTTTTCCCAGAAGTATCTGCTGAACACTGCTTCTTTTGTTGTAAGATGACCCTGAGCTAGAAAGGAGAAAATTTTTCCTTGATTTTTTAATTTTTAAGTTTCAGAACACATTAATTGAGCCTTGATGTTGTACCAGTATGATTATTTTTTTACATATAATCTGTAGCTATATCAAGAAATATGAGAGACAGGCATAAGACTACTGTAAATTTTATTCTTTTTTCATACTGTGATCTCTTCTTTAACCCTCATAGTGCTAATCTAGACTTCTCATGTTCCTTGCACATAACATCAAAAAATAATTCAGGTTCCTCTTCGAGTGATACATGTAAAAGCATTTACCAGATCTTCAGGCATACATCAAGATTTTAAAATGGAGAAAATTCTTCTAATTTCACATTGATGCCCTTAAAAATAGAGTATTTTGCAAGTTTATTCAAATAGTCTTAGAGTAATGAGATCTAGTATTTACTTCATTTAGCCTTCCTTTATTTAATGTACTAATATTGCTCCTCGGAAGTCATTTATGATGCCTGCAGGATTTCCTGGTGATTAAGGCCACAGGATACTGCTGCTTTCGCAGATTTAGGGCATCTAGCAAACTGCACGGACTGTAAGTTTGGATAGAAGGTGACTCAGGACACCCCTGTCCTTGGCACACTCTAATGATTCCTGGCTAGCAAATCCTCTCTGCAGTTGTTATGCTGGAGTCACGCTGCTGAAGCACAGCCGTGTGCCAACAGCCCCCTCTCCCTGGGCAGGTCCCTGGCACTGGGAGGAGACTGCAGATAATCAAGTATTTCAGTATGGCACTTGCCAGAGCTCTGCACTGATCCCTCTGCCTTCGCACACAGGCAGGGGCCATACAGCTTTCTGGCTCTGTGACAGCAGTAGGAGAGATCACAAAAGTCTTGTGTGGTCTAAAAAGGGTATTTTGCAGCAGTCTTGGCTATATATTTTGATGTTTTGTTTTGCATATATATCAGGTACATGAGTGAGCACTGAGATATTAGACAGAATTGGTTACCAGGCATTTGCCAAGTATTTTGGAGGTACACAAGTTCCATGAGTGGAAGAAAGAGGTATTTCACTACCTGCCAATCACAAGGTATTATTAGACTTTTCTTTTTTTTTTTTCCTGATTGTGAGAAATAGCTTCTGAAAGAGTACATAATTTAAAATAGCTAGAAATAGAGTTTAAGAGTTATTCAAGGCTCAAGAGAAGGTAAAGATCAAATCAGAAAGAACTTCTGGTTCCTCACCAAAGTAATCAATGCCATATGGACTTCCTATGCACAGGACATCTCTTTTAGAACCTTATACAAATTCCATTAAAAAATAATATTATCCCTCTAAATGCGAAAAAACCCACCCATTTTGAATGCATTGAAAACTTGCTATGTTCCCTTTTATAAAGGGAAAGTCAGGAAAATCCCATTTTTAAGGTATTGTTTCATATTTCCTTATTAGTTTAATTAGTTCCTCTGATTTGGAGTTGTCAGACCCACCATTCAATAGGGAGAAATATCTTTGCATAATGACAGGGAGACGCTAACTGCAGTGACCTGACTGAATTCCAGTTTGAATAATTACATATGCTTAAATAGAATATCCTTTGACATTTCAGTTAAACAGAACTATTATTTATCCCAACCTGTCCTAAACTGAAGAATACTGCTGAAAAAGCCTTTCCATTTCATATGAGAGTCAGCTGTCTTTCATGGATGGGCAAAATAAATCTGTTTAATGCTATTAATGCTATTAATGCATTGCCATGTATAGAAACGTTGATTCTGTAGAAACTGGTGGCAAAATTTCTTTCTACTTTCCTAAGTGCAGGATTTCACTTATCATTTCTGTGTCTGGTTTTTCCATCAGCCTCAGATGGGATCTTGTGTAAAGCCCTTCACTGGTTCATACAAAAGCTTTCCCCCCCCCTCTAAAATCTGTCTAATGGTGCTTAAAAATTGATTGCAACCTCAAGTACAAATAAAAATCACTGTATAAAGCCTCTATTTTAACATAATTATTATGAGCGAGGCAAGTGAAAATCTCCTTGGTACAAAGTTTTCCATTACAAGACTCCATTTTTCAGCTACTTACTTCGAATGTCCTGAGCACATTTATATTTTCCATGTAGGGTATTGGACCTTAACCCAAGGTCTTTTGGAAATTTCTTCACAAACAGTGTGCATTTTACTTCCTATCTCTACAGAAGTGCCCAGATTTGGCCAAGTTATATGTTTCTTGAAACCTTAGTTCTTATTTGCTCAACAGTGACCTGGCAGAAATTGGCACTTAGGTTTCTGAAGATGCCATCTGCACTGGGCATCCTCTGTCCCAAGGCTACAGGAGACAAGCATGACTTTCCCTGTAATTCCTCCTCCTGTTACCACGTGCAGCTATGGCACATCATCTAATAGAAAGGTCTGATATCCTCCACTCCTGCTGTTTTTCCTTCTGCTGCCCTAGCAATGAAAAGATGGAGGCAACCAGAGGGGAATGAGAAGGATGCAAAATCGAGGAACACAGGATGAGAGAAAATCTGCTCAGAGTGACTTTCTCACCATCAGAGAAGAATTCTGTGGTACATTCAAGCATAAAATTTGTGTTTCCTAGAGTAGCATTATGGTTGCCAGACATGCTGTATTATATGGGATTTCCTGTATTATAGTCTCAAATTCTGTGTCCTGCATTAAAAATTACAGGTTATTAATTTCCTTGTATATTCCAGAATCATTGTAAAATCTGGTAATCCTACCACTGACTTTGATCTCTGTCTTCTCTGTGGGTTTTCCTATTTCCTTCCTCACACTGTGTGGTTAAACCCACTTCTGAGGGTCATAACGAGAGGTAACAGCACCCACACATTCACACATAGGATTTATGCCATGGCTAGGGCAAGATATGCACCTGACTGACCTCAGGACTGGTTGCAAATGGACCTTCAGAAAAGCAGGTTATTGGGTAAGGCAAAGGAAGAGAGTAAGACTGAGCGCAAACTGAAGCATCAGTTTTAGTTCTGGATCTGAAAGTGGTGAAGGGTTGAAAGAAAAGGCCTGTACTTGGGCTGATATTTGGTGCTAATCCACACATACTGTAAAGCCACAGTGAAAGCCATCATGCTGTAGCCAGTACTGGAACTGGTGAATATGAGCTACCCTGAAATCACCTATCTTGTGCTGTGTTGGAGCATGCTATGGGCACTTTGCTGGCCCCAGACTTTGATTCCTGGGGCTAACAGGCCCAGTGGTGTCACTAGCAAACCTACAGCATACCTCAGCAGACCATGTTATCTGTTGACAAAGGCTGTCCTGAAGGTGCCTTGTCTGTGTCCTCAACTGCAAGCCCTTCTGCCACCTTCGGCACATGAAGTTGTGAGACTGTAGAGAGATCTGGGCCCATGCAGCCTATGCTGCCTAACATTCTGGATGACCCTTTGCCTGTCCCTAGTGGCAATGATGCTTAAACACTGCAAAATTTGTTTTAAACATCTCAATTGTTGCGCTTCTTATCGGTATCCCTTCCCCTGCAATGTAGCATCTCCAAGACAGCTTCTCTGCACTATGGCTGTGGCTGCTGCAGATTCTGTGTTCACTGGAGTTCCTCTCCCTATTCCCCCTCTCCAGCACCCTCATTAGAAATGTGCATAACTCTGTTTGTAATTAGCATATGCTGTTTGAGGCCTAATTATACTCTATGTTCTGGTTTATCAAATGCTTCTCATCTGCTGTGTGAAAAACAGTTTAGGAATTCCAGACTGGCTTCTACGGGAGTCTTCCTCCTTTGAAGTGGGAAGATCAGAGTCATGGCTGGGGCAGCGCAGCATGAGCTCTTCTGCCTCACACAGGGTGCCGGGTGTCAGCAGCAGAGCAAGATGGGCTCCTGTTGTGCAAACATGGATGGTGTGCTTCACATCCTGCGGTGCAGCCCAGAGACAGTGATAATCCTCAACTGAGACCTATGAGCAAGCTCTATCAGAGCTAGCTGTATACTTCCCTCCTTCCTTTACTTTCCTCTTTTCTTCCATTTAAATTTTCTTCTTGCTTTTAAGCATTTTCTTTTAGCAGTGATGCCAGCTGCCTTTTTCTTTAAGGAGAGCAGTTGATTGACCCATTGCTGGAAAAAAATACTTTGTGCATAGGCTGTGAGCCAGGATTTTCAACGTAAATCTTGGTGTGCAGTATTGCAAGCTATTTTAAATCTAATGAGAAATGCAGGAAATCCTGCAATGAAATGAAGCTGACCTTGGTGACTATGACTGTCTTTCAGAATTGCATGTATTAAGGCAGTGTAAAACAAAGAAACAAATCTGCTCTTAAACAGGGAGACATTATTCTACCTATTCTTTTATGCAGAATTGGGAGTAAAGAGCATTAAAAAGCTTTACAATCTGCAGCCTAATATGTAGTCTTTTGAATGAAGAAATGTATTAAAATGTTGAACCTCTATAATAACAAAAGGCAGAAGAAATATTTTCAGCATGTATTAAAGGGATAAACTGACCCTAAGATATCCCAACACTTTATATTATTCAGGGTTTGAACATGTTATTGAGAGTTTGGGGAGGGGGGGGGGGATGGAGAAGAGCTGAGAGTTATTCAGTGTAATACCAAGGATCAGAACGTGTTCCCACTTACCTACTTTATAAGGCCTGCAATGGGCTTTGGCAGTGTAATAAGCGACAGTGTTGCCAAAGCAGTCATCAGCCTTCTGGTTTAAGAAACTTGTCCTCTCTTTTGGGTAGTATCCATTCTCCTCAGCGCCACAAATAAAACCCTCTCTTAGCCTCCTGTCAGCACAGTCAGCAGAACTTGGGCTACTCAGAGCAAGGTATAATGATAAGATATGGGATTTGCCAAATACAAGTTACTCAGAACTGATGCAGGCTAACCTCGTACTACTGAGCGATGTATTACAGCAACCTATGCTAGGAAAACTGTGATGTGAAACTTAATCTTTTGGGTGTGTTAACAATTCAGGACTGTCTCTAGGGAGTAATAGGAATAGGAGTGAATGCCATCCCATGTCTCCCATGTAGGCACTTGGCAGAAAATAAAGACAGTGCTCCTGTGTATCACAGTGCCTGCCAAAACCAGGATGGTGCTGAGACTTACTGCATACAGCACTTGGCACGGGACATCCAGGCACACTCCAGTCTGGGAGAGCTGACAGATTAAACACAGAAGTAGATGGATGGTGACATCAGATAAGCGTGACATTATGTTAACAGGTTGTGTTAGTGCCACGCTTTGTTTACACGGCTTATGTGAACTCTTCTATTTTCTAGAGGAAAGGACAAAGTTTAACATGGTTTTCAAAGAAGCATCTGCTCATGCAGAGAGCTGCATGTGTCACAGGCTGAGGATTTAAAAAGTGTGTATAATATGTAAGATTAACCTCTGTATTCTGCACATAAATGTATGTGAATATGCATATACTTATATAAAAATAATCTTACTACACATACCTATGTATGTGTTACAAGAAAGGCAGAATAAAGGGCAAATAAGAGATGTTTCTGGTAAAAACAAGGTTATCTTTAAAGGCTCTTCAGTCTGGAAGCAACCTTGAGTTACCTGGTTTTATGCAGATCTAGATATTTTTTTACATGTGTGTACAGTAATGTATATGCATGTATCGATAAATGTATAATATATATTTGTAAAGTCATATGAAAACGAGATATCACAATATAAATGTGTAGCATACATAAGCATGTCTGTTTTTATAGGTTTCAAATAGTGAAACACATAATTTCGACAAATAGGCTTTCTTTTCTAATAAGATGCAAGAAATACATTATACAACTATTGAGCACTTCAAAAAGGCCCTGAATATGCTCAGTCTCACATTACAAAATTCAGCAATAATCTTCACTTGAACATGTGAAGATTAAAAAGTTGAAAAATAGAGGTGGAGACAGTGTTCCATGGACATGCTCGTAAGCATAATTATTTATGTATGGAGCACCAGACATACGTGTGGCAGTAGCAACTATGCACATTCCCTAAGTATTCTCAATATCCTGAACCTGAAGAGAAGAAAGACAAAGGCTATTTGCTGCAGAAGCTAAAAGAAAGAGAAATAGGTTGCTGACCTAAAAGTTAAATGATGTCACTTTTCATTTTAAAATATGCTTGTGAGCCTCACTGGGAAAGGTCTCAAAATACATACCCTATTTCTTCAATTCTGTTATGCACTGTCACATTGAACTTGCAAAACAGTGTACTGCTTACCATGTGAGGTGGTATGTTTTGTTTTGGAGAAAGTTATACAGGTTACCTGTTGGGAGTTCAGTACCCCAAGCATATGATTTCCTCGGACCTTGGCAAAACTACCTGGTTTTCAGTAAATCCTATACTTGAAGCATAAATCAACACACTATTAGTGTCATCAACAGGCAGTACATCTGCAGCAGGATATTCTGGCTGCTGATCTGATAGATTCACTTGTATCATTGAAATAATATCTTGGCTTTCTCTACCTTTGGCTTCCTAATGGGAAAAAAAGAAAAGATGAGGATAGTGAATCATAACAAGAATTGGATATTTTGTGGTATCTATTAACACTTGGCTTGTTTTAACCAAACGATTTTAGGGAACCATGTTATGTTCCTGCCAGAAGACTTAAATATTCTCTGAAGTCAATGATTCAGCAGTGTTTCTATGAGAAAGATTGTTTTGATGCTAACTTATTAGGGAGGATAAATTCACATGAAGTTTAAAATTGTCTCTTAAAAAAAAAATTATTCAGTTGATCGTTTATTGTCTTTGAATATGCAGGAATTGGCATCTCTAGAAAGAGCTATTTTATTTAACTGTCTAGAGTAGGATTTAGGGAATTTAACAGGAAGCCTTATTTGGAGATGCTGGCCTCTGTCCACATTCTGCATCATGTGCAGCGTAATTATTCAAGGTAATTATAGGAAAGGAGATAGATCATGTTCAAGTTCTCACATTCAGTTATGCTTCACTAACATTAGAAGAAAAAACTGGGATTAATAAAAATCCTTACCAGGTTTTATAATGTCCAGAAATCTTCATTACCCCTCTTTCATCCAGCTTGCCATTCTACACTCAAAGCCAGTCTATCCATGGTAGTTAGCATGTATCAAGATAGTTTATCATAAGAAGACAAATTTCTTTCCATACTATGGCATATGACTCTTTGATCCTATGTTGTGTGCAGTAAACCGTCATCACAGATTATTTGTTGAGAATTGGATTACTTCTGCAGAAGTGTAACTGCCTCAAATCTGTTCTCAGTGTCTGTGATGGCTTAAAATATGTGGAAAAGTGTATGGGAGAGTAATTCACCGTGAGTTCAAGTAGGGAGGAGAAGTAAGGAATACAGGAAGTTCCTAAAGAGACCAGACATCACGTGAAGGTGAAGGAGGAGAGGAATGGGGGCTGTGACTATGCTGAACTGACTTGGGTGCAAACGAAACTTGAGACCAGAAAGGTCCTTCCAACTTGCTGGGTACAGTGAGCAACCACATCATACAGTCCCATTCATAAACGCTAGAAATTCCACTATAAAGCTGCTTCCCTAGTATGTTACTAAAATAGGATCTTAGACTGACAGTTACAGCGATAGAAAAATAATGCATGATTTTTCCACTTTCTTCTTCTTTTGTTTGTGTGTGTCTGTCTGAGTAACAAGGCATAATGCAGCTCTGATCTTTTTCAGGCCTCAGTTATACTTCATACTGAACATTAACAAATATAAACTATCATGATCAGAAAGGAGTCATGATGCATTGATGACATTTGCAGTGCTTTACTTTTCATCATCTCCTGTACCAGGAAACCTTCAGGGTATGCTGCTGGCCACAGTATGCAAAGGCTGCCTGTGTTTTGTCTGGTCTAAAAGACCACACTTAAGAGCCTAAAATATTATATGTCTAAATGCCCTATGAAGAGCTACTTGGCTGAGCTTTCCACTTGCTTTTACAGCTGCACAGTTCTGGCACACAGCTAAGTGAGTGGCTTGTGACTGTGGCTGAGAAATCCTGAATGGATGGGAGGAATGGGGAATTTCATGCTACCGCCATGGGAAAGCATCAGGCTCCTCACGATGACCCTCGTGTGTGTTGACCTTCTGTGTTGGATTATGTTGTTTTTACTATTGAAATGCCACTACCAGAAGATTTGAAAGCTGGTTTATAAAGTGTAGTATTTAATCCCTGTTTTGGTTTACAATTTGTCAATTGCAGTGTTATGCTGTAGAACTGAGGGACTATTTGCAGTTTACTGCAAGCCACTGAAATCCTTTCAGGTTTGTAACCACGGCAAAAGCACTCTATTTCAGACATGGTCAAATATAAATTCAACGGCAACAGGAAACTCACTTGTTTGACGTCCAGAATGCTTCCCCTCTGAGATAATAAAAATGCTTTGAGGTACATTTCTTGAAACCTTGACACTTTCTTTATTCTTTATGATTTTATACAGGGTTTGTGTACTTTTTAAACACACAGAGAATTTAAAACTATGTTTTTTTTGAAAAAGTAAAGTTCAGTGGTTAGCACATCAACCTCGGAACCAGGGAACAAAGGGATAGTTCTCACCTTTGCCTACAGCCTTGAGTAAGTTATCTCTTTCCTTGTTACTTATTTTCTGCTGTAATTAATATGGCTATATCAAGGGTTATCTTTTCATTGTCCTTGCAGACCTAGGGGAAGCATGCTAACAATTGTGACTATATTTGTGACTTTAAAAACACAAAGCTTTTTGATGAATTACTTTGAAAATGATGAAAAGCTTTAAGTTTGGCTGTTTTAATACCAATGAGAACTGCTGAGTAAGTCTTAGACTTGAATGAAGGTCAAGAAAGCACTTGTTACTCTGAAATCTTTCCATGTGGACTAGACCTACAATTTTGCATGGTATATTTCTGGTATGTTCCTTTTTTTTATTTTTCTTTTCTTCATGTCGCAACAATGAAAATAGCAAATCTTTGGGGTTGTCTTCATAGTCACAGAATATGAAGAAGAGTCAGCCAAGTGACTAAAGTGACTCTGCAAATGAAAATATGTTTTTTCAGGTATCATCTTAGCTCTGAGTTCATCTAAAACACTAACAGATTTTCAAAAAGCTATGGACACAGTATTAACAACAAACAAAAGCATTCTGCTTCGTAATGATACAGACCTTTTGTTGCTTTTTGTCTGGGGTTCTAGAAGCTGTGGACTGGAATAGGGTACAAATGTGGCAGGTAGAGCCTCCTCATCTTCAACATGATGAACTGAGTTCATGCATAACCTTCAGGTTGAGGCTGCAAAAATGCCATTTAGCATTAGGCCTTAAGATGTGAACAGTCCAGAGAGTTTTTGGATGATTTTCTGGGCAATTAAGTCTACAATCTGCCCAGGAATAATAATAGCTCATCCATGTGTTGTGTGGCGCTTAGCTTGTTACCACTGCTTTTCAGGCACATGTGTGATGCTGTGAGAGGAAAGAGAGGCTGGAGATTAACCTCTCCTCCCCTTTCCCAGAGCAAAACATTGCAGCCCCTTGGCTTTCTCATCTTGCTGTTCTATTGTGAGTTTCAGAAAACCATGCTGTTCCATGCTATGACCTGGGATCCCTACAGCTACTCACTGCATCCACTTCTTCCAGTGACTTGAGAACTTGGATATTTCTTCCTGCCATTACCCTACTTTCTTTGTCCTCTCACTTCCTGTACATACGTGTCAGAGATCTATCCTATTCCCAGATTTTGCTGGGACGCAGAATGCGCGTCAGGGGTAACACGAAACTATATGGGCTATAGGAAAATTGATGGTCAGCTACTCCATTCAGTGTTTCAAGTATTCAATGCCGTATGCAACTCATGTGTTTTGGGAGTGGGAGGGCTATGGGAATTGTACTACTTCCTCCTGCTTGAATGTGGTTAGACTAAATCATAGGGCATAGAGAATGAAACACCAGCTGTGTTACAGTACTGCACAACGGGAACAGCATCCACAGCTGCAATGCTTGGTTTTGGTGACAATGTGAGGAGTATTGAGACAAGCAGTTTTTGACTTGTTATTCTAAGAATAGCCCTGCCCTGCTGATGTACTCTTGGACACAGCACTATTTCCAGAGAGCTGAATTTGAACAAGAAAGCCAATGAAAACTAAAATGCTCCTGGATAGGTCAGATCTCAAAAGACCTGGTTATTTAAAGATTGACCTTTACAGTTTCAGGTCAGAGCCTGCGCTATATTTCAGTAACACTCTGGTACTGAAGGTATGATACAGCTATTTCTCCTGGATCCGTGCCTCATTAGTTATACTCAGTTTTGCTGTTGACAAATTGGAATTTTGATATAAATGAAGAAGACTGTAAAATTGAGAAAAATAAGAAGGGTAATAGGGAGATACTCCCAGCATCTTAATAAGGGGAGAAGTAAAAAAGATTTCCTTCATCAATATAGAAAGCTTTGGCATATGATTCCCAGCCCTCTGGAAAGCACCAGCATGGCATGAAAGAAATACAGCTCTGCATCCCATGTTACAGGTGACCTATAGTTTCTTTCGGAGAAGGGAGCTGTGTGCAAACAACAGCACTCGACAAAGAGTGCAAAAGGTATGTGTGTGGTACTGAGAGCTGCTGTTCAGTCCATTCATATCTGTGTGAGCTGCAGGACTGCAGCTGTTCACTGTGTTACGGCACAGCAGAACTCTTTACAGAAATGACTTCAATGAACGTCTTTGAGACAGTATGGAGGCTGAATATCAGTCCTTCTGGATAGTATAACACTTCTGGATTGTGCAATTGTGTAACTTGCCTTTCTGAAAGAATCCCAAGAATCTATTGTATTTTGGATATCTAGGAATATACTTGCTTTTTTTTTTAAAGACAGAAGTTACTGTCTATTTGCAGTTTAAGTTAACTGATCTTATTCTGATGGTAGGAATGACATAGATACTTATAAGTAACATTAGCATTCAGAAGGTCAGAGATGAATGGCTGACATTTGATGGCCCATTGTTGTTAGTGGGATGTGCATTGAATCATATGATAGAAGACTCAAGCCATCCTTCTGGTCCCTCACTGCCTCTAGAACTGATGTCACTTCTTTGAAGATTTCTCAAGTATAATGTGGGGAAGACAGGACCTTCTACTGTCCGTTAAGGTGCTTCATGAAAACCTGGGGGAAGATCCAGCTGTGTAGGATCTCCTATGAGGGAGGACAGATGTATCACTCTGTCCATGATACAATGTCAGATACCAGGATTAAGAGACCTGGGAGAATGAGAGCGTTCCTGGTCTCAGCTACTGTAGTTCTGTGCTTGATTTCCAGCTGTTAAATCAACACTGTGTCCTTGGTGAGCATTTTCCCAGTTCTTTTCCATGCAGGATGTTGACACAATGGTAGGGAGGACACCTCATAGTTTGAGATGGCACAGACAGACTGGTATTTAACTTTCATGCTGGAAAAGAGACAATGAACAATTTTATCATAAAATTTACCAGATTTTGGCTGTTGAAGACAATGTGGGTCAGAAATTTAAACTACATTTTCAGCAACTCAGCTTTCATTACTGCATTATTTAGCCAGTGCAGTTGAATATAGTAACTCCATTGCTATGGTCCAACTTATACACTATATCAGTACCTCTGCTTCCTCTGGGTCAACTGCAATGCTGCTTAGCCCTGCTTTCCTACCTAGATCAATGAAGGGCAGATACAGGTCTTCTGAGGGTATTAATGCTCTGCAAAATCACTGTGTTCCAGTTAACAGCACCTCTTTCATTATGGGAGGCGTGGCTGATAAACTGCATGTCTTTCAGGTCTGTATTGCTTCATGACAAAGTCAAAACTTGTTCGTATAAAACAATTCACATGAAAAAAAAAAACACCCATATCAGCTCTCCCCATTCCTTCCCACACTCCTTTCTCCTCCTTCCAAAGTGGGTAATTCTGTATTTCAGTACAGATGAGGAGAGGTCATGTATGTATGGTGTCTGCAATAGAGCAAGGAGCCCTTGCCTCTTACTGTCACTGCTATGCCTCCAGATAGAAGTACTGTTACTGGGTTTATCTGTGTTCCTTTGTGGTCTACACGAGAAAGTGGTTGAGTGTCCTCTGGGACCTCATAGGGTATCATGTTGTGCTATGATCCTGAGGTGGTAGTAGTTACCTTTGAGTGTCTTCCACTGCCATTGCTGGGCATTTGCCTAGTGTCCTTCCCCAGATTCATGCTTTTCCCTTTTCTGTGCTCTGAGAAATCTTGAATTATTATTATTATTATCATTTTCACTTGAGTTGGAGTCAATAAGCTAGGTAGCTAAACAGCAGGAGAGCTGCTTGTCACCCTCTGGACTTGGGATTTTACAGCAGGCTGCTGAGGCAGTGACCTCCAAGTGCAAGGTGAAGACTGCAGGAATACTGCTGAAGGACTGGCTCCTTCTGCACTGTGCAGGGAGAGAGAAGCTTGACACAACTGCATCTGTACTGCTGGTAGTGTGCAGCCCTGCAGCAAAGAGCAAAGTCATTGCTCTTCCTCACCTGGGTTTCTAGCCAAAAGAATTCGTTGTTACTGCAGATAGGAGCTTGGGTGCAGACTATATACAGACCATATACAGTGCAGACAATTGAAAGATCTGGACTTTTCAGCAAAACAGAGAATAAATTCAACTGACAGCATGGATATCTTTAACCATCACTCTTGCTCTGAGATTAAATGCCTTACAGATCTAGATTAAACCTGCCTCATTGTGGAGGCAGAGATAAGGGAGGTCCATTAACTGCGACTTTGTCCATCCCCTAATTAGTTTCTAGGGTTTAGAAAGATTTCCTGACTTTCCTTTGATGAGCTTGAAACACATCAGAATTTTTGCTCAGAAGCAAGAGACCCTTTTGCCAAAACTGCCAATAGCTTATGGGGGCTACAAAACCTGCTTTGAATGAATGAGGCAGGGCAGGGACATAAACCAAGTCTATAATGCCCTGGAAGAGTGTCTGTGAACTGAGCAATCTTTCTGAAAAGCAATTCCTTCTTAATGTTCACAAGCTCTTCTGCAGAAAACTTGTGTTGAACATGGCGAGATAGTATGGAAAATTTTGGTTATAGCAAATAATTTTTTCCCAAAGTTTCATGAAAAAATTCCTGAACTGATTAAGTATTAAGCCGACTCTGGTCAGAAGTGCAGATCTACCGACAAAAGAAATAATATCTACAAAGTGTTGTCTGCTGTTTGTTGGACTAGCGATAATAACAATGCAAAACATTACAAGGAGTCCCTGGCAAGAGAACAGGCACAACTTACTGGCTATGCAATTCAGGTTAGGGCAAGATGAATAGAAACGATGGCCTAGCGAGTAGGTTACTGGCTTATGATGCAACAGAACAGGGCTCAACTCAGGCATTTTTTGTTTCTTTGGGGAAGATACTTAAATCTGTCCTATGTCACAGTTCTTCATCCGTGAAAGAAGGATAATGATACTTTCCTACATCAATGGGGTTGGAGGGAAGGTGAATCCACTGATGACTACAAAGCCTTGAGGTACTGCAGGAGGGAGGGTCTAGAGAGGGAGATGTTCAATTTTACATTTCTAGTTAAGGAAAGAGAATGCAGAAAATAGTTTATAAAGACAGTGCAAGGTTGTTTTCCTTCTGCCAAATGTGGCATGTAGGGAGGTATTTCTACTCCTTTTCTCTCCTCTACTCCTTTTTAAGTACATTCTTTCCTTCCCTTGAAGGTAAAGACATATAGCAAAGCAGATGGTGTCTAAAGCACAGAAAGTTCCTGTAATGCTTCAGGTCTGATTTGATGGTTTTCTCACACTGAAATAATCAGAAGTTTTATGTTTGATTTCATAGGGCTCTTTCTGAGAGTTTAATTTTTTGCTTTGACCCTCCAGATCCTTTGAAACCGTCTATAAGATTTGCATGGTGTGGGAAGGAATATTCTGTCAATCTTTGTCCTTTACAGGAGTTACTTTGTGTGAAGTCATGCTGATGGATTTATTATCTTATTAGTCAAAGCTTTTCTCTACTAAGAATTTACACATTTGTTTTCATGTAGGAAAACAAACAAAAGTCACTCATTTCTGGAAGATAAACCTTTTACTTACCAACTTTCGGAGTGTAGTTTCACTTGAAACTCAGTTTAAAGAAATAGATGAGGTCTAAATTCAGACAAACAGGATCCAGCTATACAAAGTCAGGCACTTCTGGAACATTAATCATTTCCCATAACAGATGGCGTTGTACTCTAAAGGTACCTGTTGCTCATGTTTGACTGTAGAGGAAGTCTGGATTACTTGTTTACATTAGTTATCCAGTTTTTGGGTAGGCAAAATTAGGCAAAGAATCCGTATAATTACAATCAACATGCATGTATTTTAAATCATTGCTTTACAATCTCTGAGAGTTTAGACTTACATTCAAAAAGGCTTTCCAAAATTCAGGCACTTAAAATACTAGGCATTTTTGGAACTATAGGGCTTCTTACATACAGGACTTGGGTACTTTCTGAGGAAGAGATTTGACTCTGGCTTTATTTGGGTAGCTTACTGCTGATATGATCTGGTCCCAACCACTGCATGTCACACTGATCTCTCTGCCATATGCCACCTTTTTGGGTAAGAAAGGCCCATGAAAAAATGAACAATAGCTTTCAAACTTGTCTATTAGGTGTAGCTGTGTGATATTTCTTTTTTTTTATTATTTAATCAGGACCAGTCAATGTTCACCTCATCTACTTGCAAAGCCTGAATATGCGTTTTGCATCCCCTCAGTGCAGCAGGGTGTGCTGTCATATCTCTGTGATGCAGGTCTCTCCCACACTGGTTGAGCTGCTTAAAATGCCTAATGGGTGTGGCTGAACTACTACTTTGCTCCTTTTCTCAGTTCTCCTGGAAATTAATGCAAATTTGTGCTTGTGCTTCTCACAATTTTCTTTCTTTTTGCAGTGGAACTGGGGAGGCCGTCTCAGGTGCTGGCATTTTCTCGTCGCTTTCCTTCTCTAGCAGCATCTTGGTGCTGGTTTGAACAGTGAGCAGGCTGAAAAGCTTGCACAAATCTGTCAGTAACCCTCTGGGCCAGACCCTAACAAGACCTCTTAATGGCACTTTCTAAAGTAGCTGCAGTTTTCAATGGAGATTACAGTCATGGGAGTAAAAGAAGTCTGTGCAGGATGGCGAATTTTACTGCCTTCAGAGATAAGATTTAAACCGATATGTGGGATGGGGCAAAACCCCATAGTATTCTCTTTATCTTGTTCAGTTTCAGCATTTGTAAGGCTCCAGTCACCGTGACATCTAGGCATGAAAGATACCTTGTGTCAGCAGGATATGCATCAAAGGAGTCCTTTTCTAATGGATAAACATGATATCAAAGAACCGAAGAAACTGAACCAAAATTTACAGGTGTCCTTTGCTTTGATCATTAATTAAAATGTGACTTAAACTCACAGTGTCCCTATTAGAGGACTTGACACAACAAAGCATCTGAGGTACCCGATTATTTTTTGTAATGCTGTGAAAGACAGGTGTTCATTCCTGGGAAAGCTTTGAAGCTAAAAATAAAATAAAACAAAATTAAAATTAAAGGATATTTCCAGGTACATAGTAATCAACTTAATACTTACATTTGAGGGGGTTTTGTATGTGCGTTAAATACTGACAGAACTCTGGGCTGGAAAGGAATGCAGACAATGAGGTAAAGTAAAGCCTTGTAAGTCATTTGAGATCAATCGTTAGAGAATGCATCTCAGCCATGTCATTATCAGATTAATAGCTGAGTTCCAATTTAAGCTGGAATTATTTGGATAACAGAAATCAAAAGGAAAGATTTTGCAAACAATTTGCCTTAGAGCAAAATAAAAGTGTTAGAGATAGATATTTTTTGTGATTTTTACCACACCCCTTGAAATTCCATGCAGACCAGATTGCTTCATAGACAGACCATGACAGCCAACCCCAGCACTCTGGGTTACTCCTGCCTGAAGTATAATATAGATTGGGACATCTGACTTCCCCAGCAGTCAGTCCAGACATTAGAAACCCAGCCTATTGGTGTTAATGGGCCGTATGGCAGCCATATGTGTTGATACTTCAAAGAAGCTAGCATAGGTTATGGATTTGAAGACATCTTCTTAAAAAGGTCATTTAGCAAGTGAGGTTTCCTACAGCTTTTCACTCTGCTTTGCTCTCCATTGAAAACTTTTTAAAACATCTCCCAGCCTTACAATTTACTTTTGCCTGCTACTCACTTGGCCTTCCATCTCCTTCTCTTATTCATCTTTCATAAGATCACAACTTAATATTCAAGTTTATCTCTTGTTTGAAATAGCATTGAACATGCTTGGGGTTGAATCAGCTTTCAAAGGCAATTTCCATGTAGAGGATGGAAAGTGCCAAAAGAATCCTGTCACACTACCAGCCGCCCCAAATAGAAATATAGAATGGTTTGGATTGGAAGGGACCTTAAAGATCATCTAGTTCCTGCCCACCTCCACTCCCTACCACCACCACCCATGTGCAAGGGCACCTTCCACTAGACCAAGTTGCTCAAAGACCCATTCAACCTGGCCTTGAACACTTCCAGGAATGGTGCCGCCACAGGGTGTTCCAGGGCCTTACCACCGCGCGAAGGAAGAATTTCTTGTATCTAATCTAGATCTAGTTAGCAACCACCTGATCTTTATAACATGTTGGGGTGAAGGGGCCCAACATGCAGGAATTTAATTTACAAGAGCATTGGAGCCTCATGAGGTACCACACTGCGCTGTAACCCTGAGGTGGTAGTAGTTACCCGTGAGTGGCTTCCACTACCATTGCTGAGCATCTGCCTGGTGTCCATCTCCCATTTCATGATTTTCTGGAGTGAGCAAGGTGTCAGAAGAGAGGATCCTCCAGCTGTCAGTCCCTCCATAAACTACAAGTACTATGGTTGACAATGGTAACTCATTTTTAGACCCTACTATCCCCCAGACATAGAACAACTGAATAATTGATGCAGGTCTGGAGAATTTCTATGCACTCTGTACTGTGGTGGGGACAGTGGCAGCATGGCAGCACCACATCAGATCTTGTCTGTTCCAGCTTAGAGTAGGACCCCCTGGTTTTTGTTGCTTTCAGTCTTGGGGGCATTTAAATCTTGCTTTAATTTATGCCATTTGAAAAGCCGGTCCACTCATACTGTACCACGTAACAATTAAATCAAGGATTTAAAGACTAAGACTAGAGTCCTGCTCTATAAAATGTGTTTCACAATGTTGGGTTCACCAGGCTGATTTCTGTAATTCAGAACTTCTGTGAAACATCTTAGGCTGAAATGGCTGACCACCCATGAGCAGTCAGTAAAAGACTAGCATGCAAAGCAAGGCACAGGTGTTTCTGGCAAATTTCTGTGAGAAGGATGAGCCTGGGAAGGCCTGTGTCACTACAAGTGGGATCTAACTCATTGCACACACTTTGGTAAATCCAATAGCACAACCTCAGCTGTGGTGTGCTCTTCCTGTAGACCTGGCAACCACATTACCTGCCACAGAGGATTTCTCCATCAGTGTTAAGGTTCTGATTTAGCAGAATAAGTGACTCCAGAATACAAGGATACTCCTTCTTTTTTATTTTTCCTGATGTAAGAGAACACATTTTATAATACTTCTAATGTCAGATGCCATTTTTGACTTTGTCTTGGTCTTTGATGTTGCACCTACAGGTAGATAGGCCGCTGATACATTTATATATTCATTCTGTACCACATTTTTAAAACATGTAGAATGGACTATTGACATTTCTAGTTGTAACATACTTTCACCAGATGCGTTGCACCCATTCATAGATACTATGTTCTCACACTACATTATTAGTTAGCAGTTTAACTTGTTTGTCAGTAAGCACCCTTAAGGAATACTTCTGTGAAATATAAAAAAGCTTGTAAGTATACTTAAAGCTATCAATTAGCTAGATGAATGGCACTAAGAGTGAATCAACAGAGCTGTCCAGAACAGCGGGTTAGTGAGGACAAAAGTTTTCATCCTTTCCAGGAAGAGACTCCTTGAATTCTATTATCATTAACATCTGCACTCGTCAATTCAGACCATATGCCTTTAAAGAAACATAAACCAACTCTATATTCCTGGACATTCATTTCTAAACATGAACTGTAAGTCTTCACCCACTGTAGCAGAGATACAATATCACCCTGTTTACTATGACCTAAGAGTCTGGAATTTGAAGAAAGAGAGAGTGTAGACAGTATCCATCTTCCTTTACTCATCCCAAGAGAAGACAGTCACGTTCTATTTGCACGGCTATTGCTGATGTGAGACCTAATGCTTTTTAGATTCTACTTTATCTTTGTAATCCTCATGGAATCCCTAATAGAAACCATTTTGATATTACATTGTAAGGAAAATATAATTCTACCATTGAAAGGAACTAAAGAAATGAAAATGACTGAACGTCAGGGTCAGATGCAGCATGAGGTGTCAGGTAGAAAATGAAGGGCAAAACTCCTTCCTCTCTGCTGATCTTTGTCTGCAATGTATGTGAACTTCTGAGACTGACTGTAGCAGCTGTGGCTTATTTCATTGTTGGCTGTTCTGTGAAATATTGATTATTACAAACATCTGTGTCAGTAAAATCCAAGAAGTTATTAGCCAATGAAGATATGTGTTTTATTCTGGAATCATTGCTGCATCTTTGTACATGTAGCTGAACACTTGATCTACTTTTTCTTGGCAGGCATTGAGAGAAGGGCTGTATGTAATATATATATTTCTCTTCCAGGAATTGAAAGAGAGGGAAAGTCTTAACAAGAGATGGAGAGGTAGAAAATTTGGTGCCTACTTTGGAATAAATATGTCTCTAAAATTACATAATTGGCCAGGGAAATAATTTGGGACAGATTGTTTATTTAATGATGAGTTAAAGAGTGTCCTTTATTCAGATATTCTAAGTTTTGTTTATGAAGGCCAAAACCTGTTGATATAATTGTTTAAAAAACTGAGTGAGAGGCTTAGGTGAAACTCAGTTCTGGACTGAGCACCTGACACCTGCACCTGTACAGAATCAGCATGGCAGATTCACCCACCATAAGTACCATTCAGGTGCGTGGGTCTGTGTGTACGATTTTTTTCTGCAACACTGCTACAAGCCTGGGTGTAATAGGTGGCATTATAAGATCTTCAGTAATTCAAATCTCTGTATCAGTGCGTGTGCAGCATCTAGAACTGGTGAAGTGCAACAATCAAAACCACAAAAAAATCAAATGACCCCCCCCCAAAGTATAACTCAAAGGCTTTTAAGCTCCAGTATGAATGGCAAGAATCATACATTTATTTGTATATGGATCTTTAGCTATAAATCGCACATATGTATTTTTTTTCTTTAAAGACAGTCATGATTCTGTGAATTATTTTTCATTACGAAATGTGGACAGAATGCACTATGTCTTTCCTGTCACCCTCCAGTCATCTATTTTGAAACAACCTTAATTAATATATCAATGTAAAATATGACGTGCCATTTCTAGATCCTCAGATATTGACAAGTAGATGGATGTTTATGATACTTTAATTTGTTTTCCCTATTTGTCCATCAATTTTTGGAAAGAACACTTGCTTTTATAACTGTCACAGGAGTATTTGCAAATTATTTCTGGCGTTTTTCTTCTGGACTTACATGGAACATGTAGAATGAAGTTGGTTAGTTTACCATTACTGTGATCAGCTGACTTTTTTTCACAGACTTTCCCTAGTGCTCTCTCCAACCAAAATTCAGTTTCATCAAAGAGAATAATGAAAAAATGATGGGTAAATAACTCGGCTGGCAAAAATTACTACTTCTTCACAGATCAGGTCTTGATATCTTTTCAGAAGATTTTTCTTGGCAAGCCTAAGCAGCTGACTTCAATACAGGAGTAACTAGATGAGATTCTATGGTTTGAATTAAAGAGACAGACTAGATGATCTAATGTTTTCACTCTAACCTTTGCATCTCTGAGGTGGGGATAAGTCATGTGAGTCAGGCTACTTCTACATAGCATATTTAACAGTAACATTGTGATTCCTTTACTGCACTAGGTCTTCTTTGAGGAACTCTCCCATTATTACAATGATATTCAGAGCCAAAATTTTGCTTTACAAAATATCTTCTTTACAGATATTCAGTTGAGTAGTATTGCTTGGAAGGTTAGAGCTGAATTTCATGATAGCTTTTTTGTACCTTTTGAAAACTGCGTAGCATGATAATCCCTGAAAGCAGTTGAAAATTGTAGTGACCAAGGATATGAATGTATTTTTGAATTACAGCTGTGCTTTTCTACTTTGAAGCTGTCTGTCAAAGACTGTAGAGAAAATGAAAATGTGGTCAACGAGAACCACGAACAAAAATCCCAGCCCAACAACCACATGGAAAAATAGCCAACTGCAGTCTGGATTACCACAACTGTCAACAAGATTTCCATTCAGAAATCCTCTCTTTGGCCTGTCTTCTAATGCTGTTGCTAATGGAAGGAATGTTCATAAAGAAGGCAAACTCCTTTATATAGTTGCTTTTGATCTCATACCAAGTAGAGTTTCAACCAGCTAAAATGAATAAACATCTGTAGGAATTTGCAAACAATTACAGCATGTTTCTTCTGCCTCTCTCTGCCTAAATGAACACAAGTGTAAGCGGACACATATAACTTTTTCAGATTTTTTAAAATATTCAGTGACATTTTGCTGTTATTGAATTTTTCAATACATGTTGCAAATTTTGTCCAGAAATTCAAAACCTTGCAGCCAAATTGTGTTGCTTCATTCTCATGTGTCAAGTGGGGTATCAGATATCCTTATATCTTATTTTACATTAGAAATGGTTGTTACAGTTGCAGTACTTTCAGGAAAAGGTGACAGGACACATATATGGTTTATTATTGCTCTGTTTTGGGTATTTTTAGAGTGGATTAGAGAGAGCTTTCTCAACATACAGCTTTAGTGATACTACTTAAAGAAAAGCTCCAGAGTTTCATTCAGTATGCCAAATGACGCTTACACATCAGTTGCTGAGTTGCTGGCTGTGGTCTTCAAAAGTGCAGTTTATGGCAGTGGAAAAATACAGAGAGATTCAGATTCACTATTTCAGTAATTCTTCCTGATTTGGTGAGGACCAAGAAACAAAACTAGGAAGAAAGAAAGAACTGTGCGTAAAATGTGTAAAAACCTGTTGCAAAATTGAGAGTGTTATTGATTATCTGGTTCAAAGCACAGGTGCTTTTGTAATGGAAAGTCATGACAGCTGGAACATACTTCTTTTACTTAGTGGATGAAATGAATCACTGATTCTCCCGTTACACTGGTCTGTCTAACAAAAATTCAAAGATGTGAAATGATGCTGCTATGGTTAGTACATTGAGCATGGCCTGCTAGATCTATGTTGTCTATCTTTTATAGCTTGTACACAGAGACCTGCTGTGAAATCGGTCACCTCCATTTATGCAACATAACACTTCTATTTTTTATATAAAAGCCACAGTTTGAAAAATACCGGTATTCGGATAACAAGGTTCATATCCTGCAAATGGAAATGTGAGGCTGCCTAGCATTTTCACTAGCTGACCCAGCTTTAAACTAGTGGCTAGTTTAGTGATTTAATCCTACAGTGGATTATATCAGTTCTGGAAATACAGCTTGAAAAATGGACCAGATTCTGCAACAGATCTCTTTGTGAGGAGCACACGCATGCTAATAATCCTGATCAGGGGTACGAATCTGATAAACTTGTTTTACAGTAGCTCCAGGAATGGTTTTAAGTGACTCATCCTAACACTGACACTAGAAACAGCCTTTTCAGCACTAATTCTAAATAACAATCTACCCTAATGCTCAGTGCCTAGCCTGCTCATGGAAAGATCAGTTAGCTGGAGTCTGCTGCAATTCTCAGTACACTAAAATTGTGATTAAAGTCTTCCTTCTCTTGAAGGATCTCTTTGCCAGGAGCAAATACCTATGCCAGGCAGATAACAGGAAAAGTACCTCCCAAGAGCAAAATGAAGTTTTATTTAATGTGCTCTAGGATAAACACTGCATAAAAATGTTAGTATGAGCAAATCTCTCTAAGCAATTGTAAAGACATAGAGATATATAGCAGTTGTTTTTGCTGCATCACCCCAAAAGCAAAAAAAAAACCCCAAAGCACTAAGGAATACCTCCTTGTATTTCCCTGTCATCCACAAATTGCTGGGCAGGTCACACATTTCTAATGCTAGCTTATCTATGGACACTTTTTAATACAGAAATGTGTTTTTTCTCAGGAGTTGTGAGTTTTGCTGAACTAATGCCAGAATGAACATTGATACCAGGTGCCTACTCTGGCAGAATCCAGTATCACACCTACAGATAAGGTGTAAAATTACATGTGTCATGCCCAAGCACCACAAATTACTCTGCCCTTCATCTCAAATAACATGATAACTCCTACTTTGAGACTTCAGACAATGTAGCCTTGGCAAAAGAAAAGTTTTTCATAGCCAAGCACATCAAACCTAATGTATTTTACTGCACCAGAGGGACTGACTTTTAAAGAATATGTATTGCCAAACTGAATCTACATTTGGTATATAAAATAACACATACTGTCCTGGGAAACTACAGTGATAAACAATGTTTGACTACTTTGGAAGGAGCCACAATGCTCTCACGCTGGCTGCTAGAAGCTCAGGTATGAAGGTGATGCAGATGAGGGCTCATGATGACAGAAACAGAAGGTTAGGAATGACAGGGTCATCTCCTGTGAGATTTCTGACGCTTGCTAAAGTGTGTGAGCTGTTCATACTTCATTCTTATTGCCTGAGGCTCTTGAAGATTTGTGAGGAGCAGTGGTCATGGCTGGTAGCACCACACAGGCACTGAGGATGAGGGTGACCCTGCAGGTCACCACTGCTGTTCCAAAACCATAGGCACCATGTGGGCCAGCAGGAGCTCCCTGGACATGTTCCCAGTTCACATGCAAGGTAAAAAGAGAAATTTGGGACTTGGATTCCATATCTTAGTTTCTTTAATCTCCAACATATCTTGAAATTTTGGATCCTCCAAATGCATGGCTGATCTCCTAAAGGACGTCAAACACACAGTGTGACTTAGCAAATAAGATTTTGCTGAAAGTGACACCTAATCAGGCAGATTGTCATTTTTTAATGGAGGATTGGGTCAAATGTACCAAATCACCTCTGCTACTGAAAGTGAATTGACTGCTCCTGAAGGCTACTCTCTTAAATAGTCTTTAAAAACATGACTGCAGCATTTCCTTTTAGACATTTCAATAAGGAAGTTCTCAAGTTGTGCAGAGCAATGTCCTTTTTCAAATAGAAATGCAAGAGTATGAACTGAGGAATGGGTTTTACCTCAAAGAGCTGTGGGCAGGCAGCAGAGATCAGACGAAAATTTACATATTCTTGATATCAAAAGAGTAATTTCCTGATTTTTTTTTTTTTTTTTTTTTTGTAATCCATTTCAGGCAATGGCAATAAGGTTATTCAGGATTTTCTGCTTCTAATTGTTTAGTGGAATAATGGGCTTGTACCTGTATTTTCTGAAAATTTATAGACTAGATAGTTATTATGCCACCTTCTCTCTTAACCTCAGTTTCATTTTGGATTTCTGAGCTTTGTGGATTTCACTGGAAAAAAAAAATAAAGGTAGGGAAAATGTTGTCAGTTCTAAAATAAGTGACTGTTTAGCGTATCACTGCTAATGTGAAAATGGCCTGGTTAAGGACATAAATCTTTAAGGACAAAGATAATAATCTTTATAGCTTGCAAATTTCTTATTAGTGTGTGGGGAGTGTTACTATAAATTCAAGCTGCGTATTGTGAGCCACACATTTTTAGCTGCTTGAATTCATTCTCTGAATATTTAGTAAAATGATGAAGGGAGGTGAATGGCACCTGCCCAGCTGGACACAGTTCCAGCTTAAGCAAGATGATAAACTTTTAATATGAAGATGGAACTTATGGATGAAGGCCAGGACAAAATATTTCACCAGCATCCAGTTCAAACACTATTCTGGAAATAAACCGTTCAAACAAGGCTCCTCTCCCTTTTAGTGGCTTCTGGGGAGAAAAAAAAAAAAAAGAAAAAGAAAAGGAGAAAAAACCAAGTGTGTGGTCTTTTGAAATTTCAGATTAATTTGTAAAAGAGACAGCATGGGCAGCTTTTAGAAAAAGAAGCAGAAAAAAAGGCTGCAAGTTGACAAGAAACATTTGCTGTCCATAAGCTCTTAAACAGCACCCATGACGACGCGAATAGGATTTTTTTTTCCTAACAGTATGTCTAAAACAATGATCCTTAGACCTCTGTGCAGATTATTGAAGTAGTAGTTTGATCTCCCAGATATTTTAAGGCAAAAAAAGCATCAAACACAAGAATAAGAAAATAAATTCTGTTGGGATACATAGATCTTGCTGTTTACATTTTGGGATCCTCTTAGATTCTTACATAGTGCTTACCTTTGAAAGAACTGTTCAACTTATCCTCTGTTTTGTCACTTAACTCATATAATGGCTTAACCATTCTATGATTCTTTTCAGAGGTCAAATGGACAATGCTTTAACCAATCTCATCTGATGTTGATGCCGACCCTGTTTTTCGGAGGATGTCTTCCAGAGATCCCTTCCAACTCAACTCAGACTATTCTGTGAATCTGTAGTTCAGCTCATTACTGAAAATCTGCTCGTTCAGGCCAGATAACATGACAGAAACATGTATTAGAGTCTTTGTGTCTTAATACTCTAAGAACCAGTGTAGACTCAGATCCAGATTCATGCCAGCCTTGGGCATCTCAACTTGGCTATACAATTGCCCTCTCAGCTTTCCCAGCTCATCAAACCAAAGGTCTTACATAAAGATTTCTGCATGCAAAAAATACCTTTCTGCTGATTCTATGGACAGCCTACAGTACTTGCACTTCTAATTCATGTACTGTAGTTTGCTGCCTATAGCTAAGTGGGATGAATTCAGGCTCCAGCAAGTATTTCCAGTTTGTCTCTAATAGTAGATATTTACCTACTTTTGATAATAAGTGACTGTGTTATATATTGAGCCCCTCAGACATGTGAGCCCAATAGAAGAATAAAGCAGAAGTCTAGGGAGCATTTAGTTCAAAGGAAGCCAGACAATTTCCAAAACATTGGTGGAAGTGGGATACAGTGTTTTAATTCCAAGAATTACTGGTAATTTGAAAAATTGGCCCTACAGAGATCAGTGGTAAGACTCAGAGATAGCTTTGAGCCACATAAAAGGAGCTGCTTTTCAGACTGGTTACTTTGGGAAGAAAATTCAGAATAATCAACAGTTTGCCTTTGAGATACTACTAAAATTAACTGCCTCATTTGACAGTTTTGCTTTTCAAAGGCCTTTAAGTTACTGTGGTTGATAGCCTTGTGCACTATATTTCAGCAGCTGGAGCTGGAGGATACACCCAGTGGAGGAAGAATGAACGAGAAAAAGAGATTTTACAGATGGCTTGTTTTTATGTGAAGGCAAATACCACATTTTCCTTTTAAAGCAATTGTTATTTTATCCCATAGATGCTGTTGTTTACAGTGCCTCAATTAGTTTATATTAAAGACAAAAACTTAGCAAGATCAACTTGCTTCAGTACAACCAAACAAAACACTTTATAGCAGTTTACCAGTGAAGCTGTTGAGCAGTGATTGCCATGCAAACTGTTTGCTTGGGCAATGGGAAATAGAAAACCACCACTGCATTTTGGAATGGACTTTGATTACTAGAGTTGAGCTGGATTATTTTTTGGTCTAAAAAGACCTTAGCAAGATGCAGAGCTGCAGTCTCCCTGGTTGAATTCACTACTGTGTGAAAGTGACTAGCACCCTTTCATACCCAAAGGCCCACTGGGAAAAATACACTTTGGTAGTTCTCTGCACAGAGGTGAACTGCACACTGTGTGCTCTAGACAGAAGTATGAAACAGTCCTTGATGTAGCATTTTGGGAAAATTTTCCAAGTATACAAGAGAGCCATGAGAAAAGTCAGGCATTCATTTCATTTATGTAAATGCTTTTATATCGTGCAAGTTCTGGCAAAAGACCAAGCATTCTGTATGATAATTCGTATTCACTTGCAAAATCTTCGTGTTATTAGCAAGACTGGTGCATAAATAATTCTAGAGAAAAGCTCTTGGAAATGAACATCTATACTAGTAATGTTTTAGGACTTGTGGGGACACATTCAATTAAAGCTTCATACAGTTTTCATACCAAAGAAATCCACACAAAGCTGAATAAATAATAGTGTAGAAAATATTTCTAGCTTACACTAACTTATAGTATGGCTCCTTTACACTGCTTTAGAGATGTGAAGGGACCTTACAAAGGTTTAAATGAACTGTTAATGCAGAACATAAAGGACATTAGTATAAATGAGAATCAGCTCCATGAATGTTAGAGAGTTAAACTACTTTCTGGATTACTTGGCTTCAGATATTCAGAGCAAGATTATGAATCCAATTCTGACTGAAAATTATTAAGCCTTCTCCTCTGCTTTAGCTTTTATTTAGTCTTTTCTTTTCAGCCATAAATTGTGATTGCTTTTCTTTTCTGTGGCTCAGCTCCAGACTAAGAGAAGGAAGAATGATGCTATTCCAGGCGATTCAATAGCCTAATTGCTGGATACCACCCCCCACTTCCACCACCCCCCCCCCCCCCCGCCCCGAGAACTGTGATGTCGATTCAAGCTATGGATTTCAATTCACTTGCTGACTAAAAGAACACAAGAACTTATTAACAAAAAAATGTGTAACTCCATTACCTTGTTTTTTGGTACTAAATTAGGTGCTATCTGAATGAATCAAGAGCAGGCTAATAAATCAGGCTCCTCTGAAGGCTTATGTGCAATTTCCTTGCTTATCTCTGAAATACCAGGAGTTTAGATGTCTTGCTTCCACCTGTCTTGCCAGGACAAGGACTTCTGAATATGTATGAGAATTTAGGTCCTCTGAGAGCTTCAATAATATAGCTCAGGCTAGAAAAAGTTAGTCCTATGGCTGGAGGAATACCCACAGCAGGACTGAAGTGAGAAATCAAGGTGATACCAGGAGCAGGGATGTGGAGTTGGGAAAGGCTTCAGCAGTTAGTGAAAATTAATTTGGGAAATACCAGTGCACTTAGTCTTGGTTTAAGTATTGTCACGAAGGTGGGAGCTTCCACAGTAATCCTGCAAATCTCTCCTCCAAATTTATGTATTGTGTTATGTATGGATTGGCTCTTCTCTGGAAACAGGATTCTCCCTCATCCCTAAAGTTTAGTTTATATTCTGGACCCAAGACTTGGGACAGAACACATGTCTCCAGGTTTAAGAAGAAATACCAAAACTTTCAGTTCATTTAGGAATTTATTATTCAGTTACAAAGCAACTAATAGGATCTCTGAGGCTTAGGACTTGATATCTGGGTTCAGTGAGACTGCCCATTTCTACCCATCAGAGAAAACTTCAGGGGGAAGTTTTTTGAGTCCTGAGGGAGAAAAAAGGATATTTCAATGATCAATAGACAGCACCCTGAAAAGTTTCTGTGGAAAGAAAGTCTTTTGCCGTTTGGAAAGCAGAGAGACTGGTTTGGGGGGTTTATAGAAAGGTTTAAAGGATCACAGGTGTTTGGGGACACAGATAGTAAATATATGAAGGGTTCATGGATAAAGCAAAGCAAATAGATATAATGGCATACATAAATAATGACATTTGATACATGGCCTTTGAATACATAACTCTGGGCATTTATGCTTTCTGTGCCTGTGGTGTTGCTAATGGGTATGGAGGGACTGACCCACTGACTCAGTAGTCTTTGCTACAGATATATTTAAATGCTCACTGACATCAGTTATGGGATGTTTATGTTCCATTCTATCCACACTAAGGTGGAATCCCTTGTGGTTATCTTTGACTCACTTGGTATCTAGCAGCTTTCATAGAGAGAGTAAGGAGGTGCTAGAGTAGACCCTTCCAAAAAATTGGCCAGGAAGGGTGTCCTCTGCTAGAGAGCATTAGTCTGGATCTTACCAGGAAAACCTGGAATTTCATCTGGACTTCCATCGAAGCCCTCAGGGAGGCTAGGAGGCAAAAGAGAAACTCTCCTCGGAAACATCAAAGGCAGTATTGTAGACTTCACTTATTATCTTGGGTTGAATGAGTCAGGGTTTATTTGGTTTTGGTGGTTTTATCTGTTTGTTTGTATGGTGGTTGTTTTTTTACAAGAAGAAAAAAATTATTTTTATATGCTATTTTGAGTGAATTTAAAGCTTAGTTGTTTTTTTTTTTTTTTTGCCTCTTTAATAGCCAAATCAATATTCTCCCCCAACTAGGTATTTAGCCAGGCCACTCCGATAATCATGGCTTATTCATATGAGACAGTTAAAAATAGTTCAAAAATGGAGAACAGAATATTAAGGAGAAAGTCATCCTTAGTGTAGCTGATGAAACTGAAGTAGTTAATTCCCATCTGAAGTCTATGATGACCTCGGAAGCTTGTTGGATTTTACGTGACAAACTGGAAGCGGTCAGTGCTGAAAAACACTCAGAGCACAGGTCCCTTAGGGAGGCACAGCTGCAAAAATATTCCAGGAAGAAGAAAGAACTGAAATATTTTATTTATAAAAAAGAAAACAGGGAAAAAGAAACAAAAAAACCTCAAACAACAATAAACAATTCTGTTATAAAACAACTGACATTATACGGGCCCTGCCCATCATCCTTATACAACATACGGCAATAATAAAAGACAGCATTGTTGTGTGTTTCACTTCACTTTTCAGTCCCAGAGGGTCACTGTGAGTGATTAAAATTATAATGATGTGTTTGATTCCAGGAAAGCCTTGGTACTGAATTAAGAATTCAGTAAATGCTAATTGGAGTTGATATATCTCCTGCTGGATTAATTTTGAATCAAGTAATGTAATATATGGGCATCGTGTTAGTGATCAAGATGTTCTTTAAACTTAAAGTGTTTCCCAGGGAATAATTACAACTTGGAGGAAGAAAGAGAAGATTAAAGGTGTCAAGAATTAAAAGCACTGGATATTATTGTTATGGTTTATGTGACTTACAGAATAAGCAGAAGTGCTTGCCTGAGTAATTGATGAACATTTGAAAAAAAATTAAAAGATCCCATACGCATGGCTAGAATTAAAAAATTAATCTGTTCTAGGAAATTGTCGAGATTGCGAGTGCCTCTTGCCTCATGTTGCAGAAAGATGGGTGCTTTTTACTATTTCCGTGACAGAAAGGAGGAGAAGGATCTATGTAGCATAGGCGAGAACACTACAAGAACACAACCAGCCCTGATCAGCATAGGTTCTCACCATGTTGATGATGGGGGACTGGAGCACCTCCTGTATGAAGACAGGCTGAGGAAGTTGGGGCTGTTCAGCCTGGAGAAGAGAAGGCTGCGTGGAGACCTCATAGCAGCCTTCCAGTACCTGAAGGGGGCCTATAGGGGTGCTGGGGAGGGACTCTTCGTCAGGGACTGTAGTGACAGGACAAGGGGTAACGGGTTAAAACTTAAACAGGGGAAGTTTAGATTGGATACAAGGAGGAAATTCTTTCCTGTTAGGGTAGTGAGACGCTGGAATCGGTTGCCCAGGGAGGTTGTGAGTGCTCCATCCCTGGCAGTGTTCAAGGCCAGGTTGGACGAATCCTTGGGTGGTATGGTTTAGTGTGAGGTGTCCCTGCCCATGGCAGGGGGGTTGGAACTAGATGAACTTGAGGTCCTTTCCAACTCTAACTATTCTATGATTCTATGAGTCTATGTTCCCAGTCCTGTTATGCCTTCACTGATCTCACTGATGCTTTGTCAGAAGGAATATTCTTTGGACTTGAAGAGGAATTTTGTTAGTCCTGAGAAAGTATAGTCATACCTGTGTCTGGGTTTGCCTGCAGAAATAAAGAGTAGCTTCAGTGTTAGGTTTCCATTCAGATTAATCTGCTGAAAACCAGCAGCAGAATCTCAGCAGTGGTCACACCAGCTTTCTCCAACCCTTTGCTTTTGGTATAGGAACCCTTCACTCCCGGGAACATGCTGTCTCTTGCTTTTGCCAGTGGATTTTTCAATGTCACACTTAACTTGATGGAATTTTCACCACCTTCTGTGTTAGTAATTCCACAATACACTCATGACAAGTTGGCAATATATTTAATTGTAGTATGTGAGAGACACCTGCATTTGACCACAAACTCTTTTTCATACACTCTTTTTGGTTGGCCAATAGATGTAGCAATTTTTGGCTACTATGGGTATGGGATACGTCCAAATGGGTCAGAAAACAAAGTGTCCATATCCTACAACTAATTCTCAAAGTACTTCAGCCTCATTATCACTGAAATAAAAATAGTGACTGAAATGGTAATGAATTATGATCATATTAATACCTATTAAAGTTAGACTATACGTCAGTCTCAGAAAGAGTCTTACCTGCAACTAGGTAATCAGGTAATACCCAAGAAGATAAAAATGGATTAGAGTAGATTAGAAGATAAAAAATGCCTGATGAAAAGCCTCACAACTTCTGTGAAGCATTGGATATTAGCTTGTTTTCCTGATTTGTGTTAGAATAATCCACTTCACAGATATGCAACCCAACTAATAATTAGCAAGCTTGAACAAAATGTCCCCTTTTGTGAATCAAAATTATTCAACACAAATATTAATTGCAAATTTAGCTTTTTTTTCTGTTCATGAATATATTTTTTATGCATAAATAGTCACTGAATAGTTTATTTAGTCTGTGGGTTTCTTGTAAGATAGTTATTATATCTGTGTAGTCTTTACTTGTGCATCACAATTAGTCAATAATTCACACAGGTATCATCTCTTCTCTCCTGAAATGAGACTATGACTTTAAAAACAATGTGGAAAAAAGTATACGGGTAATTGCAGTGTTGGCATTATCGACAGGAACCTATCACATGAACTAAAATTTGCGGGAAGTATGAAGACTCGTGATTATCAAGACAAATACTCACAGCTGTGTGAGGATTTAAAAACATGACATATTATAAAAGCACAAATAGCAGGAAATTCTACTTATTTCTTTTATTCATAAAAGTATTCTTGAATCACAGCATTGTTGCAAAAGCCCATTCTCACAATCATACAATTTCCTGTTTGAATCTCTGAGTAAATGAACAGCATTAATTGTAACTGTTTGTCAGCTTCCAAAAATTGTTAGACAAGATAATATCCGAGCTTTATGTTCCTTTGAATAGATATTGCAGTCTGCACCCCCTCTCCTTTCCCTGTTCTCCTTCCAGAGCATGTCTTTTTCTGAGGAAAATGAGACAAGCTGCTTGTTCCATTTTTATTGCTGAAAGCCATTCCCCCATCAACAACTCTGCACCTTTTAACACTCGTGATGTGATGTTGATGGAGCTGCCACTTAAAAACAAATTCTGTTTGGCCATCAGGGACCTTCCTGCGGTGATGGAAGTGACAGAGCCTTTTGCAGGGGCTGCTTTTGAATCTTCTGTTGAGGAGAAACCCTTGTTGTCTGGTATCTAACAGCACTTGGGTTCAAATGTGAAATCCCTGGGCTCATCCTGGGTTCCTCATGTATAGGGGGCACAGCCACTAGAGTGCTTGAGAGGGAGCAAAACTGAGGGAAGGAAACTCTTGCTTGGCAGAAAGTCTTGTTTATTTGGCCTCTTGGAACAAACAAGCAAACAATAAGCACTGTCCAAAACAAGTCCCACTGTGTAACCCACTGTTTGCACTCAGTGCTCAGAATATCTGTTAGTTTTGAGTTCAGTGATTTGAAGCAAAAAATTCTAGGAATGCCCTTGGACAGTGAATCTTTCTTTGATACACTCATTATTCTTACCAAGATTGCTATAATATGGGACTTAACGCTGTTTATTTCATGATCTTTCTTTTCTAGCACAATGGCCTTCTGAACAGGTGGAGGGGATTTTATCCAGCACATCTTTGGTTCTTAGCCAGAACATTCTTGCTCTTCCAGACATGAAAACATTTACATATTAGTACTAGGAAATAACATCTTTCACTTTTCAAAAAAAAAAAAAAAAAACCAACAAAAAAACCAACGTAAAATGGCACACTAACAGCTTATCATGTACTCATTTCCAGCAAAAATTAGTCCAGGAAAACACACTTCCACCTTGCATTCACTGCCCCTAGCTAACAGGAATATTTTAATGTTAACTCTTTGTCACTGAGAGTTGATTTTTCCCAGCACAGCACCTAAGTGCAAAATGCATTAGTGCAAATATCTGAACTCCAAACCCATCTGGCACTAAGACCTATGAAATACTGCCATATTTGTCTACAGTAGATTTTAACAGACTTTCTGGACAATATCATTTAAAAAACATTGTTGTGCAATGGAATTAATTAACACAAGTAACATGTACAACGTAAATTTTTATTGTTTCTTATATGCCATAAAAATTTCCAAGACAGAAGCACCTGGTAAAACCATACCGTCCGACTGGGCATGGCATTAGGAATGCCTAGTTGGGAGCAGATGGAAAGTCTGAGGATGAAATAAGAACAGATGGGAAGTGTGAAGGTGAAATTTGAACTTAGGTATTTCAAAGTTCACACGGCTGAACATAAAGTCCCATTAAACATGCTCTGATAAAGAGTTGAATTGACGAGCCACTGTGCCCTTCCTTCTTTTGGATTTCCGGTGTCACTTAACTGTCAATAATGTTTGTGGCAGTAGTAAAAAAGCACTTTCCTTAACTCTGCCTGCTTAAGTCAAAACCAAGATTTTGCCATTCACTCTGTACCTGGGATTTTATGAAGGCATTTGTTCTATAAACATAGAAAAGCATTTTCAGTTTCACACAGAGCTGATGGCTCTCCCCTGTAATTTCCCTCCTCTTCTTTAGACAATTGGGCAGCCACAGAAAGCCATACTGGCAGGGGGGCAGCAACGTGCAACCAATACCAATGTGTGGATGGACCCATGGTGTTACAGAAGATAGCACTGAGCTTCACTGATGGCTGGTGTCACGACCAAAAAGCCCAGCTCCTTCTAGCATAACTTCATGCAGTGTGCTCATCTTAACGGGTTCAGCTTCTTGGAAAAACTTTCCCTCCTACTGTTTCTCCAGCAGAACAGGTCTGTTGCACTTCTAACAGAGAAATGTCATCCAAAAATGTAAGAACAAATATGATTGCTACCTATATGTTAGAGGCAAAACCACAGGGTGGAAAAATTTATCTGGACCTGTTTCATGATGCTGGCTGGTGCTTTTTACTGCCTTTTGGGGGATTTAGTGAAAGATTTTGCTTTAGAGTGATTTTGCCTCAGTTGAGGGGGTTTTATGAAGACTGAATTTGTGCATAGGATCTTGCATGAATGTGATGAAGTGACAAATAAGTGACAAATATTATTACTAAACCAGGATGCTCTGTATGAAATTGTTACTTTTAAAACCTGTTAAGCCCTAATATGTGACCATCAACAGAGATTATTTGCTCACTGGTTCTAAAACATTTCTATTTATTTATTTATTTATTTATTACAGTTGTCATAGTAGAATAAATCAGTTCCAGGATCTGATGGGGCATTTGGAAAATGCCCAAAATGGAGATGCATTTACAGTTCCACAAGTTCCCAGGTCACTTATCTCAATCACATGGCCAGTAGCATGTTTGGGAAGGGCTATTGTTGCCAAGCCAGGCAGGATACCTGTGCTGGATTTGTGGTGTGCTTCCAAAACCTAGGAATTATGTCTTTCTCCAGCCCAACAAAGCTGTATGCCACCATTGTCATATACTCTGCAGCCATACCTTCTCACCTTCCTTGAGGAAGGATCAGCATATTCGGAAATTCTGGAAAGCTCTTGGGTAATGGTCTGAAAAATGACAGGCTCCCACATGTCCCTACTGTACTTGAGGAAGTGCATTTCCTGTGATTAATGACCTCTCTGCTATGCACAATGCCTTTTAAGATTTTTTTTCTTGCTGTAAGCCAAACCAAAGACTGTTTCCAGTTTCTCAGGCTCTATTTACCTTCTCTCTCATTAGCAGAGGCTCTCTCCCTTGCTTTCTGATGATTGTGCACATACTTAAACCCTTCTGACTGTTTTCAGCTGCTACTGCTGTGTTCCAGAAATCTGCCACAGGGGAACGCATCACCTCGCCGCCAGCATGCAGCAGGCGCTTCCCTTGGACTTCTGCCTGTTGCGTTTGGAGTGCGGTGGGGAACCAGGTAGGACTGTGACCCCAAGGGTTTTGTAGGGACTCATCGAGTCTGGCATGTGTCTCCTGCTTCCTGCCACCATGCTTGTAGCTGCTTCAGAGTTTCAAAAGCTACAGAAGCCCGGTGGAGACTGTCACGAGAGGGGAGGCAGCTTGCTGTGGACTGGTCTGGGCAAACAGGCAGCAGGCTCGGTGGCCACTGTAGTTTTTTATTGTGCATTGTAGACCACCGGAGAACAACTTGCTGTAATTCCTTGCCTAATTCTCAGCTGCTTAGAGCTGTTCAGTCTTCAAAGCTGGGATCTTGGTTTTTTTTTAAACTTTACTATAACTGTTCCCTGATGACAACGCAATATATTTTTAGCATAGTTCAAGTATAAGGCACTAAAATTATACTACCTCTCATAAGGGTTGCCTCATAAATACAGCATTCTGTTTTCATGGACACTGGCGTGGATGTTTCAAAAGTATCATAAACAATTTATTTTGTAATGAAATAACCCAGTAAATCATCTTTGATTTCATATCATGCTCACAGCTCCAATGAGCTCCTTTTTGGTGCTGTTGTAAGCCAGGGCTGTGGAAGGTCACCCCTCTCTTACTCTCTTGCTAAATACAAATGAAGAGCTGAAATCACTATCAGCTGAACCTTGGGAGGTCCAGGAGTGTTTTTGGGGTAAAGCAACTTCACTTGCTGGAATGAAGCAATTGCATTTATGACTTACCTCTTTGTATCTTTTTCAGTGCTATTGAGCCCCAGGAAAGAGATACAGCATCTCATTTCAGGTAGCACCTACCAACACATTGTCCTGCTCGGTCTGAGGGGACACTAACATCATGAGACCATGACTGTGGTGTGGTACCTGACCCAGTGCACCAGCGATGGATACTACTGACAGGGAAGAGGTGGTGTAGAGAGGTGCTGCTGCTGTAGACACCCAGGTGGTGCTGCTGTAGACACCTCTCCTATTATTCTATGACCCTTTGTGACTCTTTCGCAGTGCTCCATGGTTGCAATTAATATTCTTACACAAGAAGTCCCCAGTTCAGACAGATGGTTAAATACGTGCTGATGTGCAGCAGTTCTACAGTGAGTCACAGGGTGTTTGAAAGGTGAATAAAATAAATATGTAAGAATGAAATTACATTGAAAAAAATGAATTCTACTTATTTCTTTCCTTGGACTCTGGAGGGGGTTATGGCTGAAGATACCACTGTTTTGTAAAACAGTAAAACACTGTAAGTTCTGTGTAATTCCTGCTAATTTTTCTGTTTCAGCTTTCAATTTCTTTCATAAGTCCCTGCAGTTATCTATGGCTCATTTATTTGCATTGTGTAGCTATTTAAGGTCAAATTCTAATCCTAAAACAGCTCAGTTAAAAGATCTGCTGTCACAGTTAGTGAAGCCAGGATTTCATCCACAGCATATGCGTTTCTTTGCTGCCAATTCTTGTCAGAAGTAGTTCAACCTTTGCCATTATCCGAATTTTCAGTTCTGTTTTTCTCTTTAAACCTCACAAGTGATTTGAAAAATGATTTGCAGAAATGACCTGCATTTTGGTCACTTGTAGGACAGTGAGTTTCCTGCCACAGTGCTCTGCCATTGTTTAAATTCTTTAACCTTATCTATAGAAGTGTTAGAATGAGATGGTGCTTTTTGCACTATTGCTGTTTGGTGACTCCAAGTGCAGATGAGCTGTGTGCAGTATCAGCTGAGTAAATATGCCTTGGTCTTTGTAGTCCTGGTGCTCAGTGGTTTTTGAAAATGCAAGATGGGCAAGAAACAGACACAGTTTCTAAATGGATTGCTGGAGGTCCTTTCATTGCCCTTCTTTGTCAGTGTTTGTATCTCCCGTGCTTTACTGCAGCTAGTCACATCTTCACCTTTACCTGCCTTCAACACCAGCTCCTCAGTGTGCTGTTACAATGTGACATAGTTTTAAAGAGTGCAAAATGAATACTGCATTTCCATGGAGAACGTGTGTTTCATATAAATGTTATGTCCGTGTGCTAGTATATAGTAATCAGGATACAGTATATCATAGTTGTCTTTTTTTTTTTTTTACTAACATATTAAAAGTGTGATAATTAAGAATAGTTTATTTGAAATACTTAAGAATTTATATAGTGGTGTGTGCAACAGGTCAAGTACTTGCTAATAACATGGCTGTTCTTAACATAACTGCATAAAAATAAGATCTCTGCATTTAGGGGGAAAGAGCAGTCAAAGGAATTGCAGTCAGACTTGTAATGAAGAGGAAAAGACGAGTGTATGAGTGCTGTGATGTTGACAGCAGGCAGCTGGTAAATTCTCTGGAAGGTGACCAGTAAGGTCTGACATTACTCTAAGTAGCATCGTGAGAGTTGATCCAAGAACTATTGGGACAACTCTTGTGGCATGATTACACTTAAGTTGAACTCTTTTTCCTGTTTTGACTATTTTAAATGTTTCAATGTTGCCATTACATTTTCTGTGAGGAAGATCTCTCACATATGTTGGCTTGGCCCATTTTGACAATTTTTTTTCACGGGCAGCTTGCTTTTCAGACCTTCCTTTCTGTTCTTTCCTGACACAACCTGGATTTGAGAACTGGCAATACACATTGCTAATGGCCATTTAATGCTGCTATGTCTGGCCTGTCTTCACAGGTGTTGGGGTTGGGGCAGGTGTTGCGAGAAAAAAGAACAAAGCCAGTAAAGATTAGTGCCAAGTTTACTGAGCAGATGTGCCATCTCAAGATGGGAAAATCTTTCCTTTTTTTTTTTTTTTTTTCCCCAGCAAAAATTTTAATGGCAATCTCAAATACTAAATATGGTTTTTTTTAAGATTTAGTTGTTCAGCTGAACTTCATCAGTTGTTGGGGAAAAGAAAAGCATAGGAATTTCAAAAGCACCAAAAAAATTCAAAGTAGCAGGCCATGCAAGAGAAGATGAAGTTTCAAGAGTAGCTGAGTAGCTGTTCCAAATAAAAGAGGAACTGAGAAGAATTTAGACTAAGTTTGCTTTAGTATAGTTTGATAAAAGTTCTATGTATTTACCAAGGAAACAGTGCTATTCTTCTGGAAAAAGTCATGCAAATGAGGTGTTGATGGTAAATAATTTTCCAAATAAGTTCAGTTCACTGAACTATAAAGTTCTGAAAGCACTTTACAGACCTGATAAAATCTCTGCTCATCAAAAACTAAAAAAAAAGGAAAATTTTACTGACACAGGAACTGTGGCAAAGAATACGCATTCCAATGATTTTGACATTACAGTGCTTATATAAAGCATTGAGGATGTGCAAGAAATGAGGTAAACATGCAGATTAACTGTGTTCTTACATGGTAGGCATGTGGCAAAACATGGACTGCATTAGAAGCTTTTTCTGAGACTACTACAGGTTAACTTAATGTTCTTTCTTCTTCCCAGTTCATTCTGATCCTCTTCAAAGACTTGACTTGAAGAAAGGAAAGAACAGTAATGCCACGTGGGGTTTCTGGGAAGTAACAATGTACCACTTCTGACTCTCCAAGGCACCCAGGGCAGCTCCTATTGCGGACTGGGGAAGGTGCCATAAGGGACTGAATCTCAAATAGAGATGAAAAAATCCATGTTTGGAAAGTGGCTCACTTTGGAGGTTTGCATCTTGCCCTGCTCTGTCCAGGTGATGTCTGGGACCCAACACACCCCTGCACCTGGACTTTGAACACGTTGGCCCATGCAGTGGCAAAGCCACAGTCCCTTGTGCCAGGCTTTAGGGTGAAGATGCTGCTTTCTCTTATACAATGTATACCCTGAAGCAAAATCCTTACCTACCTCCATGCTGACCATTTTACATATTATGCTGCTTGTGATTTACAGGTTCTAAAATTAGAAGAAACAACTATGAGTCTAGTCTGATCATCCGTGTATTTGAGCCAGTAAGCCAGTGCTTGAAGTACACCTGTTCCTTGACCCTAAATATGATTTTCCATTTAAAATATAAAGCAGATGTGCTTGGGCAAATGCAAATTTCAGCCAGCCTAGAGCCTGATGTCTTACCAGAGAGGCTTCGGGACAGAGAGCAAAGACAGGAAAGCTAAAAGCTAATCTGTCCTCCACAATATCTTTCTGACTAACAGCAACTTGCAGCTAGGTCAGACCATACAGCCACATCTTTTAGTAGCAGTTAGAACAGTTATTTTCTGGACTGCATTAAAATATATTTTCTTTCAATAGATTCCAGTTTATTGAACAAGTGGATTGCTCTAGATAAATGTCTAGTCCCCATCAAGTTATATTGTTCCGCTAATCTCTAAGTGAGCACCAAATTTGTTATTATTACTCCTGATTAATATAATCATATCGAATAGGGTAAGGCATAGTAGCAATCATTAAAAAAATCACACTAGTAACACAACCTTTCACCGAGTTTTCTCTATCAGTGCTCAAGAGTTGTCACGTAATAATTTCTTCGATCCATTAAATCCAGGTGCTTCAAAAATGAAAAAGGTTACATTTAATCAGAATATTATGTTTTATTGCTTTAAATGACTAAAAATATTTTCCCAATTAAGTCTCATCTGTGAATAACCTTTGCCATTTGAATTTGTAATCTGAAAGATTAAGACCTGTTTGGGTTTTTTGTTTGTTTTACAACAGTTACTTGGTTGACATGGATTAATTCTGAAGTACATGCTACCTTTCTCATTACTTTGTCTGGATATAGTGTTAAACTAATCAACCTGAGCTACCCAGAGTTCTGTTTGTCTATATTTTTTCTTTTTCAAACTGAGTATCTTTCTGTCCTTTGAAACATCATTATCAAAACCAAAACCAGGCTCATTAAAACTAACACTACTGGCACAAACCCCATTGTAGCTAACTCTTCTAGGACTCTCAATAGAAAGTTATATAAGCATAGTTCCTTTAAAATATTTCTCTAAAGCAGATGCCAAGATGCCTTACTTTCAGCTAACGTAGTTCAGAGTTTCCTTTAGATATTTGGAAGGAGCCATTCTGAAGCATCACATCTATTTTATTCTTTGGGCTACGCTTTGTTTGGGTATATTGAATGCAATGAGGTCATGATCACCGGTTCCTAGGCAACGACCAGCTTCTACTCCAGTGGTTAATTCATCTTTATCCATCATATGAAGTCCAAAGCAAAGTAACCTTCTGTGTCAGAAACTTATGATCTATAATTTTTAGAAAGCCTATGACATCTCATTAGTGTGAGACTTCAAGCATATCTTACAAATGGAAGTCACTCTCTGTAACACCTATTTGTTTCTCATTCTTTAGCTGTATTGCAGATGTTAATATTTTTATGACAGGAAAACATTTATTTACTTCAAAATATTTTCCCAACTCAAATAAGATTGGAATCTGATACACACATTTGCAAGTATGAGCTATATATTTTTACAGGGAAGAAAAACAAAAATTTCATGAGATATTTTGCATTTATATAGCACCTTCATCTTACCATCCTAAATGGCCTTTATAAATGAATTAACATATTTTTGCTAGAAATTTATGCCAGTTACTGCAGTTTCTTTCCTCGCTAAAGTATTGCGCCTGATAGAAAGTTATTAGCTTGATTCGTTGTAAGTAGGGAAATTGAAGGGCAAAGTAGTTACATTCAGTATTTGAAATGTGGGTATCTATCTCATCCATATTTAGGCACCTCCCTGCCCTGATTTTCGGAGTTGCTGAGCATCAGCATGATCCCATTAGGGTAACTTATCAAGGTCATGAAGAACGCCTGTACCAGGAATAGTTCTGACTCCCTGACCTGTATGTTAATGACGTGTAAAACCGAAACTAAAATATCAACCCCTAAAAAAAAAAAAAGGAGATGGGCCATGTTCCCCATCTTCAGTTTCATCAAATCCACACCATTTAATCTCCACCAGCTGTAATGAGCTCACAGACATATTACACTTTTTTGCAGTTCCCCAAATTAGCACTAGTCAAAGCACAGAAAGGCTAAGCTTTCAACAAGCTCTTTGAGGCTGCTTGCAGCCTGTTGTCTTGTTTCCTTTCTCTGGTGAAGGGCTGCTCATTCTCTTCCCAGAACAGCCAGGGCAGCTGTAGGAGAGGGTGGTCTGAGACAGATTTTAATGAAGCAGTGTGAAAACGGAGAACAAATGCAAATTTCTTTAGAGGAGAACAGAGAGGAATGGCAGGAGGCAAACCAGAACACTGGCAAATTAATTGTTCAATCTAGAAGAAAAGTTCTAGGGCTCAGCTCCATGAAGCCTGTTATCTGACTGTTGTATGCCATAGAGGTTTTTCTTTGTGGGACTGGAGAGTGATGGGAATAGAGGCATTACACTGTGAGCCACCAGGTGGGCGGGGAATTCAGGTGCTGCCAGAGCAGAAGTGCTGAAATGAAAAAGTTATGTTTAGAACGAGTTCACTGGAACATGACCCTGTCTGCACAGGATTTCTTTCTTTCTTTCCTTTCCTTTTCATTTTTGGTAAGTGGCAGGCAAATTCTGGGTCAGATTCCTGATATGAGGGAAAAAAGCAGCAGAGTGAAATAAAAATTTTTGATGAGCAATTGTCTGGGATACAGGACTTGAGAAATGGCACCACTGCCTGCCATTCTCCTTCAGCAGAGAGCAGGGACTGAGAAAGGAAAGAGAGATGGGAGCAAGAGACAAACATTATCTTTACAGGTTAGTAGTCTGGCTTACTATGACCTGTCTGGGGTAGACTCTTAACTGCTTGCTGCAGTTAACTTACGCTTAGCTGCTTTCACCATCACTTTTAATTAAGTTCCCTTAAGGCTCATCACAAGCATGGGAGCTTGACTTTTTTGTTCTTTTTTAAAGCGAACTGACACACTAGCCATATTTTCCGAAGGACACAACTCCCTTTTGGATCAGATTTTCCACCAGATGAAAGTGTGGAGGGAAAAAGAGGGTGAATGTGATTTTTTTTTTTTTTAAATGCTGAACAACTTTATATTATGCTCATTCCCGTTTTGACTGTAAAGGAGCTGAGATTGCACCTTTCTTTTAAAGCCTGCTAAGTGAGAATTTTCCCCTGTGCTCCCACAGCTCCACTTACAGGGCTGCGCTTAGTCTGGGCGCGCCGTGATGTCAGCTGAAAGCCAGCTTGCTGCTCTCCTGAACAGCAGATTGCTTGGAGGGGAACTGTTCTGGGTTTTCTGCCTTGGCTGCTTGGTTGAAGGGGTAGCATGGGTGCTGCGGGGAGGGCAAGGGCTGGTGTGCAATGGCCACGGCACCCTCATCTCATCAGGAGAGCCCCATGCAGCCCTCTGCACTGATCTCACACTCCGCTGCAGTCCCACCCAGGGCATGTTGGTGCACTTACTCTAAAAGAGTGGATGTCCCAGGTTGCACTTCCAGGCCCAGGTAGGTGCAGAGGTGTTTTTGCTTTATAGAATAGCCTCTAGAGAGTCTAATTGTGGATGAGAAGAAGGTCCTGGACAGTAAACAGTTTCATGGAAGGCCTTTACCTTGGTGCAGTTACGACTTCCACAGTAGATACACAGAAAAGGCAATGCATGTCTTGCTGAAATGCACAAACCTTCTGTCACAACTGCCAAAGTAAGCCTGCCTCTGATGAGGTTTTCTCTCCTTCCAGTCTTCTCACACTTGGAGATTCTCCTGAAAATGAAAGTACATATTTTCCATAGCTTGCAACACAGGGAGTAGTGCCTCATTGACAAAACATAGGTCTTTCAGGACATTTTAGATGCACTAATGTAGCTAAGCCACCCACAGAGAGCTGTTGGAAAGGACTTTGGGGTCCATGGGGGACCCACACCCTTCTAAAGCCACCACTGGAGGTCATAGCAGGTACTTTATAGCATCTCAAATGGTGTGAAAATCCTATGTTGAGACAATTTATCGCTTCTTTGGGAGTTCATAGTAGCTGAAGACTGCAGAATCCAGCTGGGTTAGACATGATAAGTACTGTCATTCATGTGTTTTGTTTTGCATGTGTGTGTGACAGAAGACAGTAGGAAAGGCACAGAAGTGACCTGTAGTGAGATTCATATGGCCATCCTCAGCTTTGACTTGTACATTGATTTTACTTTTTATTATGTCCAAATTTGGCTTTTATAGAGAAACTGAGACTGTCCACATGAGTATCGCTAGAGATTACCTGTGAGCAGGCATAATTAGCTGCAGCAGCTGCTTTCCTTCTAATGTTAAAAGGGATGGTAATCCCATGTACTCTTCGTTGCCTGCTTCATCAAACCTGTTTTAAGCACTCTTCTGTGGAGGGGAAAGGCATGAGCTCAAGCAAGGGGAATGAAAGGCTACTACAGTCACAGGACAATCACCCTGCACAGGTAGAATGTGTCAAAACATCATGACTAGCTTTTTTACCTTTCCTGCTCCCTATCTGCTTATAAAAGTGATATTTCATGCAATCTAATAGGCTGAAAAAAACCCAAAATTCACAGAGAGGTGAAACTGATAATTGTCTATAAATGTAGGACACGTGAAAATTTCCTAGATTTCCCACTGCTGAGTTTCACTGATTTATGGGATTAAGAGTCCTGGAAGAGTTTTCAAGTTTTTGTATATTCATTTGAATAAAGATTCCAATTTTTGGAGGTTCATTGAGTGTTAAGCCATTAGCACGATTGGAAGGAAAATATTACATAAAACCACCAAATACCCACCAAAGGAGAGCACTGAACTGTGGAAAAGTTTTGCTTGCTTTCTCTGCAAAACAGAAAGACTGGTTATTGACATGAAAGCAGTTTATGATTGATTCAGCTGGTAAAAAGCTTCAGATCAAAACTTTTAATCAGCATTATACTATTCCTAAAAGATTCAAAAGGAAATACAGTAATTTAGTGCTAAGTGAAGAAAGAAGATGAATGACACCAATCACCCCCCCCCCCAAAAAAAAGCCACAAAGTCTAATCTGATTTTGATGCAGCTTTTACCTCATATCTGCGCTGAAAACTGGGAGTGGTTTAACTTGATTTTTCAGAAGGGATCAGAAATAAGTATTCTTCATTCTTTTAAGGAAAACTGGTGTTATCTAGTCTCTTGCTGTCTTGTTTCTTGTCTACAGCACAGTATACACTGCTAGTGAAATGAATTATTCACTTCAAATAGCCCTGTGTAGACACACAAGTTTGAATTTTTATTCCAGAAATTGCATCTCTGTACACACATTCTCACAGTATTTAACTGATCTTTCAAAGATTAAGAGGAAGAGTAATATTGTTTATTGGAAGAAGGAAGCAATTTTGGGTTAACTGCTAAGAAGCCACTGGCAAGATCATATGGTTTCACTTTCTGTACTTCTCCACAGTGTAGAATAAAACAGTTATGAAATTTTTATTCCAGGTTCTCTGAGATTACACAGAGTCCTAAGAACAAATTGTTCTTGATTACAAACGTAGTATTAGGAATGGATAGAAAGCAAGATGTATTTTCTGGGCTTCACTGTTTGTCAGTGTTCCATGCTGTGATAAGCCCAAAACCTTCCTGTGGTAAAAATAAGAAGCAAAGGGGAAAAGATTAACTTCTTCAACATATTCTTAAAAAAAAAAAAAAAAAAAAAAAAGGCAAAAGAAGTGCAAGTGGCGTGGTTGGGACCTACTAATTAGATCTGTCATCTGGGGCAAAATACATGAAAACAGATACTGAATTTTATGCTTCCATCAGCTTGAGTCCTCTGCTCTTCCCCAGGTTTCTGTAACTTGGGTTCTGGATAGTAGGAAAATTTCCTGGCAAAAGCTTTATCTGAGTTGACACAATTCCATGAAAAGACTTTAGTGTTGATCCATAAGCACTATCTCATGAAGTAAACAAAGTAAGATTCTGCACTTGTTCTGCCCAGTGTGGTCCCTCACTAAATGCCAGATCAGACAAGCAAATAATTTGACAACATTTTCGAACACAGGAGCTGTCCTAGAAAAAGTCGTGTCCTTAAGTAGAGCTCCTTGACAGATACTGAAAGGAGATCATCAAACTCCTATACCGTACCTTAGCAAGTATTTCTTGTAGAAGAAAGTACACATCTTTTTCTGCTGCTGGTGAGCTCATCCCATGAGGCAGCAAGATTTATGATAGCCCTTGATCTTTTTATCTTGACTGGTAGTTTGCAGGTCCTTTAATTATGCCCAAGTAGCAGGATTTTTTTTTTTTGTGAGGTCTGTGAGCTGCAGGGCTGGCTAATGGAAGATATTAGCCTCGGTTTTTGTGAACCTTTTTGAAAGCAATTTCAAAGTTAGGTAAATAGCTAAGAAACATCCATTAGGTATGCAGGTGTGACAATCACTAGTCCATACTCTGAACTGTGTTTTATTGTTTTTCTCTGGAAAAGAAGGATTTCCTATATTTCAGGGCTCTTTTGAACAGTCAGGGAGGTCTGATAGCTTTCCTTTGCTTTTGCTGTCAGGGTGAAGGAGTGATAAGTATTGCATAAAGATTATTTCAGAGAAGATCCTGTACCAAAACCTTCTTTTATTAGACAGCCTTTGCATGTATTATGAGCCCTTATGCTGTATGTAGCAGAACACAGGAAAATGTTGAGTCATTCACCATTTTAGAAAATTTTGCAATTATGCATTTCTGCCATGTTAAAGCATCTTGAATTTTATATGGCAGGAAACTCCATCATCCACTCTACCTTTCAATTCATTAAAGAAAGGTAACAAAAGCAGGGAGGACAACAGAAAAATGTTACAAAATAACGGGGAGGTGTTGTTTTAGAAACACAGGTAAGCAATGAAGTTAAATCTAATTCAGAAAAACAGTTGACAGATATATATCACCCAAAAACTAATAAGCAAATTGAAGAGAAATACTTAGAACGAAATGATGTTCAGCAAGGCAAATCAAAAGCATAGACGTTAATTTTCAAAGCAGCCAGAAGATTTCTAGGTTTTGTCTGCATTTGCATTATGATGTAGAATACTGCCTGGGTTGCTTCAATTAGAAACTTGAGATCCTATGCTGATGCATGCAATAAAACACCATTTTTAAGTTTGTATTCTAAACCAAAATTTATTAGTTAAAGAAATTTAACGGTTTGTCAGACAGAAGGCCTGTGCTGGCCTGTGGACATTCCTGTCACCCAGCTTTTAGACAGGGTCCCTCATCTGAGATGTGGTAATTGAGTTAGATACACTGTGTGGAAAAATAGGGTCAGTTGACGGTTACTCACATGAACCCATGTTACTTTGCTTCACAATGGGACAGCAGCACATGCACAGTGAGCTACTGTGTCTCAGACGACACAGACCTGAGCAGCCAGCTGGATTATGCCCCTGGTATCATGTCACAGTCTGGGAGACTAACAGTCACAGCGTGAGTTATCTCCAAAACCTCTGTGCAGTATCATTCTGGGCACATAATCTGCAAAGAAGTCTCCAGATCAGAAAGCCATGAGAAAAGAGCCAAATAATAAAGGCTTGGTTTATTTATAGTTAGAGCAAATATCAACAGTATAAAAATAATGACTAGGGAAAGATATACATATGAACGTTTGAAAAGCACAAATGTTAATGAGGGATTAAACTGTTTTTCATGGTGCAGACAGACACTGATAGGAGAGGGGTTAGAGCTGCATGCTAGAAAAGAGTTCTTATGTCTTGATTATCGCATAAACTGCATACAAACAGCTCCCAGTCAATGAGGTAGACCCAGCTGTGCTTGATATGATCCTACAGAAGGCCTACGGCAAGTAGCTCAGGTTTTTGCATCTCTGACTCAGAACTTGTCTATTTCATGGGGGGCTGTTATGAAACTCAATTAACACTTGCAAAGCTTTTGGATGGCAGTTACAGCATAAGAGTGAGGTATTATATAATGGGATGAAATTAAGGACAGTGAAGTCTGATTATCAGGGAAAAAAAAATCCTAACAATGTCATCTGTTAGATTGGGGAATAATGCCGTAGGGGAAGCAGTGTATGACTCATTGCTTGAGTCAATTAAATCTGAGCTGGATGTGGCACCAGCAAATATAATGTAGGGCACAACCTTCCAGTAGGAAAGATACGGTACACATGACCTGATTTCTATGATCTTATGCTTGACTCTATAACCAACCAAGATTATATGAGCTCATATAAACTTTACATCATTTCTCATGTGTTTCTCATGTGTTTAAAGTCCTCTCAGAACATTGTTGTGGTCTGTGCTCAATTGATGAATACTTAATATACTAAAGTACTGGAGATCATTAGCATTCCTGAGGTTGTCTGGCATGCTTTGTTTATGCAGTGTGGAAATGGGTAATATTTCTTTCAGCCTTTATGAGATATTGGCAATGTCACCTCTTATAAGCATCAGCCTAACAATTATTTAACAAAATATGCTGATCATTGAAATTGCACTGTTAATATGCATTGGTGCCAGAATATTGTTAGGACCTAAAGACTCTACCACATGGAGGACACAGACCACATGATGGGTGCTGTGCAGCCTCTTGATTCTCCTCCTCACTTTCCTAAATCACAGAATTTGAGTATCAACCTGACTTCGTTAGCTTAGATATCCTCCACGACTGGGCATCAACACAAATTTTTATTCCCCCTGAAACAGCTTATTGTTCTAACAATGCCCTTGTTAAAATCTGGGGATGGATTGCTAGGTTTTAAAAGGCTTGCGCAGATAAGGAAAATAGCATTCTGTTTTAAGGGGACACTTACAAGTTTATGCTCCAGCCATGTCCAACCCACCCAGATGAGGTTTCTTCTTTAGAGGCTCACTTGAGTTGTTGAGACTATGAAGGGCAACAGCCATTCCTGGAGAATGAGTTAGATTTTAGGCATCTCTGTGAGAAGATCTTACCCTCACTGAACAAAAAAAAGCCTCGTTTTGATGTCTATAGATGAATCTACAGGAAGCCATACACTGTTCCGCTGAATGAACAAGATCATTGGCTGCTCTGTTACTGGATGTTGCTGACATGACCTTTAAGGAATGTCAGCTGAAAGACCTGGCTTTCATAGGGATTTGCTCCACCGGCACTAACCTCATGCAAAAATGAGGTAACGAGCTACTGGCTCCCCAGGGTTGTAGAAAACTCAGACTGTGGGTGCTTCAGCTTTCAGGTCACAAGGTAAAATAGCAACAGGACTGGAGGTGCCAGGAGTCAACATAGGTTTGCTCTGGGCCCAAAACTCCTTTTAATGGACCTCTGTATAGAAAGCACTGGCTTCAGCACCCAAGCTTGATTGGTTTCTGACCTACAAGTGAGTGCAAATGGCAACATAGCCAGCCTGGCATCATACAAACATGTGTGGTGCCTTCTGCTTGCAGCAGCCAAAATAATAGCCAGTGCATTTTGTTTCAAACACTCTGAAGCATACCACTTGCAGATATACTTATGTGCACCTTGATATTTGAGATATTTGGGAGAAAAATCTCTGAGGACAGAACCTGGCAGATGTGCACTATACTGAAAAAAGTAATTCAGTCACTGGGTTTGAACGATGCTAACATGCGTTTACCATCTTCTGTTCAGCTCCAGAATATTGGAGACCATGGTAGTATCACCCAGTACACACGAAACCATCTGATGCCCAGTTATGTTTGACCAGTTATATCAATACATGTGGAGGAACCTCCTGGGCTGGTATATTGGTGTCTGTTGATCCCTAGTAATTGCCCGTGCTTTAAAAACAGCTTCTCCTAGCAGTAACCATCACCACACAGCATGGCCTGTTCCAGCTGCAGACATTAACAAACTGAACTTGGTTTGTTGTCATGGTTGACTTTTCAAACTACCTCTTCAGGTCATGCTTGAAAAGTTGCACCATACGGAGGGGTGATCCTCACAATGATAAAGTCCTTCCTAACCCCATGCCCCATATGGGTTCCTCTGAGTATGCTGTAGCCAAACCAAGGTCATTGACCAGGCAGCCTCTTGGATTCGAACGGCCTGAGGCCAGCGTGTAGCAACCAGCCAGACATGACAATGCTGTTGTTGATGAATGTTTGCTGTGGTGATCTCATGGTGATGTGATGACATTAAACTGAACAAACAAAGTAGTGGCTAATTGACTCATCAGTAAACATTTGGCTAAACAGAATTAAATGGAGAGAAAACTCAGTGAAATGATTTAATTTAATAGAAAGCTTTTGATGACAAGATTTTATTAATTATTAATTCTTAGGGCCCAGGAAGTATGAAATGAGAGACTGGAAAAGTTTCAAAAGAATGTTTGAAAAAAAATCCATGTTTTAGGAGGGTTTTTTGTTGTTTTGATGTTTTGTGGTTTGTTGCTTTTTGTGGGGTTTTTTTCTCCAAAAGGTAACCCAAGCAACTTTGAATAGGAATTTTTAATGTTTGTTCATTTATAAGCTGAAGTAAAAAAAAAGAAAATACATTTTTTAATTAGCAGGACGTCAGAAACACACACCTTACACATTTCCCTTAGTGCTCATTGCATTTATATACATTGCCATTTCTAAAGTACCCAAATTAAAAGCCAAGAATCACGTAAATTAACAGATTTATAACTGATAGTTTTCATTTCTAGTCAGCATTTCAGAGGAAAGGTGACATAATAGTGAGCTTCATTCAAGACAAGTCCTGTTTTCACCATTGCACAGTATTTCTGACAGTATTTCGTGACAACACTATTGATGTAATTCTCACAAAATATGCCTTGATGAACCACCTCCATTTTGTAGGGAGCCTTAGGAAGATTATTTCTGTGATGATTCTTTTAGCCACAGATTTGTTAAAATGAATGTTAAAGTTCAGAACGAAAATGTCCAATAACAAAGGATGTGTATCAGTCTAAAAGTGGTAAGTGTCCAATTTGACAGCATCAGCTGCTACTTCAATTTTCACGTTCCCAGCAGTACCCTACTAAGTTTTATGAGCAGCTGTGTTAAGACCAAACATCTTTCAATGGCATTTGTTGTGAGAGACCTCAGTTTTCTGCTGCAGTGCAGGCCTACAGTAACCACACACCTCTCAAAACATTTCCAGAGCTGTTGTTTCAAAAGTGACTATGACAACACTGAGCAACCTCTGCCCATACTTCTGGTTGTTGCTGCTAGACTAATTCCTGTCCACTAGTTGGAAGACTAGCCTCATGCAAAATTCAGCTGCTTCTTTCTCCTGGAGAGTATTGTGTGATAATACCATTTGCAGACTACTTTCTTCTTGGTACTTGCCTATAGACACAGGACCAGGGATTTTCACTGGCTTCTGTTTGTGGGAGAATGAACTAAGGAACAAACTTCTTTTCTCAGCACCTCTATTGCAATCTTTTGTGTAGAACTATGCTTCTGGCAGTGTTCTTAGACTTTGGTCTTTCCTTCTCCCTTCACATCCAGTCCCTTTTTCTACCTTAATAGCATTTTTTTCACATAACCAATTTCATTGTTGCCTCTCATTTCTAACTACAGAGGTATTAATGCATGAACCAGCTAGTGTCTCCTCATACTTATACCCTCCTTCCTATCCCCTCCTTCTGGTCTCCCACAACTCACAGTCAATCCAGTGTTCAGCTGACTGTTGCTTTCCCGTTGCTCTGACCTCTTCGCCCTCTTCCCTAAACCTCTGCATTTGCCAGACTTTCTTCAGCATCTATGTCGAGCTTCTTGTTGCTGGGAGATATTTTTACTCTGCCATTACCTGATGGCACCTCCTCTTCACTCCTTACAAAGAGCATTCCATGCCAATCCCATATTCTTCGCATAGTTAGCCATCTAATTTTTATGAAGAGATTTGTTCTGGACAACCAAACATAATTTTTTTTCTCTAAACTTTCATAGTAATTACTTGCATTATTTTAATCAGAGGAATAACCTTGTTCTTTTGAATCTGGATAACCAAGAGTTACCAGCTATAAAATACTCTGTGTGTGTTGGTTTGGAGCACCTTTTGATGGCTCTGTATCAAGTCAGATTAGATCCTTTAGGCATGCTAAACACGCAGGAGTCCAAATGCCTCACAGACCTGCAGTGGGATACAATGCTTGTGACTTTTAGGTCATGGTTCAGCTCAGGAGTACTGAAAGTTTTAACTGAAAAGCTTGGAGAGTGCTGCTGCTCCGTCTGCTGCTGAATGTCCATTATACAATTTTTGATTGGCGCTTCTTATATCAGTGGCTCTGCTTTTCCCTTTCCTGCAATTGTAATTACATCCCCCCAGACAGTATGTTTGTTTCACCCATAAGATGGTTTCTATGTGTGATCCAGCATTTATGGAAGCTAGTAGAAAGTTTTTGCACACTCCTTTCTCGGGAAACAACTATCTTCATTTTGATGAGTTCGTTACTCTTTGCTTGGTAGAGAACAAACAATAAGTGATACCCTTAGTAGGAAAAGATGATAGTGAATAGATTATAAAGGCCAAAAATGTCTTTGAATAAGATGGGTGGAATGTCAGGATGCGTTAGTAAAGAGTATCCTCAGCTCTTGGTTGCTTATGTTGCTGTCGTTCTGTGCATGAATGTAAAGTACTTAACTATTTATTTTCTTTCAAGAGTTCCACCAGTTCATGAAGAAAAAACACACATGTAAATACCAGGGCCTTCACATAAACAGTTGAGGAAACTGGATCAACAGGCTATCATTTTAGGCTCTTCTATTAAGGAAAATTAACTACAAGTTAAGTGATTCACAGATTGCTATACTGGATTGGAATCACTTATTAATTTCACAAAGTATTTCAGCTGGCAGCTACTGAAAGAGGCTTTCAGTTGGTCTCACAGTAGAAATGTCAGTCGCTTTAGCTGATTATTGGAATCGGTGAAGGACGACAGCCAGGTTAGTCAGAACATATAGAGACAGTACGGGTAAATATTGTGCTAAATTTAGCAACGCATTGTGCTAGATTGCATGAGCAGCAGTAGGTGTAACTGCTGTATATTAGAATCAACCATCAAAATGAATTTACAGGACTCCCAAGGGCAGTTGATTCAGCTGATGCTGCGATGGCTAAATGCCAGTTTTTCTATTAAAAAGTAACCCTGGTTTTAGTTTTTTATTAATCAGTGACCACAAAATGACAGTTAAAAAATAAACAAACACTATATATATACACACACACTTAAACAAATATATACGTTTTTCTCAAAATTAAATCGGTAAGGAGAGAGGAAACTCACTAAAGTCTATTGAAATAATTTTTCATGTCTGAGATATGAATCTTATTCCATAAAACTAGTTTTGCATTTGCTTAGTTTTACACAGTGTAAGATCGAATAATGAAAGACTATAATTACATTACTCAAAAGTGCAGGATGAAAGACTGGGTAGGTCTGTACACTTATGCAGAAATGCACCAAAAAAATGCCAGTGGAAAAATGCTTCTGACCTTTGAATTGATATACTGGAAATAAACTTTGGTCTGACTTATGAGCTTTAACAATTATTTCTACTACAGTCTTATTAACTGACCAAAGATCCCACCAGCAAACTGACTAGATGTGCAATTAGATGTACAGAGGAAAAGAAATCCTTCAGTCACTAATAGTTTTAGTAAGAAAAAGGGTCTAATAGTGTTTTTTTCCAAATTGTGCATATGTTCAAGGTGATAGAAGAGAAACCGTTCTATAATAACGCCTGGTTTGATACCCTTCTGGAAGGATTGACATGACATCTGTGATAACTTCTTCTGGGTCCTGTGTCTCAAGCTTAGGTAGCAAGTGCTCAAGAGGGAGGACACACACTTTTGTTGCAGCCTTTACTTCAAATGCAGCATCCTGCATTATGTCCCTAACAACTGTCACTAAGAAAAAGCTTTCCTTGAATACCATGAGTTAAAACTCAGCACAATGTTGTTACTATCTTTACAGTAATAACTTTAAACAAAATGTATTATACCTCCAATTCTTCCATATTTTGGTAACAGATGTAGTTTTGGTATGTTCCACAGATCCATAAACTTCATGCTGACATTACCAGCCCCTTCTTTCCCCTCACCCCGTGTTTACAGAAAACTTAGCTCTGCTTACCAACCTGGAATTTCATGGCCAAAGCAGACAGAATTCATATTCTTAATCAGAATTGACAGTCTGGTGTCATGTACTGCACTCCTTTGCTATGGGTTAATGTGAAAAATCTTTGGCATGGCCAATTTTTGTTCAATTTGTAAAATGTTAGCTCATGACAATTGAATGTCATTGAAGCACTAAATGTTAATTAGCTTTAATAAATGGAACAACAATTGCAGATAGGCAAAAAAAAATATCTTTGGAAAATTCTGGCTGAAATTAATCCTCTAGAGCAATTTGTCAAAGATATGTTATCTGGTTGCTAAATGCTTCTTTCAGGAGAAAATTTTACAACTGTCTTATCAAGCTCTATATTCAAAGGAACAAACAAACAAAGCCTTGGGAATCCATATTTCAAGGCTGATTGTTATTTTGTCCAGTACACAACTGTCACTGAAACAAAAGGAGACAAGAGCTGTGATTCTGTGGGTAGTTTACATGTCTGGGAGTGAAAACCAAGTTCTAGTCCTGTATCTACCATTCACTCATCCTTCACTCAAACCTCTGTACAAGAGTGTCCCCTGCCATTTCCCATGACATACATTATGCTCCTGGCAACTTTCTCATGGCTTCCAGCCTTAATCTGAAGGTCCTTGCATGACTGCATTGTGCAAGGGTAGATTCTGCCCATTAAGAAAGTAAGGCTTCCCAGAAAGTTTCTACATGCAGAGTTGGTGTCCTTTGTACGTGAATCAACACAAGGAATTGCTTACATAGGTTTAGAACTGGATTGTATGAAGAAATGCTGCTAGTTTTGTACACTCATGCAGATCTAAATTGCCTACTCCAGTTTTGCTGAACCTTAGAATAAATAGAGAATGTTGTTTCCAAATGAGTGCATCCTACAAAACCACAAGTAGTGAGAATACACAGAAGAACAGACCAGAATAGGGGCCTTTGTCTAGTATTTTACTTACTACCAAGAATAGCATTTAATTCATAATTCTGCTTCTGTTGGTCTCTATTTCTTGGGCTTGAAGAAATGACTGTGTCTGACAGATGTTCATTATATATTTTTAAAGTTATGGTATTTCATAATGACACTGCATTTGCTGTTTCTCTGTGTAGAATCAAGTGAAATTATGGTGCAGTACTTGACAGGGCACTTTGTTACCTGAGGAAATCTGCACTGCAAGTCATTTAATGTATTGCAAATGTTAGAGATGCCTTTTTAATATGGTTATAAAACCTATGAGAGTACAAATATCATAAGGAGACAGTACTGATTTACAGCTTTCTCGCTAGAGAAAGGAATGTTTTAGCTTTGTTTTGAAGTGAAATACAAAAGGTAAAACTCACTTGAGACCACGTGTACTTAAAGCCTTTAAAACACTTAGAATCAGTCAGCCTAGGAATTCACTTTATTCTCAGTAGAAGTTAGAATAAGTTATTTCCAAGCTCAGTGTTTTTACGTAGGTCACTAATGTTGAAACCAGCTGGAGACATACTTCGTGCATTATTACTATCTATGTAAGTAAAGGAATTTTGTAAGCAAAATGTACAATAAATAGCCTATTGAAGGAAAAATAACAAGCATAAACAATAACAGTAACTGGCTGACTAAAATAGATGTACTCCTATTTCTAAGACATCTTGTTAGTTAGTGACAAGGTAATTAATTAATGACTGGGATTTAAACCAGGTGCATTTGATTTCTTCTAGCTGCGGTTTATACTGGGATGTAACAAAAGCCGATTAAAAAAATACTAAATACTTATTCTAGAATTTAACTGGGTGCCAAATAGGCATTTGGGGGCCTATTCTTCAAGCTGCTCAGTATTTCCTGTGAGGCAGCCGTCAGCCAGGAAGAATATTGGACCCCTTCTTGAAGGTCTGACTGAGTGTTAAGGGCACTCAGCCTCTGATCTTTTTTAGTTCACGAGACGCCCGAGGCACAAAGTGCTATAAATGCTTACTAGACTCAATTGTGTAATATTACTTATGCACAAAATTTGGATTATTATGGTTTAGATTTCTCATAAAACTGTTTGGAACTTACAGTACTTCCCACCTGACATACTGTCTAAACCTCTGGACTCTCATAACATTTGTCAAGCAACTGAAAGACTTTTATATTTTAAAATGCCCTGCATTTCAGAAGTAGTCACTGACTCTCCTATGCCCATTCAAAGAAAGCTGGGGCATTGCTAAGCCGCTCTAGGAAGCCTGCAATCTCCCGGTCCCAGCACTGGAAAAACAACATCTATGATCAAGCAAAGACTGTTTCCTTTGCTGAGTTGCATTCCACAGTCAGTGGAATTGGGAGATATTCCTACAGAGCTTACCTCTTTCCATCCTCTGCAGTCATTATTGTAACAAAGTTCTTGTTCTGCCACCTGAATGTTTGTGTCCCTTTTATACAGCTCCAGCAGAAGTTGTCTGGGACACTGGATGTTACACTTTAAGTGATTTAAGTGAAAGTTTGCCTTGATGTTCTGCAGGTGAAGAATCCTGACAGAGAAGTCTGTATAAATAAATGAGAAATAGCAAATGATCTGGTCACTTCAACAATGTAAGCCAGAAGAAATATATGGATCCCTCAGGAGGGAGCTGGAAATTTTTACTTACAAGTAGTTCCAGGGTATGTTTAGTCACCACAACCTGAGATTTCTTCTCACTTGATCACTAGGGAAAAAGAGGAAAGACTAATATGCAGGCATGATTCTCCTTTGGGATGTAAAACAGCAGAAGGCAAACACCCCTGTCCCACTGGGGCAGCTGTTCTCCTCTCTGTAACAGCTGCCTGAGCTTTCTAGGCAGGAAACAGAGGTCATTTCACTGAAGCCTGAGCCTCGTCTGCAAACTTGCTCCTTATACTGCAACTTTCACTTCTCTGTCCTTAGTGTCTCTTTGCTTTGAGGCTGCTGAAAAGACTACTTCATACCTAAAGCTGCCACCACTCATGACTGCACCCTGAAAAGGTAGATAATTCAGTGTTGCAGGTGAATCAGGCTCCTTATAAACATGGGAAGAAAGGATAATCATCCTTTTGACAAAACTGTCTTGTGCCTTTTAAGTTAGTGGTAGAAAAGGTCTTCAAAAGTAAGTGTTTGTGTTTCCTGTAAAGACAATGGCCAAAGGAAAAAAGCATTTGAAAGCATACATGGAAAGACTTGGCCTGACTAAATATGGCATCTAAGCTTCGGATCTAACCCCTCTATTTAGTTTGTAGGGTGGGTGTGTTATTTAAGGGAAGGCATCTTTCTTGGTTCAAGTTGGGTTGCTTAGACCTAAAAAATGGCTCAAAGATAGTGCTCAAAGAAACAAAACTAATATTGACTCCTCTGAAATGCTCCAATGGTCTGCATGTCTCTCTATACTACATATTTTCTTCTGTGTTCTTTACAGACTTATATGACTGGTGCCTTCAGCCAGCAAAGGTCAAAGTCCTTTGACTTTACTCAATATGTACATGGACACAGTGAATAGTTTCAAAGACTTTTATTTGTTTAAGGCTCCTACAGTGTAGATGCACAAGATTAGTCATCTCAAAGATACACAGTTGTAATAGCAAGTATCCCTTTTACTCATCTCAGCTGATTATACAAATACATTTTAGTCAGTAAGTTCCATAACACCTACATTTTCAAACAACTGTCAAAAAGCAAAACAGAAATTTATAGTCTTCTGATGTCCTAAAATATGTTGTGAAGAACAGAGAGAGATCCATCAAATACACATAATGTCTCAAAAAGTCTCAGTGGTGTGCTGTTCCTGAGCCTGTTTAGCACTCACAATGGTGTGTAATACAGTCAGGCTCACTGCTGATTAGAATGAAGCAATGTGTTGCCAGTTTGAAAAGTGTTAACAATTAAAAAAGTGCCAATCAAAGCAGAAAGATGAAACATTACACAGCTATTAAGAATATTATTCAGTTCTTTTAAATGATTGCCAATTTAGATACTTCTCTTGTTAAATCATTCTTGTTAGGTATTGTACTGAATGCCAGTTTTCAAGAACAAGACAGTCCACAAGCTTAGCTCATTAATGAAGACACAACCTGGTAGGTAATTTTATAATTAAAACTGATATTTTGAAGGCTAGACTGACTTTTGCTACATTACCAATTCTCAGTTCAGTAAGAGATTTTATGTAAAGTAATTTTCATGCTAAATTGTAAGAGTAACTGAAGAGATGAAAAAGAGAGGCACAGTTGAACATTTCAGGGACTGTTTTGAGCAGAACAGCCTTAAAATGTTCTGTTTATTAACACAGTGGAGAAAGGTTTGTGTAAGGTTAATGTTAGAATCACTTAGGATGGTAACTCCTTCTGCAAAGCATCTGCATAAATTAGAAAAAGCTGCCAGATTTCCATCTGTTAGCAATACAACTTCAGCCACAAAGACAACTGTCGTGACAACCACACTGAGTTAGTCTTTCAAATAAAACCTGTTAAAAGCTACTGCCCTCCAGCCTCCACCCACTGCAGTTAACGGCATTAAATAGCACTCTAACTGGTATTTATTTTCTTAGGCATTCCTCACTTGTGCAGCTGCTGGCACACTGGCCTTTGATTTAAAATAACCTCACCAGCATAAGAGTTTACAGTCTCTGAAGGTCATGATGTATATGAAGTGCTTGCCTGAAAGAAACATCCAACCTGAACTTTCTTGGACTGATGTTACTGGATTCTGTATACTTGTCTATCACCTATTTTGCATGGTCTTATGTCCAGACTGTGATGGTTAAGATGATTTTTTCCAGATGATGGCAAACCACAAAGAGGCCACTGGGGCTGTTCTGGACAAATAGTCTAGGTTTTAAGGTGATGGGAATCACCTTTAGGGCCTTTCTCCCCTCCCCATACAAGCTTCTCCTGCAGTTTATGATGAACTTGGGTGGCACAGCAAGTTCAGGCTAGTTTCAGCTCATCCATGAAATCTGTGCTGACAACAATATCAAAGCTATTAGAAAACTCATTTGTAGAAGGTCCCTCATTCAACAGTCTATTTTTACTCAGGCATTTCAGCATCTCAGGGTAACACATATATCACCTACTGACCTTTGCAGGAATAGGCTTAGTGTTTCTAAAGCCCTCACCAAGATATGGATATACAAATGAACAGATTTTTTTTGGAACAGTGGAACTATTTTTGTGCTGTTTTGTCACTGTTACCATCATGCAGACTGGGCTGCTGTTAGGGACAGTCTACTGCTAGGACTGAGGGTGGTGAAACCCTTCCCCCCATCCATGGGGGGGATGTTTGTCCATCTGCCACAGCAGTCCTTTGTTCCCATTGCAGTTGCCTTTAACATTGGTTATGCCTGGGTACTTGTACTGCACACTCACACTGGTTACGCAGCTAGGATAAAAGAAGGGAGTAAAAATGATTCTCAGGAATTTGTAACTAGTGATTTAAAAACAAAGAAGTTTTTCTCGGGGGCTGGAATACCCAAGAAACTGTTAATGAGAGCAATAAATGTTCGCTGTTGTCTCCTGGATTTTTAAAAAGGACTGTTAAAAAAGACCTTTGCATGAACAATATAGCATGCAAACCAAAAATGCAAAGCAGTGATCTTTTTCAGTTATCAGTGTCAGTCCAATTCCTATAAATAATGTCTGATTTACTTTATTGCATAAGCTTAGGATTTAGTCCTGTACATCCTTATAGGAGGAGAAAATAGTCACAGAGGTTTCTTACTCTGGGCTTCATGATATGTTGCACTTTATAATGGCAGTATTCCTACGATTTTAGTGTGACCACATAGGAGCCAAAAGGCATCAGCCTATCAGATGCCATTTACTTTCAATGAGAAGAACCTTTCCCTTTATAAAAGGGAAAATGCTCCCAGCATCTTACGGTTAGGTGACCTGGAAAGATTGAAAAATAGTTTCTGACTTTCTTCATCAGAGGATAAAGATGGTTTTCATATCTGCTGGAAAGCATTGTGCCAAGGCTGTGCAGTAGCTCTTTATCAATTTAACTCCTTCAGCTCACCTGACAAATACTTAATATCTGAGTATTGGAATGGAACATTTTGTTGGGCTGTGTGTATCCCCATTTGGATGACAAACCAAAGACTTCTGATTTCATGTCAGTAGAGATGAACTTTTTGCTTGTTTATCCCTGCTCTTTTTGCGTTAGCTGCTGCATGGAGGAAAAATAACTCACTGTGTTCAGCTCAGGGCTGGGAGGGGGATACTCCTGGGGAGAAGTGGGATAGAGGAGGTGGTTAGCTATGCTGCTGCACTCTGTGGGTGCTCAGAATTGCAGGTGGATGAGCCATGTGCTGCTGGTGGAACACTGCCAGGCAGAGGTATAAGAAGAAATGAGCACTACAACCTTCCCCACAAAATCAGTGCAGAAGTGAGGCAAGATTTTATTGACACTGTGAGGCACAATGGATCTATTCAATGAAAAGAGACGATAGAGGCTAACAGTGGGGTGCTAGGGCACAACAACAGTAATATCCTGGGTTCAAAACCAGCATCACTACCCTCTGGCTGGCTCAGGTGCGCTGAAAGTTAGTCAATAATGACACAGCATCTTCAAAGCATTTACAGTGTTGGCCAATTAAAATTCCTTCCTTAGCACTTTTATTCCTGTTTGTTAAGGGTTAGATCAGGCTTTTAACTTCAAGCAAGGAGCTGTGGGAGGCTCTTTGGAGTAATGCTCCTTCCAGCACATCCTTCTTATGTGGGAGGCATGATAATAATCAGCTGCGGCTCTTTCCAGGACACAGCCTGGGGAGGGGGCAGGGCAGGTGACGCTGCAATGGCTGAGATAGCAGGCAGCCCCCATCTCAAGGTGCCTTCTGCATGGGCTTGTTGTTGAGTCCCTGTGCTGCCAGTTGCACCCTTATCTGACTGCACCCAGGATCCCCTCAGACCAGGCAGACTTGTCCCTCCACCCTCTGGTGGAGGGCGGAGGGACAAGTTTTAGCCGGAGGGCCATTAACTGAAAGGAGTGGGGAGAAGACCAAGCACATTGCCCCTAGTTCCTCTCTCCATATCTGCTTAAGTGGGCTGCTTGGCTCAGAGGAGGGGCATGTGATAGCAAAAGGCTTCACAGATGGGGGATTTCTCCTGCATGGCTGGAGGCTTCATCAAAGTCTCCCACAGCTCGTTCAGTGGCAATGCCGTGATCTACCACTAAAACTTAGCCACAATCATGTCTCATGGCATTAGAAATAATCTCTCGAGTTTCCTCTAAGCAACTGCAACCAGAAATGACAGCAAAGTTCGGCCTGCCTAATGCAATTGCACTATCTACTGATACAGTAACAGTTAATGTCTCCACCCTCTAACAGCATTAGCCTGATCTGTAAACAGATAAAACAGAGGCTGCTGGTGATGTAACTTTGTTGATCATAAGATTAGAGATCCTGCTGGTCTTTGTTTGAACCCTTTAAAGAAAATCAGAGAGATTAAGTAGAGAGTTTCCAGTGATTTTATTATTAGTGTGTAATATGTTTACTTAGTCCTGATTAAACAAGATAACTTGGTAAAAGAAGAAATGCATGCTTTCACCAGCTCTGGAAGGGATAATCAAACTGCGGAAGCTTTCCAGCACACTTCGGTTACAAAGCAAATGTGACTACTGGTGCAGCAGCCAGCTAAAAAACGATCATGGTCCTGGGACAGAAATCATCTGTTTTTTTGTGCAAGCCCTGAATTCTCCCTGCAATGCAACAGGAGATGTGCAAGAGGCTCTTCGTCTTCATGCGCAGTCATTAACGGCAGAGTCGTGATTTCACTGTGTAGATGAGAAGGGGTATATTCCCTTGTGTTAGGATCCAAAACACACCAGGTAGTCACTTTCTGCTTAAATAAAGTCTTTCACTCTATAAAAAGAAATTCAAACATGGGGGACTGAATATGATTATTTAGGTTAAACTTGCATGTTTTCTTCCTGATGATTTTTCCTCATTTCTGGAAGTATGTTCCAAAGCCAAGCCCCAAAGGCCCTGTTTTGTCTAAACTCCCCAAAAGTGTTTGAGCAGGGACTTTGTGGCTCGTAAGTAGCTTTTTCTTCCTGGTAGCTCATTTTGCAAAGAAGTCGTGTAGTGATCATATCATTTACTGCTTTGGGCTACATCTTTTACACTCAGAATGCAAAGTTAAGATTATTTGCACTGATGCACACAGCAGGAAATAGCAAGATTTTGTAAAAAAAGATCCAATCCCTAATATTTGAAGATTTTTGGGAAAAATAATTTCTATTTTCAAGATTTTTTTCTTATTATACTGACTTGGTCTCAGAAAAAACACAGTCGAAAGCAAATTGTCAAGCAGCCCCTCATTGCTGGGAGAGTTCACTGTCAAAGAAAACACAGCTGCTGGTATCTCTCATCAGTAGACGCCAGACCCTTCACACTGCCTTTGTGCTTTGGGAGTAGTAGGAACATCCATCTCCAAGCAGGAGGCTGGTGTCTGCATGCTCAGAGAGTGCAAGGATCACAGCTGTGTCATGAATTCAGCATTTCACCAAGGGCACTGCAGGGCTCCCAGTTTGCTTCTGACAAGCTAGTTGGAGTACAGGGAGAGCTAGCTGTTGCAATATGGAGCAAATCTTATGCTAGCTGTGTTTGAAAGCTGGAATAAGTACTCCTTGTCCTGCAGGACTGACATATCCACTTGCTCAACTCCCAGGCCAGACCTATGATCATAAAAAAATCAAGGTTCTGGGAACCATAAATAAAAATCAAGGTGAGAGAAGGATTTTATTTGTGTCTTTGCTCTTGAACAAAGGTGTTATCTCAACTAGTGCTTCCTTTCCTTATTTGTAGCACTGTATATTCACCTGTGTTTCTTTTGCCACGCTACTTCCATCTTAGCACAAGGCCTCAAAAAGAAATTAAAGAAGATCAGTGACACCTTGGAAGTGGTGACTTCATACAGACTGAAGCAATTTTACTAATATAATGACTTTTGCCGTCTGATAATGATCACCATTGCCTTAGAAGGAGGACAGTATGAAAACTCATTTTGTGACCTGGATGGAGGAATTCCATTTAGAATATCACAGGAAAACATTCTTTCATAGAGTACAAATGCAGCTCTTTGGCTCTGTGTGTGCAAATAGCACTTAGCAGAAGTGGAGCAAAGATGTTCCTTACGCTGACTTGGGAAGGGTTTTATAGCTGGTCTGCTTGTAACTACAGTGATGTCTGCTAAGTGTTCCTCTTGTTACAAGATATCTCTCACAAGACTTGGGTTGTAGACGCCTTTAGTTACTTTGCTGCAAGAACCAATCATTGAGCTCTGACAGGGGAGATTGAGTTTAACATTTGTGTCACTCCTTGCTAGCATCTCTGACATGATGAGTATGAAGCTACAGACACAAACAGTACAGTGAGTTGTAATAAGCAATGGGCATGCTGTATGAGCCTTTATTCTGTTTTGTGGGGATTTAAAATCCACCCTTACTTGTTGGAAAAAAAAGAAAGCCTCCTACCATACCATGGAAAACCTTAAGTATTGGCTGCTCTGTGGTAAGTGCCAGTTTCTGGGCTACAGTTTCATTCTATCACAGGCACAAGGTTGCTTATTTCTTCCTCAGTATTGACTAGGCTGCACAGAAAGGTGTCCTGGGGGTAAAAACATTCACTGATACTGTCCCCATGGGCTGCAGAGGCACATTGGTGCTTTCTGGCCTGTGAACCTGCACTGACACTTGTCAAAACTGTGAAAGGATTCTACAGAATAATAATCCCAGGTGGCAATGCTGTGATACTGATTGAAAACCAGCCATTTCAACTGAAAAGTCATCCTAAGCTCACAAACCTGCTTGGTATTTTTTGTCAGTTTTCAAGCGTTTCAAACCGTCTAAAATTAAAGCAGCTCTAGTAAGAGATTTTGACACAGATTTTCTCCCCCAATTAAAACATTGTTTTAAAACATTTTAACAACTTCATGTACTCCCCAAGTTTCTTCTTTAGTTAGGCATTTTGTTTTTAGTCTTCTATTTCTCTTTGTTTCATTTTTTTTCTGACAAAATGATTTCTAATATAAAAACTGTTGAAAGTTTTTTTATGACAACAAAAAGCTAGAGGAAGAAATAGCTATAGTTATTGTATATATTTTTGCTATAAATATTTTTCTCAAGGCAGCATTTTTTTAGCTTTAGATTCTTCTGCAAAGTGAATTTTTTATGCACTGAATACTACTCCTCAGCAGAAAATGTTCTTCACATAACTATAACATATTTCCTGTCAATATCCTGAAGGGGAAAGGGAAGTTTTTTCTCTGTACAACTGGTATTGGAGTTGGCAGACAAGCCCATATTCATAGCATGCAAACTGTTATTTGTTCCCTTCAGAACATGTCAACTGTAAATGTTTATAAAGTGCAACACAGTGAATAATTCAAATTTAAGTGGAATAGAATAAGCTAAAGAAACATTGTCTGAGGAATTACTTGGCCAGTGCAAACTTAAAAGGAATGGAAGTTTGCTTACAACCTGAGCATAAATTTGCAAAGATAACATTCATCTCACCTTATGTTAGGCATGACTCAGTCTCCACATCTCTTTTATAATTGAAGAACAAAGATAAACACATCAATCAAGTGTTCATTACACTTGAAGAGACATTATTTCAATAGGCAGAATGGGTTATCTTCTGGAAATGCCAGTCTTCTGCCATCCCAGATAATTAATTTATACCAAACATAGAATCATAGAATAGTTAGGGTTGGAAAGGACCTCAAGTTCATCTAGTTCCAACCCCCCTGCCATGGGCAGGGACACCTCACACTAAACCATCTCACCCAAGGTTTCGTCTAACCTGGCCTTGAACACTGCCAGGGATGGAGCATTCACAGCCTCCCTGGGCAACCCATTCCCGTGTCTCACCACCCTAACAGGAAAGAATTTCTTCCTTTATCCAATCTAAACTTCGCCTGTTTAAGTTTTAACCCGTTACCCCTTGTCCTGTCACTACAGTCCCTGATGAAGAGTCCCTCCCCAGCATCCCTATAGGCCCCCTTCAGATACTGGAAGGCTGCTATGAGGTCTCCGCGCAGCCTTCTCTTCTCCAGGCTGAACAGCCCCAACTTCCTCAGCCTATCTTCATACGGGAGGTGCTCCAGTCCCCTGATCATACTTGTGGCCCTCCTCTGGACTTGTTCCAACAGGTCCCAATGCTGATCCCTGAGGGACACCACTCGTTAGTGGTCTACAGCCGGACATTGAGCCATTGACCACAACTCTTTGTGTGTGGCCATCCAGCCAGTTCTATATCCACCGAGTGGTCTATTCATCAAATTGATGTCTCTCCAATTTAGAGAGAAGGATGTGGTGTGGGACAGTGTCGAACGCTTTGCACAAGTCCAGGTAGATGACATCAACTGCTCTACCCCTGTCCATCAGTTCCGTAGTTCCATCATAGAAGGCCACCACATTGGTCAGGCAGGATTTCCCCTTAGTGAAGCCATGCTGGCTGTCACCAAGCACCTTATTGTTTTTCATGTGCCTCAGCATGCTGTCCAGGAGAATGTGCTCCAAGATTTTACCAGCACAGAGGTGAGACTGACTGGTCTGTAATTCCCTGGGTCTTCCATTTTCCCCTTCTTGAAAATGGGGGTTATATTTCCCTTTTTCCAGTCATCGGGAACTTCACCTGACTGCCATGATTTTTCAAATATGATGGCCAGTGGCTTAGCAACTTCATTCGCAGATGGATTTCATTGGGTCCCATGGACTTGTGCACGTTCAGGTTTTTAAGATGGTCTCGAACCAGATCCTCTCCTACAGTGGGCCCAAGGTCTTCATTCTCACAGCCCCTGTGTCTGCCTTCCAAGACTTGGGTGGTGTGATCAGAGCCTTTGCCAGTGAAGACCGAGGCAAAGAAGTCATTCAGAACCTCAGCCTTCTCTAAATCCTATTTAGCCAGTTCTCCCAAAAGCTTCCGGAGGGTGCCTACATTCTTCCTAGTCTGTTTTTTATTCGCTACATACCTATAGAATCCCTTCTTGTTATCTTTCACATCCCTAACCAAGTTTAATTCTAACTGGGCCTTAGCTTTCCTAACCTGGTCTCTAGCTTCCCGGACAACATCCCTGTATTCTTCCCAGGCTGCCTGTCCTTGCTTTCACCTTTTATAAGCCTCTTTTTAACTTTGAATTTTCCTCAGCAGCTCCTTATCCATCCAAGGAGGTCTCCTGGAGCTTCTGCTGCATTTCCTTCTAGTTGGGATGCAGCACTCCTGAGCTTGTAGCAGGTGATCCTCGAATATCGACCAACAGTCTTGGGCCCCCCTGCCCTCCAGGGCTATATCCCATGGAACCTTACTAAGCAGGTTCCTGAAGAGGCCAAAGTCTGCTCTCTTGAAGTCCAGGGCAGTGAGCTTGCTACATGCTCTTCTCACTGTCACACTTGCATTTCTAATGACTAAATCCAGGATAGACAAGTACTGAAGCCTGATGAATAGCTGGAGGAGACTAAGATACAAGTAGAAGAATATATTAGAAGTCGGAAAGCCCAATGGCTTTTCTTCCCAGCTGTGATGTAGGTATCTGGAAGGCTTGTCACTGCTTGCAAATCCAAACTCCCAGCTTGAGATGGAGGTTGCCCAACATAAGAGGCAGATTAAAATTAATAGATGTTTCCAGTGTGACAAGTGAAAAAAGGTTGGTGGTTGTGTGCAGAGTATTGCACAAAGAAATTGCTCAGATTTTGTGTTCTGGTCACAGTGACCCTTGCTTATCTAATGATGTAAATGACAGATGGAAAAATTTCTTTACTAGTCTAGTCTATTACTGTGCTCACAGTGGGTAAATCCCGCAGTAACACTATCATATGAAGGGCCACCATTAAGCACCTGTATTTTATACGAGGAAGGTCACACGTCAGGGATCAGTAATCACTGGATACAGCAACACTCTTTTCACTCTCTGATTTTTTTTTTTTTAATATTGAAGAGGTTAATAAAATATAATTTCAGGCACACCCCCCCTCAGTCATTAAAGGAACTAATGCAATATTTTGTGCATACACACATGCATGAAGGAGGGAGGCTGGAAGCATATAATCTGAACTCCATGCCAGATGAGCGCATTATTCTACTTTTTTGGGCAGTGGTCACTAACTGCTGTCTCTGGACTTCAGCGGTTCCATGGTGAAATTGTTATCTGAATAGTTCCTTCTCCTGTGATGAGCCTGGCTGGCTCTCCAGCTGAAGCCTTCATTTGTAGCTCCTCACCATTCCTTGTCCTCAGTGCCTGGTCATGCTTTATGTCTGACAGTGCACAAGGACTGTGAGCTGCATTCTGGATGCTTGTGAAGTTCAGATATGGGGTCCTTCACCCAGTCCAGCTATATATTTACGTAACATTTACAACAGAAAGCATGTTATGTGGCCTCCAAATAGCTGCTTGCATTTTATTTGTATTCAAAGTCCCTAGACACACATTGTGATATTCTGTGGGAACCAAATATGCACAAACTGAGATTAATATGACAACACATAATTGAAGATGTACAAGTAGATGTACAAATCTATCCTCTGTCATCTGAAACAAGCTCAGTAAACTGAAATGGTCACCTTCATAATTTAACAGACTTATATTCATCTGTCTGCAAAAAAAGACACATTTAGTCCTACATTTCTAAACAAAGTGTTGGAGATTTTGAGAAGGACTTTGGTGGCAAAGTAAACGTATGAAAATGGAATATGTGTGTGATTTCATTAGAATTTTGCATGCAGTCATCCTTTTCATCTTCCAAGTGGTTTACAAACTTTTCTCCACCACTGTTGATGAAATTTTAATCATTCTAGCAGATGCTGTTTTTGCTGGACTGTGATACTGTATTCCTGTATCAAGTAACCCGTGCAGCCTGGAACAGCAATGCAATCTGCAGCAACAGCATGGCCTTCTGATTTAGCTTTGATGGATGTTTCTGAAACAGAAGACAATATGGAAGTAAACGCTTTTTTTTTTGAAAAAAGAAACTTTTTTCATTTAAATGGGCTCACTTTTTGTTCAGAAGCAAATTCTAAGCTAGGAGTTGAGTAGTGAGCTGGAGGAATCAGGGAAATGATGTTACAAAGGTCCGAGATAGATAGACAGTTAACATGCACAAACAAAACCACTGAAATGTGATGATGAGTTGGAGCTTTTAGTATGAGGTAATGGATATTTTTCTTATTTTGGTAGAAAATAATTAGTTATATGTTGAAAAGTAAGTGGCAAAGTCTAGAGAGAAATTAAAGAGCTTAGTTTCATGGTGACCACCACCCTTCCTCAGATTCATGAATGTGTGTAAGCAGCATTTTGAACCACATAAATGCTTACTTGATGTCATATTTCCTTTGCTATTTGTTTCAGTGCTATCACTAAAACAAGAGGGAAAACAAAAATTACTTACTGCACTGTAATTTCTTCACCACAATTTTATTTACTGTGAGTACATATAGTATATGCTGTAAATTCTGATGTTGGTCATAGGGTTAGGGAAGAGAAGTCTCCCCAAAAGCATATGACAGGAATATTTAATGACTCCTGTTAACTTTCTTAAATAATCGTACTTAACAGCTTACACGTGAGGAAGAAAACGTGTTAGAATTGACTGCTAAGTGATACTTCATAATGAACTGTATTCACAAGTGTTCATGCATTTTTCTCTTAAAAAACAATGGCAATGAGAAATCACTGCAGAGCACTGGGCTGCCCTGTCCACTCTGAGCTGAGCCTCAGCCTAGACCTACAGATTTCACGAAGCAGGTCAGAGGATGCATTATGCTTCAATGCAACCATCTGCTTTTGCTCCCCTTACCTGGGGAGAGAGTTTGCTTCTTCAGCTTTACCATGGCCTCCCTCATTCATTCCATGCCTTTTCATCCATTTCCTTCCAGTATCTGAAGGGGGCCTACAAGGATGCTGGAAAGGGACTCTTCAGGGACTGTAGTGGCAGGACATGAGGTGATGAGTTAAACAGGGGAAGTTCAGGTTAGATATAAGGAAGAAGTTCTTTACTGTGAGAGTGGTGAGGCACTGTAAGGAAATAGTGAATGCTCCATCCCTGGCAGCGTTCTAGGCCAGGTTGGGCAGGGCCTTGAGCAGCCTGGTCTAGTGGAAGGTGTCCCTGCCCGTGGCAGGGGCTTTGGAACTAGATGATCTTAATGTCTAGACTAGATGATTGTAAGGTCCTTTGAAACCATAACCATTCTATGATTCTGTGATACTATGCCTAAGTTAAAAACTACCAAAAAAAAAAAACAACTTACCTACATGCAACAAAGACTAAGACTAAATTGTAAGGTTGATAAAACTGAGTTACACTTACAAAGCTGAATAAGGAATGTCTGCATATTTTCTCACACATGCAAGCCACTATATTCACTCTAGAATCATTGTCATGTTAGTTTCTGCCTTTGCAGAAATCTCATATACCTAGAGTAAGGGACAGCAGAACTGGGCTCACTCTGACAATACATACCTGCTATGATTTCAAAATAAAGTTCATGGTTTTCAAATTGACAGGAATTGTAAAGGGTACACTTTCTGTAGAAGGCTGCGATGTTTGCTCAGCTTTCTTTGTGATCTAGGACAGTATCTTCAAGCCTATTCTCCAAGACAAATCATGGTTCAAATGCCCTTTACTGCAGTATCTCTGGCAATACTGAATCCTCTTCAATGAGACTTAATTTAAATTTACTTTCATTGCCTCCACTGGAATCACACCATTACAGCTGAAGTGTGAATCCAGACATATGAAGGAGTAAGCAAGGGATCTCTTTGGAAGAGCTTCCTCTGGAGTGCTGTGATATGTTTCTTAGAAAAAAAAAGCCAAAAACCAACAACAAATCAAACAACCAAGCAAGCAAAATCCCAAAGCAATTTAGCCAATGCACTTTAGACCACAGTTAAAAACCAGCCATGTTGTGAAGGCAGATAGCTTAAGGACATCTAATAGCTTAAGGACATCTAAGTGAAGGTGAAATCCAGAAGCTCTGAATACCTACTGCATTCACAGTAGAGGAGATAGAAGGTGACTCGAGCTTATCTGGGAAGACAGAATAACAATAGCTGACATTTTAGGTGTTGAATGTTTATAGAACATCTTACCTATGTCACAAACAGGACATGATTTACAAAGTAAATATGCATGCAGAGTTTTAAAATGCAAATGAAAAAAAATTACCAAAGAGATGTAAGGACCTAAAAGCATTCCTACTTTCAGCAATGCAAATGTTTTCTTCTTTACCGAAGTTTCCAAAAGGTTCAAGGTCACACAGAAATAACAACTTTTCTCTTTTTCTTGCTAAAACAGAGAGAAAGAAAATCAACCTGGGACTTGAGTCAAGATCTGCAGCACCGTAGGCAAGTTCCCTAACCACTAAGCTGTGGTAATCAGTGAGTGGATTCTTCTATCTCTTATTTTGACCAGAAATTCATTCTTGGCCTTCAGACACTTTTCTTCATGAAAATACTCTGGCATACAGTCGAATTTGAACAGCATAGCAAATTATTAACAAATGTAATGTAGTTTGAATTTCTATGCAGACTAAGAGAAGACATTTAAGCAAGTTGCCTTATTTTGACTTCAGTGACCATCAAAATTCAAGCCCAGACAGACATTTTGTCCAGTTCAGCTAAGAGAAGATAAAACCTTGCACCATGCAGCCCTGAGGCTGCTACATGCAGTCACTGCTGGGACATTCTGATGAAAAGTTTCAGGTTTGCTGTATCTGTTGAAGGCCAAAAAACATTTGATGAAAAATTCCTAAACAGAATTTTAGTTGGAATCATTGCTGGACAAAGGCAAAAAGAAAGTCAGAGTCTTCTGGAAGGTCTTAAGGTCAGTTTCAAGACCATGTGATAGAAGGAATAGTATCTAAGAGGAATATGGAAGCAAAAAAAAAGGTTTAAGGCAAGGATAAACCCCTTCCAGCAGAAAAAGGTGAATTTAAAAAAACCGAATTAACATGAAAGAAGGAGGAGACTTAGAGCTTTGGAATGGTAGAAACAAAAAGAAGGAAAAGCTGTAAACATCAATTTCCAGGTGATATGAGAGCCTGCTACTTCTCTGATAGAGATAGATTTTACCCAGAGAGATGGGGTATGTGATAATGTCAGAAAATCTAAGTGTAACATTCTCACCTTGAATAGTCATCTCAAGCTTGATGTACCTAGTAGTGGGATCATGATTTTTGCTGTTCCAATCATTCCATGGTGGATTGCAGCACTACATCAAAAGAGTCAGCATACAAAGCTGATTAACAAAAGCTGTAGCAATTAGGAGCGCTTCTCACTTCTGGCCATCAAGATATGGCAGTTCTTCCTCTGAAATAAAAACACCCAAATCAGAGGTCTCTTAAAAGTCTAAGCCTATATTTCATAGCATGTGCATTCAAATACGTTTACAGGGAAATGTGTAGTAATAGTATTCCTTACAAATAACATCTGTGGTTAAGATGGCAGGTGGGTAGATCACAGCAAGATACAAAGGCTAATTTGGGGTGAATTTTTTCAGCTTAAGTATATCCAAGCATTGATGCATGAGTCATTGGCACAGATGACTAATTTTTTGCATCACAGTAATAGAATGTTCTTGCTTGCTGCTTTTCAAATCTATGAATAATGCCGAATGAAATGATTTTTCTTTATATCAGTCATCTTCCCTGTTTGTTGCATAACAAAGACACTGATTCTTAGACAATACATAGATGGATGTCCTAAATATGTCAGATATGATAGACAGATGAAAAACAGAAAGAGAGAATGTGTGAGAAAAAAAGATAAGAAAAGAGAGAGAAGGCAAGAAAAAGAAAAGGAAGAAGGAAAAGAAAGAAACGCACCCTTCACCAAGATGTAGTGGCAGTATTGTGAGACTACTTTTCGATAAAACTAGGTATAGAATCAGCAGAAAGCTTTTCAATGCATACACTTTTCTTGTAACTGGTCTCTGAGAGGCCACTGGCCAGGTGCCTTACTATTCTTGTTTAGAATAGAAGCCAATTGTTCATTTTAATGTTAATAGTAACACGGAGATAAGAAATGGTAAATACATACACAGCTCTTAAAATAACAATTTATGACAACTTGAATTAAAACACAATGTGAGTGTATTACATTTCTCTCTGAATCCACATGGGTAGCTACAGCAGGTATCAGACCAGCAGGAATCACTAGCTGTCATACTTGTGGTAACTAATTAGCTATGACATAGAACAGCTTTTTGATCTTCACTATGTTCTACTAATTATTTAATCTTTGACAACATAAAAACGTATTTTGACACATAACCTAAGAAAGAACACAGTATAAGTTTTCTCCCAAAGCCTAAAAAAGCCAAGAGAATACCCAAGAAAACAACTCCAAACTTCTCTTAAATCCCTGTTTTCCCCCTCTCTTTTTATTAAAGCTGGACATGAGCCGTAACTCCAAACACAAATAGACGTGAACTTTTCCTCTTAGGACAGAATCATAGCATCCAGTGTCAGATATCTATGAGAAAGATGCTTAACCCTGAGTTGTCTTTCTGGGTTCTGCTTGCAGTCAATGTAAAGAAATAGACACTTTAAGACCATTTTAGAAATTTACCTTAAAATGAGACAAATGATACTATAAAGTTGCTTCTTTTTTTGGTCCACTGACTCCAAAGGCAAGCTTGGGAGATCAACTTGGATGTTAAGTATATCTGGTAAGAGAAATCTCAGCTAAGGTATCTAAGGAAGACCAGATGTATCACACCCCTGAAAAGCCTAATTCTTTCCATGGACCAAGAGCATGCTTGGGGTTAAATTAGATGAATTCCAGTCTTGTCTTCTATGTATTTGGCAGAACCCGTGTCTGGGTCTGGCCAGAGATCAATGGTTATATTTCACCTATGACTAAAGAAGAAACATTCTTTGAAATTCTGGAACTTGTGAGAATCTTACCCAGAACAGTAGGCTTCTGGCTAATGCATTTGCTGAAGAGTGTTTGGGGGATAGCCAAGCCTTTGCCTGGCTTGATTCACAAGGAGGAATCAAAGGTACTTAATGTAGGTGAGTGCACTATAAAATGGGCTTGTGTCTGCTTTTTGGGTCTGTTTCATTTTGTATCATTGGATCGGGAAGAAAGAACCTGAAATCATGTAGTATATTCTGGATGGGCCTCTTACCTATGGAAAAAATATTTGCTCATTACATTATTAGGTTGCATCTCACCTCGACTCATTAAGTATGGCAAATCTCTTCACAGAGTTTTGTTAAAACAGATATGATGCCACAGAACTCTTGGGGTTTGAAAAATGGCACTTTCCAACAAAAAAATCACAATTCTGGAAGGTCCCAAGCAACAGTCCCCAAAAAAACCCCTCTTTCTCTCTCTTCCTTTTTTGCTTTACACTAAAATATTGTCATAAAGACTAATGTAAATGAGTAGAACACGTTATTTATTATATCAACTTCATCTTCCACAAGGAACACTCCAGTCTGCCTGCTTTAACCTCTGCAGGGAAAAAACTCTTTCTTCTAAACTGTGACAGTCTTTGACAATGAACAAGAATTATTCAGGAGCATCCAATGGCTTCAAAAACACTTTCCTTCCATTTGATAAATATCTACCTACCTGAACAGGTGAAAGTGGGCACCAGCTTCTCTGCTCCTTTCTGGTAGTGTCTGCTCATGCACATCTATACAGCTTCCAGTCTGTAGCTATCTCAAGATCGAGAAGAGTTCTTATTTTCCTGCCCTCTCTGTGCCTGTTGAGTACAGGGCAAGTTACTCTCTCACAAGAAGTGTCAAGAGTAATGATGAAACACACTCTTAAGGTCACAGCACACTGGAGAAGTGAGCTTACAGAAAGCTCATGAAGTTCAACAAAGGCAGATGTAAATTCTTTCGGTTGTGTTATAGAACAGTCTCATGTGAAAGGACCACAAGGATAACCAGGGTCTGGAGAATCTTATGAGGAGAGATCGCAGAATCTGGGCCTTTTTAGTCTAGAGAAGAGAAGACTGAGAGGGGATCTCATTAATGCATATAAGTATCTCAAATGTGGGTGCCAGGAGGATGGTACTCTTCACTCTTCATAGTGGTGCACAGTGACAGGACAGGAAACAATGTCCATAAACTAAAACAAGAAGTTTCACCTCAACGTGAGGAAAAACTTCTTTATGTTAAGTGTGGCAGAGCACTGGAACAGGCTGCCCAGGGTGAATCTCCTCTGGAGACATTCAAAACCTGCCAGGATGTGCTCCTGTGTAACCTGCTCTAGATGGCCCTGCCTTGGCAGGGGGGTTGGACTTGATAATCTTCAGAGGTCCCTTCCAACCCTAATGATGCTGCCTGTCTGTGACAGTCTGAGGAGAATGCAGCTTTGCAGAGAAAACATGGTGGATGCCTTGAATTAGTGAGAGCAGAGTTTCCAAATCAAGGAAATAGGCTGTTATTTGTTCTGTACTTCTGAGTATGCATTTGAAGCCCGACGTCGACTTTTAGGCTTCCCAGGACAAGTCTAAATCCAACATGTTGGAATGAGTCCAGTGTTATCACCAGGTGTTACTGAGACAATGTAGCTGCTAAGTACTTGGTATACAAGGAGGCCTGAGAAAGCTTGATTTGTTCATTCTGAAGGAGAAAAGGCAAAGGACAGATCTTATTGGTGTCTTCTCTTGGGGCACACGACAAAAGCATTAGAAGGAAAAGACACAAACTGCAGTACAAGAACATTTCTACTGTATAACAGGAAAAAAATTCACTGTGAAAGTTGTCTAACACTGGCACGAGTTGCCTAGGGATGTTGTAAAAACTCCATCAATGAAAATACTCAAAATTTGACATCAAAAGCCATAAGTAACCTCATGTAACAACAAAATACATTAAATGACACACAAAGGTCTCTTCAAGCCTAATTTTTTTATGAAGGTCTTGAATGGAGATCTTAGAAACTTTATTTTTGTTATCATTCTAGTGAGATCTTGGGTTGTGAATACAACCGTGATAGATCTATACCTACCACCTATTAAAAAGGTGTTTGTATTGTAACTGGATGAGTTTGGGGAAAGTCAGTCAAGGAATTAATGTAAATTTCTTCAAAGTATCTTTGTCATATTCATAGATAATATTTTACAGAAAAGAACTTACTTTTTGGGATCCTTTAGTGTTATAATAAAAATCGCCTTTTCAATATTTGCCCTTTAGAGATATTCCAAAAATAATGTAATTTATTCAGAGCTGAAAGACCTGTATGATATAAACTCATGTTTTATAGATAGAAAAGAAGGAAAAAGACTCTGATTTGGAAAACAAAATCAATAGTTGGTTTTGCTTGTCCTGAGTGTTTCTGGTAATAATGGAATGGGTGACCGTGACATAATAGAAAGAGACTGCGCAAGATGAGGTTCAAGCTATTTCTCTCAGACTTCTTATTTCGATGTTCTGCAGAGCAAGATGCAACCCTGAAAAATAAGCAAGTGCCACTGTTTCTTTAGAAATCAAGGCTTAAGGCAGTAGAGAGCAATACATGGTACTAGTTCAGCGCAGGGCACTTAGCTTTTGTTACTCATTTTCCTTTGAGACACCCACAAGAAAGCTGCACAGCTGGTTCCTGTTGCTGTTGTTTACTGCAGTTGCACATTGAATAGTTTGCTATTTCTCACGACATTTTCATACACCTCAAACATCAATTTCTGTGCCATTCCAGAAAATGACTATTTTGCATTAGTACTGAAGAATTTACCTTTTCAAACAGAGCATTTATAGGGAAGGTCATCTTTGATTATTCTATCAAACCATTCTCCTTTTCCCTACTTTATAACTGGGGAATCAGAAAGGATATCTGATAGAAGAGTCCCTGAATGACTTGAAGACTGTGCTGAAATATGCTAACTTTTGACTGACATGATGTCAAGAACAGCTTAAACCTTAGAATCAGTACAAATTGCACAGTTATTTGATATTTGATTTTTGCCTACTGCTTCTCTTATCCTGAGGAGACTCAGCCTTTCTTTGCACCAGGATAGACTCCTGAAAGGGAAAGAGAATATGACTGTTAAAAAAGGGAAAAGCTGCAGCTGTATTAGGAATCCTTCCAAGTATACAAACCATGTCTGTGAGAATATGCGTTGAATTACTCTATAGAAAGCAAATGGAAACAGTGGCCTCTGCACCTTCAGCGTATGCTCAGTATGCTGATGGAGAAGTCCTTATGTGAAAACCAGCAAGGACCTATAAAAGAAGCAAGAACTTTGAATCTAAACACTGAGAAGAAAACTGGCTTCATGGAGCTTTCTGTTTTCCTTTTGAATCAATTTAGGGCCTATGAAAGGTGCTGAACTGACAGACCAAATTCCTTTCTTAATACACAAAACAGGTGTAGCAAATAGTGATTTTAGAGCTTTCCCCATTGTATCAGTGCATTTCAGCCCTGGTTGAGGGGGACCACCTCCAGGCAGAGAGGGGAGTTCATCTTCCATGCCTGTACATTTTTTTCCCCTGTGTCCACTGCCAACAAAGACACCAATTAGTGCATAGCCTCAGCATTTGAAGCAAATAAAGCAGAGACAGCAGAATAAAGGGAGAGATGTGTTTGCTCCTGGAATTCAGTTTTGACATTTATTTTGGATTTTAGCAAGGCCTACAATCGTTTGCATTATTTTAAGGAAAAAAACCCTAACAAAACAGTCTCATTACCATTGGATATGATGATGGGGGAAATGGGCTGGAAAAATCCTGGATCTTTGCTGTGCCTTATTCTGGAATTATAAAGAACAGGGCAAATTCTTTACTGCTGTGCCATTCAGCTATTATGTTTAACAATCTAATTAGAAAGGCTGTGTTGCTTTTCACCATTATAAAAGCAAAGACAGTGCACACAAGCAAAACCAATTAGACAGCTGTAGTTTACAGAGCTGGCTTGCCTCAAGGCTGGTTTCTAATGAACCCCCAGTAGATGGTTCTTATCCAGAAACAGGACAGAAGAAGCACAGTGATAACGTGTGCTATGTTTCCTGTAATCGGGTGTTAAAGCCTGCCCTAGTCCAGGGATCTGACACTTGATGGAGCAGTTCTTTTCTGCAGCCATGGTTGCCACCAGCACCACCATTGTAACACTAACCTGGCTGATGATGCATGTCCTCAGCCTAGCTGATAATGCATGTGCCAAACATGGCTTAAAATAATGCTAACAGGTGGCAATAAATGTAAAATGTTCCTCACAGTTTTACTATTGTTACTTTCTGCTCACTTGGAACTTGTTTTCACTTAAAGCAGACAGAAAACTATAAAACAACCTGCATACTGGCACACTTTTATTTTTCAGCATGTATGGCTCAAATTAAGGCAGGCTGTATTGAGTAGATTGCTCACTGCAAGTTAGTCATCTGTTTAGTGTTTCTGATGTCCCACAAGGCAGTTGCGGTTGTTCACAAGTCTATTAATTAAAAAGAAAATGACTAAGGAAACTACTCAGTGGGTTGATGAACCATTCAACCACTTCAAAACTAGGAAAAACATTAAAACAACCCCCCCTCCCACATTCCTTTTCTTGAATAGCCTGATAACAGGTATTTGTTTGAACTGAACTTTATAGGACTTGTGAAAAAACAAGCTCTTGTCATCACTGTGTTTAAATGAGGTTTATGTACAAGAAACTGGGTAGCACTGTCTGAGCTAGAATAGATGAGATTGTGTCGGCATTCCCATTAAAAATACCCTTATTTTCAGTGGGTTAGGATCACTTATAAAAATTTACTCCAGGCTAAAATTTTGCATTGATAGTGACACTTGGGCCAGAGGAAGCAGACTGGGGGCTTGCAGAAAAGTTCTTATAAATTCATTTATAGTCATAAATTAAAAGTACTTGTATAACTACATATTCATATATTTATTCAGCTGTATAGGAGCATTGTTATTACTGTTGCTAATGTATGGGAGACCTAAATAAGTGTAGAAGTTGTTCTCTTCCTCCATTTTTACAGAGTTTACCTTCTCTCCACTGTTTCAGTGGGCCATATAGGGGTGAAGGGGAGGAGATAAGAAAAAAGGTAAAAATCTGAAGATCTGGAAGTAAAGAATAGAAATCCAAACTGTTGTGGCTTACATTAACTTAAATAGGACATTGAAAGTTAAGTCTATTCAAGTAGAAGCTTGAAATGCATCTTAGTTACAATACTATTGTGGAAAACCAATCTATTTTGACACAAAGTTTTTTAAAATGTGCATATTTCATGTGGGAGCAGGAGAAATTTTCTTACTAGCTGTGATTGTTAGGATGCTTTTAAAATGAAATAATGAAAAAAAAAATAAAAGGCTGGACTGGCAGAAGAATTACATCTTTAAATTCACCCAGACAAGGGCAAAAATAACAAGATGGTAAAAATCTTTGTAGTGCTTTCAATTTATATCTGCAGTTACTGTTTTTTAAAGGAATTACTTTTGAGGATGGTCAAATGAAGTAAAGATCTAGTTATGAACTTTATTAAATTCCACCCACACTGACAGAGGTAGGTTAAACTAATCCTGTGGGTGAAGGTAAACACAAAAGAAAGGGTTACCTAGGCTACTGTATATTTGTAAGTACTTGCCAATAATATCTCCAAATGTAGCTTAAAACCCAACCAAACAAAATAGATAATGAATAGTTGTCAGGATTAGGAAAAGTGCCAAAGATAACAGATCATGGAATTATTCTTCATGGGAAAAAAATGTAGGATCAGATTTCTAAAACTAAAGCTAGTATGAATTCTTTATACTGAGACAATTTAATTCTCCAGAGAAAGAAAGTGCTTTGGTAGGTGGGTAAGATGAAAAGGAAGTTCGTAAAGACTTCTTCATATGTTTGTAATGGTCAGTTATTGTTTGAAGTAAAACTAGATCAATGATTGCTGTTTCACAAAAAGGTAAAAATTGTCTGGGTTAATTCTGAAAGTTTTTTCCCTCCCATTTTGTACTATGCAAATAATACAAAAGATATATCTTCCCACTGATAGGTAGTCCACTGCAGGAAGCCTTCTCAGACCTTGATAATGTTATCTTATTGCCAGCCCTAGATTAGAAGAGTTCACTGCTGATAGTTTTTTAAGTTTAACATGCACGTAAGTGGATAGGATGTCTGTCTGCGGAAGGAGGTCACTTAGTTGCTCATTTAATGGTTGGTTTATATGAGTGCCCAGCTACCAAGACCCCCATGCCAGGATGCAGATCAGACTTTGTGGAGATTCAGCAAAACTAAACCAAGGTGAAAAGAAATGGGGAATAGAGGCATCTTTTTAACAACTTCCTTCAGAACATGTTTCTTACTGTATTCTATATATTGATTTATTCTTTTCACAGGTTTTGTTATTTTGGAGCCACAAACATGTTGATAAATTACCTGGATTGTCTTGCTGTTGAAGATAACTCGTTTACCTATCTCTCAATACTGTTTAGCATCTTCACACAGAAGAAAAAATCCTACAGTGCTAGGCAAACCTCACACTATTATCTGGAAAGCAACCAATCCCTGCAAGCACATAATCATGTGTTTACATATCCTTCACATGTGACTAAGGACAAAATTGTGGCCCCATCCTGTGATTTCACACAAGGATTTAAGACATATATGTACAGCACCTCCAAATAGAGCTTCCTTACAGAGGAGTGTAACAGTAGAAGAATCCTTGACTAGCTGAGTCTGGAGAGCTATTTTGTCTGTTACCCTGTCTGATATAACCAGTACCAGATGCTACAAAGAACAACAGAAGAACCCTGCAGGAGGCAGAATAATCTGCCTCCACAAATATCTGCTTGATCCTACTCACTAATTGTCAGAGATTAGCTTAAGCCCTGAAGCACTAGGTTTAATATCTCTTCCAAAAGTTCTATTTTCTTTAATTATGATAACTCTGGATATCCATGATATTGATATAATATCAAATCTCTTGATGAATCTGGTTAAGTTTTTGGTCTCAACAACTTCCTTTGGCAATGAGTTCCACAATTTAATTACACGTAATATAAAAAGGTATTTCCTTTTATCAGTTTTGACTTGCACACCTTTTAATTTTAGTGAATACCTTGTTGTTCTTCCTTCCAGAACCAGGATGGAAGCCCCTGATCTGCTTTCCCTGTGCTGTTTTATATGATAACATTAATTTATAAAATGTTTTCATTTTGCCTCCCATTCATCCTTTTACAAGGGGAAAAACCTCTGTCTTTCCAATTTCTCTTCATATGACCACATTTCCATTTCTCTCATTTTTCTGTGAACTCTCACCAAGTCTGTCTTATTGTTTTATGGGACACAGTGTCTGGTGCTGCAAGAAGCATCTGAAGTATGCTCTATCATTTTTATATGTAAAAGTATTATGATGTTTTCCATGCTGTTTCCATCCTCTCCAGGCTTCTACAGCATCTGAATGCTGTTAGATTTTTTTGGACCATGAGCACGCTCTTAGTATGCTGTCTGCAGTGGTACCTACATTTCCGTGCTGAACCAAGCCATTATATAGGCTCTAATGTGCTGTAAGAGTAATTTCACTTTTATCTTCTGATATGTTTTACTTCACATTTATCAGAGATACTTGCAGTCAATTTAGAACTGTCTATTCCTGACTAACTGAAGTGATTTTGGATGGGGTCCAGTCTCTGTAAGTAAGGCGTTTAACTTGTGGCTGAATTGAAGCCCCTTAGTGAGACAGCTTTGACCAGATAAGAGCTCAGTTTTCCTTCCTCAGCTGATGGAGAGACGTAAATGATGTGAATGCCTCTGAAGTGAGACCCTGTCTGCCTAATCTAAATGCTTAACTTTAGATGTGAATTAGGATTCTGCCTTTCTGTATATTTTGGTATGTTGCTGTTCACTATCCATTACTGATCTTCCATATATATTGAAAGCAAGCCTTATAATGAGACTTGGCTTCACCTCAGTGGTAACCTTTGACTTCTAAGGAAAAAACTAGAAACCCCTCAGTAGAGAACTTTGGATTATAAAATAAATCCATAGCTATTTAATCTATGGAGTTTCTATAAAGGTAATGGAGAGAGATGAGTTGTATGCTAACTTAGAGAGCAGTGGAAGGAAGCATCTTTTCTTTACTCTTTGTGCTTCCCACAGAAAACTTCATTGTGTGCCCTGCAAGGGTAAGGTATGGGGGATGCTAATCTGCTACTGGCCAGGAGAGGTTATGCTATGATAGCATCTCTTGTTGGGAATCAAGATCACAACTCACAGGATCACAGAATAGCTCGGGTTGGAAATGACCTTAAGATCATCTAGTTCCAAACCCCCTGCCATGGGCAGGGACACCTCACACAAGACCATGTCACCCAAGGCTCTGTCCAACCTGGGACACTGCCAGGGATGGAGCATTTACCACTTTTTTGGACAACCTGTTCCAGTGTTTCACCACCCTCACCGTAAAGAATTTCTTCCTTATATATAACCTGAACTTCCCCTGTTTCAGTTTAAATCCATTCCCCCTGGCCTTATTGCTGCAGTCCTAATAAAGAGTCCCTCTACGGCATCCTTGTAAGCCCCTTTAAGATACTGGAAGGCTGCTATGAGGTCTCCATGCAGCCTTCTTTTCTCCAGGCTGTCTTCATACTCCATACTCCTCTTCATGTTTCCCAGTCTGTATTCATACGGGAGGTGCTTCAGCCCCCTGATTATCTTTGTGTCCCTCCTCTGGACTTGTTCCAACAGTTCCATGTCCTTTTTATGTTGAGGACATCAGAGTTGTACACAACACGGCAAGTGGGGTCTCACAAGAGCAAAGTAGATGGACAGGAGCACCTCCTTCAACCTGCTGGTCACCTTCCTCTTGATGTAGCCCAGAACATGGTAGGCTTCTTGGCTGCAAGTGCACACTGCCGGCTCATGTTAAGTTTCTTGTCAACCAATACCTCTAAGTCCTTCTAGCAGGGGTGCTCTGAATCTCTTCTCTGCCCAGCTTGTAGCTGTGTCTGGGATTGCCCTGACCCAGGTGTAGGACCCTGCACTTCTCATTGTTGAACTTCATGAGGTTGGCATTGGCCCACCTCTTAAACGTGTCAAGGTTCCTTTGGATGGCATCCCCTTGGATGGCATCTCTTCCCTCCAGCGTATCAACCAAACCACACAACTTAGTGTCATAGGCAAGGGTACACTCAATCCCACTGTCACTGACAAAGATATTGAACAGGATCAGTTGCAACACTGACCCCTGAGGGACACCACTTTTTACTTTTCTCCAATTGGACATTGAGCCATTGATCACAACCCTTTGTGTGTGACCATCCAGCCAATTCTTTATCCAATGGGTGGTCCATCAATCAAATTTATGTCTCTCCAGTACAGAGTTGTGAGGGACAGTGTCAAATGCTTTGACTAGTTCAGGTAGATGACACTGACTGCTCTACCCCTATCCATCAGTTCTGTGGCCCCATCATAGAAGGCCACCAAATTGGTCAGACAGGATTTCCCCTTAGTGAAGCCATGTTGTCTTCAGTCACCAACCACATTGTTGTTTTCATATCCCTTATAGCATGCCTCCCAGGAGAATCTGGCCCATGGTCCCGCCGGGCACAGAGGTGAGACTGACTGGTCTGTAGTTCCCCGGGTCTTCCATTTTCCCCTTCTTGAAAATGGGGGTTATATTTCCCTTTTTCCAGTCATCGGGAACTTCACCTGACTGCCATGATTTTTCAAATATGATGGCCAGTGGCTTAGCAACTTCATTTGCCAGCTCCTTCAGGACCCGCAGATGGATTTCATCAGGTCCCACGGACTTGTGCACATTCAGGTTCTTAAGATGGTCTCAAACCAGATCCTCTCCTACAGTCGGCCTAAGGTCTTCATCCTCACAGTCCCTTCATCTTTCTACCAAGACTTGGGCAGCATGGTCGTAGCCCTTGCCAGTTAAGACTGAGGCAAAGAAGCCATTGAGAACCTCAGCCTTCTCCAAATCCAGGATATCCAAATCCAATCCTCCCTTTTTCTTCCGGAGAGGGCCCACTTTATCCCTAGTTTGTCTTTTGTTTGTGACATACCTACAGAAGTGCTTCCTGCTATCCTTGACATCCTTGGCCACACTCAATTCTAACTGGGTCTTACCTTTCCTGACCTGATCCCTGTCTTCCCTGACATGCTCTTTATTGCAAACAAATATATTAAACAAAATGCTGACTTATTCTGTCTGTACTCTTTTATTTTGGGATATACCCTCCACAAAGCTTTTTTTTTTTTTTTTTTTTTTTTTAATACTTCACATAGGTAGGAGAATGTAAACTTATAGTTAGAAATAAAAACTTCAGAATGTAGGAATTCCAGCTGGTGGTGTGGAAATGTCTTGGGTGGCCTAAGATGTGGCCAGCTGTGATTTTGGGGTTGTCTGCAAATATCTGGGAAGTTATGATGAATCTGTTTCTGAACAGATCTGGTGAGGCTGACTTTCCATGCTCTTTGTGCCACTGGCACATGAATGTCAGCATCTGTAATTGGAACCATTGCATAACATTGTGAGTGAAATTCTGAACTGTAACCTTTGGAAGCAGATGGCTTTCATCATGTGCACCCTGTCATATTGCAGTAGTGGGTATGCTTTTATATGCTGAATTCAACAATATACTATATTAGAAAGGATTGTTTATTCGTGTAGTAGTTTAGTAATAATCAGGAAAATGATGAAGTAAGGCATTATATCTCTGTTGAAATATATTCCGATCTAGTCACTAGAGAACACTTATAGTTATTTAAGGATACGTCATCTCCAGTTTACTTCAAATTGTATCATTTCATTTGAGTTTTGAATATCTAAGTGCTGTTTTCCATTTTATGCACACACATGCCCAGGCAGACAGGCTGCTGGTTTAAAATGTTATTTCCATAAAATATCACTTGAAAAATACTCATTACTTTAACTAAGTTAGAGAAATCTGTGCATAAATGTAAGGTAAAAATTGCTTTTTGTGGCAGATCCTTGTTTGCCTGCTTCAGAGTGCTTCAAAGGACTTACTTATTTGCTTACCACCAAGGCTAAGAATATGTGTCAAAACTGCTTAAGATAGGGATCAGTTTTAATAAATTTGACCTCAAACCTTCTAAGGTGTTTAGGTCTGGGAACACTTACAGTACATCTGTTATTGTTCTGGTTCAGCTGAGTTTATTGTTTTAATCAGCAACATTTAAAGAGAACTGGTGTAAAAGAATTAGAAATACTAACTAGTTTTCCATGTTTACATTTCTGCCATTATGTAACTAACTTTCTTGTGACTGAACTTATGAGATGTCTTGAGTTGTGGCAAAGGAGTCAGGTCCGAGTATCCTTCCTATAGACCTTTCTTTCCTAGCTAGAATCTATGAGGTTGCTGTAGGAGTTACTGATGGAAATTGAAAGGACTGGGTTATACAGAATTTAAGACTACATGGACATCATGGGCATCTTCTGCATAAACATGTGGACAATTAAAAAGTCAACTTCCATGTCCTCTTCTAAGCCTCCTGTTACATGCCCCTTCCTTCAGAGAAGCTACTCCCAGTGGAACTGCTTAAGATGAGTTGTTGGTCTCACTTTTCGTACATAGTCATTTGGATTGAATATCCCAGTAACAATAATTAAGAGAATAAATTCCAGTTTATACGAGTGATATAGGGAAGGCAGGCTTGGAGCTTCTGTTTTCTCATTTGCAACACCTAACCAAGAGAATGTACAATAGAGCTTGCTGGGGCCAAATCCAAGCTATGAAAGTAAATTCATTTTTACAGGGAATTGGGTCCATGGAACTTACTGTACTGGCAGGAAAAAAGGTGTCTTGTTTTATGGAAATTGTGTATTAGAAAACTAGTTAATATAACAACACTTTGGATGAAATATCCACTACATGTGCCAGAGTACTAGCTGATCATTAAAATTAGAACAGCACATTAGTGGGAGAGAAACTCTCCCCTTTGCTCACAGGAGTACTTCTCCTTGGCTCCTGTCAGTGTTGCTCATGGTTGGAGACATGATCCTGAACCAGCAGGACTGTAAGTCAGTTCCAATAGAAAAATCATTGTTCATGTTAAGGTGATCCTGCTTCCTGCGATAGAAGCCTGCTACCCCTTGTGGATCTCTGTATGCTGGTGGCTCATTACCATGAATTTTCCATGCCAGTAATTAATCAGAAAATAACTAACCTGACAATAATTCACCAGAAACAGTGTAAAAGCAAGTGTTACTTTTCCCTGTTTCTTGTTTCATACAATGGATATTTTAAGCTGTTGTGTATCTTATGTCTGTTTGTTTTTTTCTTTTGTTTTGGTTTGTTTGGTTTTTGTTTGGTTATTTGTTTTTGTTTTGTCTTTTTTGTGTTTTTTTTTCTTTCTTGGTTTGGTTTGGTTTGTGGGTTGTTCTTTTTTTCCCCAACAATAGATTATGCTACTTTAAATTACCTCTTTTGTTCTTTAATATTGTTCCCTTCGAATTTTTGTAGATTTATTTCACCTCCAATCCACCATTCTGTCAAGCTATCTACCGGTAATGTTTACTTGTAAGTGAACTCCTCTGGCCAAGCTGTTCATTACTTTGCTTTCTGCCCAGAAGCAAATTTGTTTTCTTTTCAGCTTCATCAAGGGGCAAAAATATGAAGCAGCTGGGAAAGAAGGGCTGGAGAAGCTGGGGACTCTCTTCCTATCTCTTCTGGATCTGTCTCAGGCTTACAAGTTGAACCAGCTGAATAGGCAATTTTTTTAATTTTCCATTTAACGATCAAGGCATAATAAATAAAAAATTGGCAGTTCAGACCAAGCTTTTTGAAATGTCTTTGCTGCCAAACCCTTTCATTTTCAGAACAGTTTCAGGTCAGATCATATTGATTTCTGATTTTTTTTCACTTCTATGTTTTCATGACTACAGAGAAGTTGAATTATACTAACAGTAATGTACCTATTTCACAAAGAGACATGTTGGCTTGCTTCTGCACATAAAGTGTTTTATGTACAGAAGAGGTCCACAGCTTACACAGCTGGGGCAGGGGTGCTGTGCTGAGGTGGACAGTGGTAAAATGGCCTGCGAGTAGAGTATTATAATGCTGATTTACAGACCACAGTTATATGCACATTTCATAGTTCAGAAAGATAAGACAGATAAGACATCCAAGAGAGAGCAGATTCAGAATGTAGTGCAAGCTTTAACTTTATAGCCAAGCTTAGAGAGATGTTTTTGTTGTTGTACATCAAATATGTATTTTATCTAACCTTTAATCCCATTTTACTGGATATAATTTCAGATAACTCTACTACTCCAGAATACTGGATCTGGAAAACATTTAGTGTAGAAACTACTTTGAGCACAGTAAATCTTCCAATTCTACTTCATTTCATTCTTCTGTTCTGGGAAACTTACCCACTTTGCTGTTTTTCCTGGTGCTAGGTTCTGAGCTATGTGCACAGGGATTCAGTAGAAAATCAAAAAATGATTTGTTTCTATTGAAAAAGGAGTTGTGGCTTACAATGCTTAAAAGGAATATTCTATTTCTCTGCCTTTTATCATAATTTATATGACTCTGGATTTGCTAGACCTGAACACCTAATTCTTCTAGGCCAATATTTTTCTTACTCTATATGTGCTCTTAGCATCCAATTTTCTCAAATTTCCCGATTCATCCCATTCAAGCTTAAGATTCAGGAACTTCATGATACTTCCTTGTCTGGAAATGAAAGTAATCAGGGTTTTATTTGGGTTCAAAAACCTGTACAGAGATCAAAATTGGAGTGTGGTTTTCTGAACCTCAAAAATTTAGCATGTAATAATATGGGATCATTGCCATGTTACTGTAACTAAGCAAGAAAGTTTAAAAGGTCTTAGGATGTCTGTATCCACTTTGATATTTTTGGAATTAAAACCCAGTTAGATTGAGAACATGCTAAGCCCACATTTTTTTCCCAGGAAAAAAGGGAACTAAGCACTATTGTGGATTGTTGTGGTACCACACAGCAGCTCACTCCATTGTGCCCAGCCGCCCACCCCGGGAGAGATGAAGAGGAGAATTGGAAAAAGATAAAATCAGTGGGTTGTGATAAGAGCAGTTTAAGAATTGAAATAAAATGTAATAGTAGTAATGGTAATAATAACAACAACAATAATAATAATCGTAGGAAAAAAAGAGAGAGAGGAACACAAAACCAGACAGACAAGTGTTGCGCAATACAATTGCTCAATACCTACTGACCAATGGGCAGCTGGTTCCCAAGGAGCGCTCAGTAGGTGCTGGCCAGCTTCCCGTTCTATGGTACGGAATACTACTTTGGCTGGTTTGGATCAACTGTCCTGGCTGTGCTCCCTCCCAGCTTCTTCTGCATCTCCTCACTGGCAGAGCACAGGAAACTGAAATGTCCTTGATTTAGAGTAAATACAACTTCTCAACAACTAAAACATCAGTGTGTTATTGATATTTTTCTCATACTAAATCCAAAACCACAGCAGTGTACCAGCCACTAGGGAGAAAATTAACTCTAACCCAGCTAAAACCAGGACATGGATTGTACTACCAAAAGTCCACAGCTCTGGTAGATACCACAAGCTGCAGAACTTTGCTACAGTATCTGGTAGCCAAAGACTACAGATGGCTATGCATAGGACAGTTGGAAAGGTCTTCTGCATTACATTGGGCTTCTGAAGATTGGGAAGGCAGTGTTCTCACAGACAGCAGTCATTTCTATGAATGACATGAAAAGAAGACACCCTAAAACATATGTGCCATGACATGGCAGTGTGTTCACATATTTTTACCCCAGAGAATCATCGCAGTGGTTAATTTCTCTCACTGCTAAAACTTTGAAAGGTAAGTCTGGAGTGACTGCACTTAGTTTTGGTTTCTAACGCATGATTCCTGCTGTGATTATCACTCTAAATAGAGTGAATTCTTAAGAGAGGAACTCTAATAAGAATTCCAATGTGGTAAAGATACCTAACTAATCAGTCAATCAGCCAGGAGTCTCAGAGCCACAGGAAACCTGTTTCATGCATTCTGATACTCATGAAATGACATCTTTTATGCAATAGAGTCTATCTGTTATACAACCATTAGAAATTAAGTGAGTTATAAAAGTGGGGAGACATATGGCATCTGTTAAGAAGAAAATCTGGGTGGATGACCAGAGGTATTTTGTGGGCATGATATTTCCAACTAGTAAGCAAACATGGGTTTTCCTGTTTATTCATGAACAAAAGCACGTTACTCTGCTTGGCACAGTGACCTCATATTTTCTAATGCTTTTTGGCCTTCAGTGATCAAGCTCTTAGATGTTAAGCTCCAGAGTAGCTTGTTGGATAAAGTGGTCTGGAACTGCTTAGCCTTTTTTAAATTATTATGACTGGGGAAATCCTCTCCAGTTCATGCATTCTTAGCAAAACAGACCAGAGTGACAAGGACTAATGTTTATAATGTTCATGAGACTAGTTCGTTCATTGGGATGGTTTTGTCATGTGGTGACATTTAAGTGAAAGATCTCCTTTATTCCTCATGCTACTGGCATACGGATTCAGGATGGTTTTGGTACCACAGGCAGCTTACACATTTCTCCAAATGCATCAGTGAACTGTAGAGATGCTTTTGGTTTAAGAAAGAGAAGAATGCAAGGGGACAAAGCATTACTGTCTGATGTCACCAGATGATTATGGCTTGTTAAGTCTGGTGGTTGTCTGTCTTATCCTATAAGGGTGTGATAAAAAAAACAAAAAACAAAACAACTTTGTGCAATATTTATAAATTTGAGTAAGTCATTCCTGGGTAAAATGTAAGAGTGTAACTTTCTTCAGAGTTGGAAAGAATTCCATATGTTCTCAATGTTCAATCCAGTAACTACCTGTGTGAACTCATCACTGCTGTGTGGGAATGAAAGCAGAATATTCATTGGATTTGCCTATGGGTGTCTGAAAATGTTTAAGATCCTGCTACACTGTGAGAGAAATGCTGTTGGAAAGGGATGGGTTTGTCTCTGGGAGCTTTCTGGGTAATGGGACAAAGGTTGATCAACCCTTGTTTGCTGTAGTTCTGTTGGGTTATACAAACAATCAGAAGATTCAGTTAAGAAAAAAAAACATACTAAAAGTAAGAAATAGGAATGAAAATTGAAAGAGACAGGAAGGGCCTGAGAATAGGCAGAAGATAGCGAAGAAGCCAGGAAAAAAGGTAATGTCCACATAAGGACCGTGGCTAGAAAAAAGACGGCATAGCTGGCAACTTCCTTTCTTCCTCCCGTTTCCTAGCTGCTGTCACAGCACTTTTGTGCTACTGACAGGAGGCATAATTTAAAGCAAACAACTTATGTTGGAAGATCAGATCAGCACGTCACTACTCTGGGAGAGGCACATTGCAAATTTGGCCTGAAATTCCCTTTTCACATGTTTCCTGTGTTGTGTAATATGCTTTGTAGTCCTGGCCAAAGATCTAGGGCTCTACATGTATACCATCAAGAAACCATACTGATTCATATCGGGGATTCATGAATGCAGACATGTTTTATATATACGTATCTTTCCTATAAATGAGTCAATCATACACTTCCTTTTAGGTGTGCAACATTGTTCTCAGAGACACACAGTTACACAGAGTGCCTCCAATTCTACGTACATTTGTTGCACATTTTATGGTAACTTTAATGAGAACTGTATTTGAAAAGCATAGTGTAAAAGCAATGAGATTCTTGATCAAAGTTAAGATTTTGACAGTAAAATCACAGATGAGAGGGTACTAAGTACAGGACAGTGACACTAAACATATCTTCTTGGCTTGCAGTTTCACTGAAGTAACTTAAAGGCCAGGTGTGCTCTTTGGTTTTGTCACAAGCAGAAGGATCTTCTGTTTTTTGATGTTGACCTTTTACTTTACTGCATAAGGTACTTACCTTTCCTTATTTTCTAGGTAGGTAGGACAGTTGTACGTACTAAAAAGGCAAAGAAGAAAATTCCTTTAAGAGCAGATACTGCTGAGGAAAGATTCTCCAAGAAGTGTTTCTCATCACTGAAGTGTCCATGAGCTACTAAATTACTATAAAGTTATTGCTAATTTGACTTCCTCTACATAAACAAGCCATGCTAGTCTTTGAAGGTCTCCAGTAGGTCTTGAATAGGTTCGACTCACAATATTTCAGCTAAAAGCATTAGGTTAATTAATCTTATTTAAAAATCAGTGAAACAGAAGTTAATTAAAATATAAACAATGGGCTGCATTGTTCCTTACAACTTTAGAAAAAAATCTTTGAAATTCTTTGTGTAATGGGTTTTACCTGACTGCCCTCAGAGGAGAGAGTGGTTTTGCCACAGATCATGTTACTGAACTAACTTTTCTTTCACTTTCAAATGAAACGTACTCTTTGCTTCTCCCAGTGCAGTGCAGCTGCACAAACTGTAGCCAGTCAAAAGCTGTCAGAGCCTTGTTTACCAGGGAGGTACCTGCTGCTGGTAGGCTGCTAGACATGAAACACTGCGGAGGGTGGCTGGAGTTCCGGGAGCAACCAAAACGTGGTGTGTCTCAGAGCACCAGGAAGAGAGAAGATGACCTGGAAAGTCAGAAGGCATAAAAAATGTCAGTCAGTGAGAAATAATTAACACTCTGTCCAGTTTATGCCAAGGACAGAGGGTTCTCTTATGCATTCTTGTTGAGCCCTGGCTGTCAGCTGAAACATGCCGAGGAACAGAAGCAATCCTGTGTATGGGCCAGATTCGGGCTACTGAGTTACCAGCTGAACTGAATAGAAAGATTCAGGGTTGGGATAATTAAAGAATTAGGGAAAAAAAAAAAAAAAAAAGCAAGCCACATTTGCCTTGGTTTGTGTTTTTCAGGGTTAACCTCGTTATTCCTGCTCTTCAGAAAAAAAAAAATAATCTGGAATTTATAAGCTGGGGGGAGAGGGAGGGCGGAGGAATCTTACCAAGTTATCTTCCTACCTCACCAATGAATTTAGTAAATATGTGTCTTCTAGTTCAGTATAAGCTCAAAATATCCATAAAGGCAACAAAATTCAAATTTCAACAAAAAATCCTACAGTAGTGAAAATAACATACGACCACTCATGAAGATAACAATGGATTTTATGTTTAGCTTCTTTCTTTGTGGTGGCTAGTAAGCCAACTTAGATTAGTAGGGCATGTTACTCTATTACCTGAAATGGTCTTCTGGCCCACATCAAAAGCTGTGAGGGAAAAACAGCAAGTGACTGTTGTTGTTCTTCACATAGAAAAGTGGGGTTTTCAGTAAAGATATAAATGGATTCACGGAACAGTTTTATTCCCCAGTGTCTTGCTAATGATGATGTTTTGAAACTGCAAGTAAGAAATCAGCCTTAGGGACTTTCTACAGCAAAAACATGTCATTATATTCAAGAAAGGGTATGTTCTCAAAGGCTATTTTTTTCTCTGCTACACATGCTGACATCACTTGTTTGTTTGCATTCTGTTGTTTCAAGGTAAAATGCATAAGTGAATTAATAAAAATACATAATTATTTTCATTAAAGCACCACCATCGCTTTTCAAATTAATCTGCACCATAGGAATGAAAGCAAAGAGTGAAGAAATTCTGTGACTTCTTCAACCAAATTCTAATCATTAGGACAGATTTCCTGACTATCTGTCTGCAAATGACAATTTGGTCTCGGCATAATCTGTCACAGTCAACACGTCATTACCTACCCAACTATAATTCAGTGAGACAACAAGCGTGAAAGTCCATTCACTCCTAGATCTTGACTGGCTATATCAAGCAGAGCAATTGTATAAGTAAACACTAAAACACAGCCAACATCCTGCCAGTTCTGTTAAATCTAACTCATGATTCAGTTCTCTCACACTTGTACCCATTTTGTTTTCATTTCTGGAGAAATTGCTGTGACCAGTTTTTGTTAACACATGTCACAGGAAGAGGCTTTATTTAGACATGAGAGTAAGGGAACAAGACTTCTCATTCAGATGGCTCTGGCCTTAGTGTGCCCTGCTGACAGCCAGCTATGGTTTGGACATAGGACATCAGAGGTGCTCAGACTGTTAGAGAGCAGGATAAAGCTCAGCCTGACTGCTTATAACTAAGTGATCATGCAGCACAACCACAGTGATGAGAAAAGGTGGGGAGGCCTTTCAAAGAAGATTCACAAGGTAACAGAAATACATTTTATCAATGCATAATGTGGATTGAGGAACGTACAGCGTCGACATGTACTAAGAGAAAATGTTCAGCCTGCTTAAATGATCAACCGTGTATCTGGCGCAAAGAAAGTTTATTTTGGATGTCCACTGGCAATCCAAAGTTGCATACCCAAGGGAGAGAGTCATCAGGTCCTTCCTGTTTTGAGGAAGAAACATCTTCTTTGCAAGACACAATATATGGTGCATCATCTCCTGAAAGGAAGAGTGGTTTTGCACAGTGCTTATGGACAATCTGCAGCTGTAGAAGAATAATGTGAAGAACTTCTTATGTTAGGCCCCCAGAGCTGAAGGCAGTACTGCAGGGTGGGTGTCACGAGAGCAGAGTAGAGAGATCACCTCCCTTGACCTGCTGGCCATGCTTCTTTTGATGCAGCCCAGCATACAGTCTAGCAACAAGGATGTCATGTGGGACAGTGCAAATTGCTTTGCAGAAGTTCAGGTAGATGACATCAGTAGCTCTTCACTTACCCACCAATGCTGTCAGTCCATTGTAGAAAGCCACAAAATTTGTCAGGCACATTTTGCCCTTAGTGAAGCCATGTTGCCTGTCAACAAATTACGTCCTTATTACGCAGTGTCTTAGCATAGTTTCCAGGAGGATCTGTGTTGTGATCTCACTGAGGTGAGACTGGCTGACCTGTAATTCCTCAAGTCTTCCTTCCTTTTTTTTTTTCTATTTTTTCTTTTTTTGTTTTTTAGTATAACTTATGCATTGTCATTTATACATATATTTATGACAATTTTAAATGTCTTTTATACAAGATGTAGTGTATGTCCACTATAGATATTGTGTATGTGTATGTTTATCACAATATAGTGTGATAAAATGACTGTTTCACTTCTAAGAGAAAGTATGATTACTCTGTATCAGATAATTAAATATTTGATAAGAAAAAGCCCAGCCCAGCACTATTACAGGAGTTAGCTGATCACTGCAAACAAGGTTGTTTTAATCTTAACTGTTACGTTTTTTTGCCCACGTTTCCCATCTCAGTTCTGCAGGTACGTATATGTTTAGTAAACTTTGCTTCCACTAAAATCTAGCTAACTATTTGTGATAAAAAATTGAAAGAGACCTGCCAGTACAGATTCTATAAGAAAGGATTTATGCTTTATATTTGCGCATGGAGTTTAACACAACAGGATTCAGGATGTTAGCAGTACCTCTCCTGCAATCCATGTGATAACCTGATTAAATAGAGAAAAGAGAAGTGAATAGAAAGCACTGCAAAATACCAGCAAGCGATGATGAAACACAAAATTTTACACTCTTTTGAAAATATTAAGGGAAAGATTTCTCAGACACAATTGCAAGTAGTAACAATTGAATATAATTTTTATCACTTTCTTTAAATGCATTGGTCAGGAGAGCAGACAAGATGGGAATAAGGAGCTTTCTTCCATTTTTCAGAGGGCAGAAGAACCAACAGCTCTGCAGGTATAGCCACCAAGAGGATAGTAGGTACATCTTGACCTCTGCATCTTTTAAGCACCATTAATTATTTTTGTTTTTCAGTCAAGTGCCAAACAGAAAAATTATCAGGAAGTTAATTTAATTAAAAAAAAAAAAAAGTTCTTTTTTATACTCACAATAAAAGAATAAACCCATTTCTCAGTGGGCTACAACACTTCATGCCAAATTCGATTGTTGTATTCTCCAAAACCTGACTTATTTAACTCAGAGAGTACAAGTGAAGTGGAAGAAGTGTCTAACTTTTTAATGACATATTCAGGATTCTCCCTCCTCAACACCTCTCCCCCCCTCCCCCCCACTCCATTTTTTAGGGCTTACTGTTTTCTTAAGTCAACATAAATTTGGAAAATCTGATGGTCAATCCTAAACTGTAAAGAAATAAAGTACACCAAAATCATCACTTGTTTCAGCTGTGACAGAACTTTGCAAATCTTTTTTTGTTTCAGCTGAACTAACAACAGCTAGTGAATAATATAATCCTGGATGAGTGAGCTATTTTACTGTCATTTCTGAAGGTAATAGAATAAATTTAGTTATGCAGATCTGACTTGCAGTCTTGATATATGATCATGTATAAATAACAATAAGGCTGCTGGAGAGAGGCTTTGGCTTTTGATCATATATCTGACCCAGACTATTCCAACCTTTTAAAATGGGCTTTTATTCTCATGTAGAGATGCTATCCCTGTAAGACTTCTGGATCTGATCCAGAAAGAATAAAAAATGAGACACACAAACCCCCCCAATATCCTGAACACTCCCAATGATCAGATGAAGACTAGTTTCAGAGCAGATTAAAAGATGGATGAATTTTCCATGTATGGATGACCCAGGACATCAGATGGGGACAGCATTTCTTACTTGGATGAATCAAAAGGAATGCTTTCTAAATATAGAATGCGTAATGTGTATGTAAAAAGAATAAAATGTATCTTAGAAATATAAGACCAATGCACAGTCTCTCAATAGATTCAACCATGTGCAAAGCCCCAAGTGAAAACCAAGCAATTGTGAAAAATAAAAATGTCTGTCACCAAAGCTGTTAACATGCAAGTTGGGCACCAGACTAGGATGTTATTGCTGCAGCTTCACAGATTGCTCTTCTGCTTTTCCGTTCTTGTTTTTATTATAGCCTTTGTCTTGTCATTTCCAAAAGTTTTCCCTGTCTATTCTGCCATGCCTTTTCATAAAACACTCATATGAGGGAGAACTCCAGATTTTCAAGGTTTTTGTGATGATTTGGATGACTTGTCAATTCTGTTTTACACAGGAGATATGCTGCATATCCTTATTGAATATCAGACTTCACATGCACTTTTTCTTTAATTTGTAATCATTATGTCAGATTGAAATCTCAAGGAGTGTTTCATGACATCGTTGAGGCTGGATGACTTTCCTTGCACATATGCAAAGCGCTTACTATGATCAAGAACAAATTTGAATATGAATGGGAGAAATTTAGTGTTGGACAGTCTTGTAGAGCAATTAATGAGATCATTGCTTACATGACAAGGAGGTGTAGAAGCTGTCAAAGAGATGGTCTTTCACAGATCACATAAAAAGATGTTTGAACCAGGACATAGAAGGTCACTGAGTTGAGAAAAATCTTTACAGTTTGAGAGTTACTTAGGAGATAAGCTGTCAGATGAGGGTGATTTAGGAAAGGCCCTTGGTTCCTTAAACTCCTCGTTGGTTCAGATAGTAATTGAAAAGTGAGAAGGAGGCAGGGCCTGGGTGCAGATGTCCATTCTGCCCACATCTGTGTGGTTGATTATCTACAAAAGGAGTGTCTGATATTTCGTACTCCTTGAAGTCTTTGTGTCTGCTTCATATGTCCATAATTGCCTGAGATATGAAGCATTACTCCAGCTTTGAGGGCCTGCCATGGTTAGGACATGAGGGTGCCACTTCTGTGAGAAGGTGACAATCATAGATCAGAAAATCATAGAGGTCCAAGAACACAGCAGCAGGCCTGCTTTGGTGGGACTCCAACATTGCAAGTGTCTGGCAACAGAAAGATCTTCCTACCCTCCGTGCCTGAATGGCAGCACCCAGGGACTGAGACACAGGACTGTGAGAATGATAGGGAAGAAAAGCCTTTTTAAGGGAATTGTGTGTATGTGGAGTGGCAAATAGCAGAATTTCATTTTAATCTGGAGCATGCACAGAATGGTGCATGGGTTTGGAAGAAAGTGCTGAGTCCCATAAGTGCTGTTGCTGAAACTGCGCCCTTCTGCAAACACATCAAATTTTATTTTGAATGATAAACAGGTAAGGAAAGATCAGCTTCTGCGCTTGTCAGCACAATGAAGGACACATGGGCACCATGCACTAGAAGAGAAAGCGGGGAAAATGACATACTTTTGGAACAGAAACAGAAGCAGAAACAGAAGACAAGATGTCTGTATACAGGTGGTGGTAAAGAAAGGAACACTAAAAGGATCCTAGGGAGTAGATAGTATTTTCTTTCTTTTGATTTATTACTCTGAAATAAGACAATGGATAAATGCTGAGAGCAGAGAGATACGATAGATGTGGTGGCTGAAGAAATGCAGAGCCTACCCTTCCAGAAAGAAATGAGGAATGGGAGAAAGAGGAGGATGTCAGAACTGTGCTGAAAGAAAGGAAGCAAAGAAGAGTGATAGGTGCTGTTAAGCTGCCACTGGTCAGAAAATATCCCCAAACAGGTGTGATTCAGCTTCAGGGAAAAATCCTGAGAAAAGACTGTAGATTTTCCTTCAGTCTGTAGCTATAGGTCAGCCAGCACCTCTGTAATAGAACCTGAGCTGGCTAGGGGAAAAAGTGCAGCAGCTGGAAATGAGAAGGAATTTTGTGTAAAGGGTGGGTGGATCTCATATTCAGGCAGGGATACCACAGTTGCAGGATGCTCTGCAGAGAAAAGCAATTGTTTTGCAGCTGCCCAAGTGAGTCAGAAATGGGGGTCTGATCTGAACTTTCCCCCCAGGTGTATCTGGGCTGCAGAATTACCTGGAGGATCTTCGGGCAATGGGTATGGATCCATAATACATTTCTAAACCTGAAACTCTTTTTCCCAGAGCATGTGGACGTCTTGGTATATATCAGCTTGCTTGTAAACAGATAGATTGACTGTGTAGGGGACCTCCCTGTCATTTACACAGTGAATAAAGCAAAATGAATGACGAGGATACTAAAAGTTAAATCACACTAAAATCTGAATCCACATGCCTTCCTCAAACTCTTCCTACGGCCTTAACTTTCTGGAGCTAGCTGGCTATCACATGCCAGTCAGACATTTTCCAGCATGAGTCACTCTGGTTTCCAAATTTGTTTTTCCTAAATAAAAATGAAAAATTCCAAGTGTCTTACATTTTTCTATAGAAAAAGGGGACGGAACATCAAGGGCATATAGTCGAAGAATTGTTTTCTATTTCCTTTTACATCCCTAGTCTAGACAAGAGGTACTATGATGAACCTTGGCTTTGCTGCCAACACCAACAGCACTTTGTGGTCTCGTTACCTCATGTCTGGCTAATTCCCAAGGACAGTCATAGCTAACGAGTAGCCCTTTCAATGGTCATTCCAGTAATTCATTTGGGCTACCCTTTCAAACAGCATGGAGAATTCTTAAGAGAGAAGGGGTTTTGTGCTGGGCAATGTTTCACTCACTGTGCTTAAATGTGAAGGGCAGTCAGGTTGTAAAGATTTATATAAATGAGAGCATTGTATACTCTAAAGGAGATCGGTATGTTTGATCTCAGCTGTTAGTGATTTACCTTTTCCACATGATAACATTCATTAGGCAGGATAAGTAAAGGCTAGTGTGTTCTATTTCAATTATCTACTGTTAAAACACAGACATTACACAGGGTGGAGCTTCAGTCTATTTTCAGTGGCTGAAGTGTGAAAACATTTTCCTACCAAGCCATTGCATGTGATGACTTACAATTTTTTTGCATCCTTTCCTGTCTCCTTCCCACCCCACCCCTTTTTATATCTTATGTCTTTGTCATTGTTGTTCAATATTTATGTTTCTGGTCAAGGAAACCATTCTTTACTTGGAGTTTCCTGGTAACTTTACTGCTGTTGTTCTCTTGTCATGTGTGAAGCACAACAGCACTGGTAAGGTACTGATCTTCCTGCTTGACATCTTCAGGCATCAGTGTCCCAAAAGGTTTACAGATTTATTACAGCAACCTCCTGGACATGACCCTGCTTCAAGCAGGGGTTGTACTAGGGGATCTCTAGAGGTATCTTCCCACTTCCTCCTTTTCCATAATGTGCATACAGTATAAGGCTGTTACATTGTGTTCTCCCAGAGCATGAAGTACTTTCAAAACACTTATTTCAGAGGAAAACTACGGGTAACAACAACAAACAAGAAAAATAATATTTCCTCAGAAGTTGGCTTCAGAGAATCCCAGAATGACGTATTCAGATTTATACATGTAAATGGCAATTTCAAGAGCTACTGAGATCAATACTGCCCCAAATATTTTTATCATTCAATTGCATGCATTGATGTCTCTCCAAATATTCTTTCCTTCCATCATAATTTTTTAAAACATTAAGAAGTTCCCATAGTAAAACTGATGCATTTCAAGTTACATGTACTGGTTCAAAATATATGTTCTTATTATTTCTTTGCTGAAATGACAGAATCTGAAATTTGCTAGCACATATCTGTAGGCACACGTTTGAAAAGACAGCATTAACTTTAGGTTCTTAATTTTAAGTCTTGCTGAGCATCCACAGCTCCTGTGTTGAAAAGATGAGTTCTCACTTCAATAGAACATGGTTTCTTGAACTTTAGAAGTGTTTTATTACTTGAAAATGTTGACCTTCTATGTCTATCACATTCCCAAATTACTTTGATATTGTGGGGATAATCTCAGCTGTTAAGATCAGCTTAAAAAATTGAAAAAAAGACACATTTCATTAGACCTGTGGAACGTAATATGCTGTGTGTGCCTTATAATGTAGCTGGTTTCTGAAAGTGGTGAAATAATATAGGATTGTAAAAAATTACAAGCAATGACTTGTACTTAAGAGCTGCAGGTATTGAAAGCACAACCTTTTCTTGATTATTTTGCCAGATAGATGGAAGAGCTTATAATAAGGATTTGCACTGATAAAAAGCTCCAATCTTATCAGAATGTACTTTATAAAAATAAACCATTAGAAACACATGCGTTTCTTGTCTTCAGGCAGAAACTTACAGGCATTCCCTGCCAGGCTCCTTTTCTTATGCATCTGCTCTTGTAGCTTATTTTCTCTTTATTCTTGGCAGAGAGCTGGTGACACCAAATTCTGCTTCAGTTGTGCTTCCAATTCATCACGCAGAGCCAGGCAACAACAACTTTTTTGTAAGAAAAAAGCTATAATTGTGTGCACAGGCATGGAGGTGATATTCCAGGTATCTTGGCAGTGAGCGAGCTCATAATATATTTGCCTTTTAGCATGACCTTTCCACTCAATACTCCACGTGGCTCACAGAGGTTTGGGGCAGGGAGACACACCCTATCCTTGTCATCTCATCTGAGGTCTCCCTGCTCTCAGGACACAGAAACCAGACATTACTCAGTCATGTCCATGCAGCAATATCTAAGTAGGAGCCTTCATATAATTGGAGACTGTTACACTCCTAGACACATTATGCTAATGTTGACTATTGTGTACCTGATTTTTGGTAAAAATTTGTCAATTTTTATGAATCTTATTTCATTATGCTATTTTCTGCTTGATTGATGTGCTCATGACATCATGTTTTCACAGGATAATATTTTAACAGGCAAATAACATCATCTCTTTAAAGGTCTATGGGATCTGGTCTTCAAGAAGCATGATGTGTCCTGAAAGATGTTTTAAATTCTGTTGTGTGAAAAAGGAAAGTATGGGAGAAAGGTAATGGTATGAGTTTTAGACTTTACCATGGTTTAGTTGCTGTAATATAGTCATGCAATAAGAAGTTTCTGATGAGTAAAATTAGTCTGTGGGGAAGAGTGGCTAAAGTAAGAGTCTAGTTCATGAAGGCTGGCATTTATAGTACATATCTATGCTTTAGCTTGAGGAAAGTACAGCATTAGGAGAAAGAAGTAAATATTAAATATTTTTATTAGTGATACATGGCACATACATTGTTTAACACTGGCAATGAACAGATTTGAGCAGGGCTGGATATGTTCTTATCTTGATATTTTTCTGTAGCCACCTTAGCTCCATGGACAGACAGTCTCCGCTATTTTCCGCATAATGCCCTATAAGCTCAGTCTGGGTGTGACAGCTTTTTGGGGGAAAGAATCAGGCAGAAAGTCTTGTAATCCTCTTGTCAATGAAGTTTTTTGATCTTATTACCTAAAAAGCAGGACAGGCTCAGGATGGTGAAGACCTGGAAACCTGTCTTTGCTCCACCCCAATGAGGTAAGGCAGTTTTCCAATAGCTTGGACTGGCAGACTGGAAAGATGACTTGTGCTTTTGTGGATTCGTTTTCCAAACGGGTCAATTCTTTGCCAACCTTTTCCTTGTCCTTTAGACCTCTGGTGTGCTTAGTTCACATCTTGAGTCAGTTTCATCTTCTGCTGGACAAAGTTTTTGCCAAACAGCTTATGGAAAAATGTATGTTACCCATCGGTTTTGCACCTGGATGAATCTCCTGCATTCAGCTACTATTTGAGGTGAAACAGCTTTAGGGCGAACAGGGCTTTGTCTGTCCCCTCTGCAGTGCACAGGGGAATCAGCGAGGGTTATTTTCTGGTTGGAGTGCCATTTATTTTTGTTAAGCCTTTGTCACATGTGTTGTGCAATTGCCTTTCTGGCCTTCCTCCCCCTTCTCCAGTATGTACTTCAGTGGAAGTCTTGGCACATAGTGACTTATTACTCATGAACATATTGTCTGACTTTTGATTGAATGTCAACATTTCTTTGATCAGGTTCCTTTTCCCTGCATTCATTAGGGGAGGAGTGACACACACCTCCATGGGCCTCCTCTGGCTTTTAGCCCTGTGTCTTTACAAGGAGGTTTATCATGCAATTGAACTGGCGTTAATTCATGAGGAACTGGGAGTGTGCAATGAGAAGAGATCAAGACCTTACCACTCATATAAGCAGTCCTGTTTCTATCAGGCTACAGGCTCTATCAGGGATATATTTGTGCCTGGTTTACTTGAAGTACATCCTAGTTTTGTCCTTTCAAGCCATGCAAAGGGAGAATTTTTTGTATTTCTTCTCTGTTCCAAGCTGCACAGGCTACCAGATTCTCTTCTGGGTGTTTCTTTTACTTTCTCTATCCTGATTTTCTCTTGCTCTGTGTTTGTTTTTACTGTTCAGCGAAGACCAGACCATGCCTAAGCTTCAGCAGTTCTCTTGATCTGTGGTACCTGAGTCCTGTCTCATTCTGTATATTTTTTTCTTTGCTGTGGAGTATCCAGTCACAGGGAAAAACAGGAGAAAAGGGGTGTCTGGGACCATGCCTTTCCCTTTCTACAGTAATTTTTATGTGTTCTTCCTATTTCTTTTTCCCCTCCAGGAGCTTGCAGTGTAGGTTTAAAAACAGCTGTGGTGTATTCTTGGAAGTTTTATTTTGGATCAAGGGAAACTTTCTGTTTTGAAAAGCTGTCAATATAAATTACTTCCCACTACTTCCCACTAGCACTGCTGTAGGTTGTATTTAGTTCAGACAGTTAGCTTTTATATATAACTAGTATCAATTTATTAAACAGTGGGTTCCAGAGTGTGTTTTTTTGCACATGAGCAACTGGGTTTGAAGTGGTTATTCTTCTGAAATTTCTGCTTTTTCTTGTTTCCCATGTGTTTTCTGTAGTGTTGTGGTTTAAAGCATTTTACAAATCAAACCTAGCCTCTTTCTTTGTTTCAGGTTTCTCTGATGGGGAAGGAAAAACATGTGTGCATGTACATGCTGGTGCATGCTTGTATGTAGGCAGGATTATGGCAGAGGTGGTGGGTGAAGCAAAGGTTGTAATCCTTTGGGTCTGTCACTGGTACATATTTGTAGGCAGTGTCTTTTTGCTTTTAAATTCAGGCAAGCTTGTTTATTCTCATTGTGTGATATCTCTGAGCTAAAAAAATTTTGGAAAGAGCCTTATGTGTCCAGGCTATCTGATATCTCTAGAAAAATAACTTGTCGGTTATCATGGTGATCCCAGATACAGGGAAAAAGACAGTCATAATCCTAATTCATGATAAAACAAACAAACAAACAAACAAACAAACAAGTCAAAATTGAGAATAGAGTAACTCTGGTGAAGAAAACTTGTTCTAAATCTTCTCTGAGTGAAATCTGTTGACAAATCTTTCTGTTTCTCTAAACTTTTCCTTAGTTAAGAGTTTTGTCAAAAATTCTTTCAGCTTTCAAAGGTTAGTAACAGGACTTGAGACATCCTTAACTCCAGACTTTCTTTTCTGCCCTCCATCTCCATCATCTCTCAGTTCACATGTCACAACCACAGTAACATTGTCAGAATCTAGCTTCTCTTTCCTCTGCCTCTCTGCAATAATCTATTCATGCCTTAATCAATTTGCACTCATCTTCCCAGATGCCTGCTACTGTGGTCTTCCTCAGTCCTTTATTTCTAATAATCTGCAGTGAAGCTGATAGAACAATGCAAAAAAAAAAAAAAGTAAAACAAAATCCAACACCCCCCCCCCAAAAAAAAATCCACCCAGAAAAACAAAAAAAGTCCAGACTTGTATCTTGTATAAATCAATGAAACTGCAGTGACCCCACTGTTGGCACTAGAATTACACTGATTTTACACCAGTCTAGAATATCTGACCCAGGATATGTTACAATTCTTCTCTGCATTTTGATAACTGTGATACTTAGAAACCTTTCCTGTTTGTTATTTATGTATGTTTTTTTAATGGATCTTTGCTAATACCTGTTCAGTGAACAGTGAGTTTCAGTATTTTTTCACCTAGAAAGAGGTATGTAGAAAGGAATATTTGTTGCTCATTATTCCTAAATTGTTTTCTCCTGCTTGAACAGTTTCAGTTATGACCCAGAGTGAGCCATTACTCATAAATAACTAATAGCCAGTATTCTGAGTATGCGGTGGAAATAGATTTGCATAAATTATGGGACAATTAGCTATGGAAAATTCTCAGAATTAAGGAGATGTTTGCCAATGATTCACTGTTCCAACCGCCTCATCGAGAGGACTCGCCTGGAGTACAGGAGGGGGAAGGAGTGCTGAGGGACGTAGACGGCTTGATTGACCAGATAGATCATGGTTACAACACGATCGAAAGCTGCAGTGAGTACTAATGTGGGTATCCAGACTGAGCCTTCCTGCAGACATGCAGCTGTGCAGGTCTCTGGCTGCAGCGAATGCCTGAGCCTGGCACTTGTATTGGAGGGAGCCAGTGAAACTGCTTGTGTTCGCTGTGAGCAAATAAATGACCTGCTCAGGCAGGTGGCTGAACTGAGGGAGGAGGTAGAAAGGTTGAGAGCCATTAGAGAGTGTGAAAGTGAAATAGATTGGTGGAACCACACCCTAAGGCAAGGGCAGAGGGAAGTGGTTCAACAAGATATGGATCCCCTTCCCTCCTACCATCAGACAGAAGGAGAGAGCTTAATGGACAAGGATGGATGGAGGGAGGTTCCTCCTCGGAGAGGTAAGCGAAAACCCTCACAATCCCTTCCTCCCTCCCAGTTGCCCTTGAATAACAGGTACGAGGTCTTGGAAATTCAGGGCCAGGTGAATGGAGATGGTGAGGCAAATCTATCTAGTGAGTCACCCAGGGCTAGTCACTCACCCACATACCTCAGAACTTCTACAACCAAGAAGAAAAGAAGAGTAATTGTGGTGGGTGACTCCCTTCTGAGGGGAACAGAAGGGCCCATTTGTCGACCGGATCCACCCCACAGGGAGGTCTGCTGCCTGCCTGGGGCTCGGATTAGAGATGTTAAAAAGAAGCTCTCTGAACTGGTGCAGCCGTCTGACTACTACCCACTGCTGGTTTTTCAGGTTGGCAGTGACGAAATTATTACGAGGAACGTAAGGGCAATGAAGAGAGACTACAGGGCCCTGGGACGGCTGGTTAAAGGGTCTGGAGCGCAAGTGGTGTTTGCCTCCATACCTGTTGCAAGCGAGGGTGAAGGGATATATAAGAAGACTCTGCAGGTTAATGTATGGCTACGTGACTGGTGCCAAAGGCAGGGGTTTGGGTTTTTCAGTCACGGGCTGCTGTATGGGACACCTGGTTTGCTGGTGACAGGCGGGATACACCAGTCCCAGAGAAGAAAAAGGGTTTTGGGGCAGGAGTTAGCAGGGCTTATTGACAGGGCTTTAAACTAGTTAGGAAGGGGGGAGGGGATTTAACTGGGCCTGTTGGGGACAAGCCCAAGAGGAACATGCTAGGGATTGAAGGATGGCGGGCTAAGGAGGACTATCAATCTCTTGTTTCACTTGTGGGAAAGGATAGCTTTTTAGACCCTGTCCCGCAGGGGAAAAAGGGTACTAGGACTGGCTCCCTGAAATGCCTGTACACCAATGCACGCAGCATGGGGAATAAACAGGAGGAGTTAGAAGTCTGTGTGCGGGCTAAAGGTTATGATCTAGTGGCGATTACAGAGACATGGTGGGACAGTTCACATGACTGGAATGTGGTCATGGATGGCTATGTCCTTTTTAGGAAAGATAGGTCAGCAAAGCGAGGTGGTGGAGTGGCTCTTTACGTGAGAGAGCAACTAGAATGTATTGAGTTCTGTCCGGGGTCGGATGAGGAGCAAGTGGAATGTCTGTGGGTACGAATCAAGGGGCTGACTGGCACGGGTGATACAGTTGTGGGGGTCTATTACAGACCTCCTGATCAGGACGAAGGAGTTGATGAGGCTTTCTACAGGCAACTGGAAGTAGCCTCGCGACTACATGCCTTAGTCGTCGTGGGGGACTTTAATTACCCCGATATTTGCTGGAAGACTCACACAGCCAGTCATTCACAGTCTAGGAGGTTCCTCGAGTGCATTGATGATAATTTCTTAATGCAAATGGTGGACGTACCAACTAGGGGAGCAGCGCTGCTAGATTTAGTACTCGCCAACAAGGAGGGTTTGGTCGAAGTGGTGACGGTCAATGGCAGCCTTGGCTGCAGTGACCATGAGATGGTGGAGTTTAGGATCCTGTGTGGGAGGAATAGAATACCTAGCAAAGCCACAGTTCTGGATTTCCGAAGGGCCAACTTTGGCCTCTTCAGTCAACTGCTAAGGGAAGTCTCATGGGAAAGTGTACTAGGCGGTAAAGGGGCTCAAGATAGTTGGTTAGCATTCAAGGACCGCTTCTTCCAAGCTCAGGATCGGAGCGTCCCAATAAGTAGTAAGTCAAGTAAGGGATCTAGGAGACCGGCGTGGTTAAACAAGGAGCTGCTGGGCAAACTCAAGTGGAAAAGGAGAATCTATGGATTATGGAAGGAGGGGCTGGCCGCTTGGGAGGAATATAGGACAGTTGTTAGAGGATGTAGGGAGGCAATTAGGACAGCTAAGGCCTCCTTGGAACTCAATCTTGCTAGTCGGGTTAAAGACAATAGAAAGGGCTTCTTCAAATACATAGCAAATAAAACTAAAACAAGAGGCAATATAGGCCCACTGCTGAACGAAGTGGGTACCCTGGAGACAGAGGATATAAAGAAGGCAGAGGTGCTGAATGCCTTCTTTGCCTCTGTCTTTACTCCTGCAGACTCTCCCCGAGGGCCCCGGATTTCTATAGCCCCAGAAGGAGTCAGGACAAAGGAGGAGTTTGCTTTGGTAGATGAGGATTGGGTTAGGGATCAGCTATGCAATCTGGACATCTGTAAATCGATGGGTCCGGATGGAATGCACCCACGGGTGCTGAGGGAGCTGGCGGAGGTCATTGCTAGGCCACTTTCCATCATCTTTGGTAAGTCGTGGGAAACGGGCGAGGTGCCTGAGGATTGGCGGATGGCAAAGGTCACACCAATCTATAAGAAGGGCAAGAAGGAGGACCCGGGTAATTATAGACCGGTCAGCCTTACCTCCATCCCTGGAAAGGTGATGGAACAACTTATTCTTGACTCCATCACTAGGCATATCAAGGATGAGGGGGTCATTAAGACCAGCCAACATGGTTTTATGAGGGGGAAGTCATGTATGACCAACCTTATAGCCTTCTATGAGGAAGTGACTAGGTGGAGGGATGATGGTAGAGCGGTAGATGTAGTTTTTCTTGATTTCAGTAAGGCATTTGATACTGTCTCCCACAGCATCCTCATAGATAAGCTAAGGAAGTGTGGGCTTGACGATCAAGTAGTGAGGTGGATCGAGAACTGGTTGAAAGGAAGAAGGCAGAGAGTTGTGGTCAATGGCGCAGAATCTAGCTGGAGGTCTGTGACTAGTGGAGTTCCTCAGGGGTCGGTGCTGGGACCGGTGCTGTTTAATATTTTCATCAATGACCTGGATGAGGGAACTGAGTGCACCCTCAGCAAGTTTGCTGATGACACAAAACTGGGAGGAGTGGCTGACACACCAGAGGACTGTGCTGCCATTCAGCGAGACCTGGACAGGCTGGAGAGTTGGGCGGGGAGAAACTTGATGAAATTTAACAAGGGCAAGTGTAGAGTCTTGCATCTGGGGAAGAACAACCCCATGTACCAGTACAGGTTGGGGGTTGACCTGCTGGAAAGTAGTGAAGGGGAAAGGGACCTGGGGGTCCTGGTGGATAGGAGGATGACCATGAGCCAGCAATGTGCTCTTGTGGCCAAGAAGGCAAATGGCATCTTAGGGTGCATTAGAAAGGGAGTGGTTAGTAGGTCAAGAGAGGTTCTCCTCCCCCTCTACTCAGCCTTGGTGAGGCCGCATCTGGAATATTGTGTCCAGTTCTGGGCCCCTCAATTCAAGAAGGACAGGGAATTGCTTGAAGGAGTCCAGCGCAGAGCCACAAAGATGATTAAGGGAGTGGAACATCTCCCTTATGAGGAGAGGCTGAGGGAGCTGGGTCTCTTTAGCTTGGAGAAGAGGAGACTGAGGGGTGACCTCATCAATGTTTACAAATATGTAAAGGGTAGGTGTCAGGATGATGGAGCTAGGCTTTTTTCAGTGATATCCAGTGATAGGACAAGGGGCAATGGGTGTAAACTGGAGCATAGGAAGTTCCACGTTAACATCAGGAAGAACTTCTTTACTGTAAGAGTGACAGAGCACTGGAACAGGTTGCCCAGGGGGGTTGTGGAGTCTCCTACACTGGAGATATTCAAGGCCCGCCTGGACAAGTTCCTGTGTGATGTACTGTAGGTTACCCTGCTCTTGCAGGGGGGTTGGACTAGATGATCTTTTTAGGTCCCTTCCAACCCTTGGGATTCTGTGATTCTGTGATTCTGTGATTCTGTGAAACCTTCAGATACTTTATTCACAGTAACTGTTTCTTCCAGTTCTTTCCCAGAAAATGACTGCTATAAAGGGAGCTAGATTTTGTCTAGACCAGCTCCCTGTGGCCCTACCCAGCTCTTTTATTTCACATATCTTTTTTGTCTGTATATCTCTCTATTCAGACATTCCACTTCCATCTACCCTCTCCTCAGCTCCTTCTCCTTTTACTCACTCTGAGGTTTTTCCAAATAGAGATATCTCGACATTTTAACGAGGAGATGGATAGCATTGACATTTGCCCCATGTCAGGTATCATAGAATAGCTGAGGTATGAAGGCACTTCTGGAGATCGTCTAGTCCAAAGCTTCTGCTCAGAGCAAGGTCAATGAGACTGTATATGTGTAGGCATTTTACTGTCTGGAAATGGAGTATGTTGTGGTCTCTTCACACCAGTTTGACTAGAGAGGAATGCATTGTACTTTGGCTGCCTTCATGCTGCAAATGCTGTTACTGCAGTGGACTTCTTGGCTTCTCTGACCCAGTTACATCTGAACAAGCCAGGCACATCCAGAAGTGCTAATGGTGCTCCACAATGAACGCTGCCATGGGGGAACCCTGGCACTGGAACAATACTGCTTTTAGTGTTCAGCAAGCCTGTGTGTCCATCCAGAGCACCACAGACTGTCATCTAGACATGAATGCAGACATGAAGATGTCAGATTGTCCCTCATGTGCAAGCCTCTGAGTCCAATCCTGTCTATTTGAATGCTTTTTCATACTGAGCAGTACATGTCCATGTCATATTATCCTATACATATGAAGAAATGTTCAATGACTGCATATATTTTAAGAATACATATACAAATGCACATGGTATATTGATATTCTGGGACTAGCCTTTTTAAAAGAGTCAACTTAGGTTCTATTTCTGAAAATGCAGTTCAATGCATAGTTAATTGCTGGCCCAGCTGATAGCACTTAGTTATCTCAATTCCCTGATTAAAGGCACAATCCAGTAATAGGATGTCTAAGTGTCATTATTTGCACATGAGCTTGATTACAGATGCAAAATATAGAAAAAAGAAAAAAGATTCACAATACTATGTTTTCCTGCATATTCTCTATTGGATAATTGAAGCTATCTTTGGCCATGTTACTTCTGGAGCTTCTGGAGAATATGGTATTAAGCCAGAACATTAAAAACAAAGCCTCCACAGACGCTCACAAAAAATAAGCAAAGCAAAACAAAATCCCCAATGTTATTTTTATTTCATTTCACCACTAAAGAAGAAAGAAAATAGGGTATTAAAGCAGCTAATCTGGAAACCTGCCTAGACTGGCAAGTTTGGCAGCTGACATATTTCTTGTTTCATTAATACTAAAAGAACAAATCCTGAGTCTTGATAAAAATTCTGAATTTTCTTGGAATTGTCTTAAAAGGGTCCCCTTTACGATCTGGTAGAATACAGTCAAATCACTGGATGTCCTTAATGAGTGTAACTGCTGCTTGGATTAAATTGAATGGACAGATAAAGAGGGCCTAGATTTGAGAGAACAGTCCCATTGTCATTACTTTGTAATTTAACAAATAGAGAAAGAACTTAATTCTCTCTCCTGCTCCTGAAGATCACTTGGCTGCACCACTGTCTGATGCTTAATTGATTTCTAAGAATTACCAGTTGTCTTTGTGCCGCACTACTTACTGCACCACTTTGTACTACCCTGTTCTAGAGAAGAAGAGGTGGTTGCTGTCCATTTTTGCTTTCTGTAAGCGATCTTTGGCTTAGGGAGAAGCAGAAATGGTAATGGGAGATTGCTTTGTATTTCCCATTGTCATTATCCCCTTCAGTGGCCACAAGCTGTAGTTGCTTGGTTGATTAACTTCCAGCTTGGATGGAAGTTAATCAGCCTTAAAGCTGCTTTAAGTTTCTTTTCTTGTTTCAAGTTAAAGTTGATCAAAAAGAAGTCAGGGTTGTCTTAATGTTTTTCTAGTGATAATAAAATGTTATGTGGACTTTTAATTAAATATCTCTATCATGTCTAAGCTTCGGCCAAATTGTTTAATCTGACAAATGTTGCAAGTGAGATCAACAATGAGTGACTATTGCTATGGTTGTGAAAACCAGCCCAACCATAATTTCTTAGTCTCCCACAGACACCATTTCCATGTGTTTGTTGGAGGTCAGCATCAGCATCTCTGAAGACTCTATGTGGATCAAGCACAAGGGAATGCGAGGGTAAACCCAGGGCCTGCCATCTCTTGTGGTCTCAACACTGTCTTATTTGCAGCTCAGAAACTCAGAGAAGGAGAAATCGTAGATGTTTCAGGGAGAGCGTGACTGGGAGGCGAGGAGTGGGGAAGACAGGCACTGATTAGGGAACAGGTACAAGAGGTGGGTTGGGACCAGGGGAAAAGAAGGCAAAAGCAGAAAAGATGGACTGGACTACAGGGAAAAAAGTGACAGATTGAGGGAAAAGGGCTGGGTCAGCCTGGGAAAATCATGGTATGACACACAGGATAAAGAGCTTGAAACAAAAAAGGGCTTCTGCCTCTACATCAGGTTCAACATTCTTGTTGAATGAGAAGGATCACTCGTCATGTTCATGCTCGCGGCTGGGCTGTAAACATGATGTGCAAACATCCTCATGCCTCCTCCATGTTATTGATGAAGTTGTTGAACAGGACAGGTCCCAGGACAAACCCCTGTATTACCCCACTTCTACTGCCTACTACATTGAGCTTAACCCACTGATAACTACCCACTGTCCCTAATCATTCAACCATGTTTTTTTAATCCGTCTGGTTGTCCACCCGTGCCCACAATTTGTCCCAGTTTGGATACAAGAATACTGGGAGAAGACATTGTCAGATGCCCTGTTAGGGGTAAAGCCAATGAAATCCACTGGTCTCCCCTTGCCCACAGACTCAGTGATTTTTCTGTTTTTTAAGGAAGGCAATGAGGTTGGTTTAGCATGATTTACCCTTGGTAAGTCCATGCTGGCTGTTCCCAATCACCACCTTCTCCCCCTGTGCCCATGAATTTGCTCCAAGAGGATTTGCTCCATTATTTTCAAGGAACCAAAGACGGGCTAACCCTCAATTCTCTGGGTTGTCCTTTTGAACTTTAAGATATGTGCAAAGTTTGTTTTTCCCCAGTCATCAGGAAAACTGCCTGATCTCCACAACCTTTCAAAGATGATAGAGAGAAGCCTTGTAAGGCCATCAGACAGTTGTCTCCAGACCCTTGGATGCAACCCATCTGGTCCCAAGGACTTGTGTCAGTCAAGAGCTCCCAAGTACTCCATGACTGGATCCTTATCTGCTGCTGGTTGTTCTTCCCTTCTTGAGCCCTTTCAATAACCATGGGGGCCTCGGAGACCTTGTTGGTGAAGTTTCAGGCAAAGAAAGCAATGAGTATGTCAGCCTCATCCATGTCTGCTCTTACAGCCTCATTCAGCTCATATTTTCCTTGTTCAGGCTTTTCCTGCTAACATAGTAGTAGAAGCTTTTTCTTTTGCATTTGACATCCCTCACAAGTTTCAACTGCATTTGAATTTTAACTTTTTGGATACAATCGAGTTCTTAGTTTCCTTGCTGAATTGGAAATACTTTTGTAAGAGTAGTATCTGAATTTTGCATGTCACTTTTAAAGAACATTGTGCCTCCTATTTAGTCTTTTGGTATCTACAGCAGATAGATAGGTGAAAGAACAAAAATGTAGACAGTAGCTGTATGTCCTTTAATGTAAATGTAATTTGAAAGAAGAGTTACATAGCTCAAAATCAGTCCAGGTAAAATATGCAATCTATTCATTTGCAGGTTTAACAAAAGCTTTTGATTTGTCCTGGGGGAGAGATGGTTTAATTTTAGTTTGGATTTATTCTATAGCCTCTTCAAAGTTGAAACCAACAATTTCCTGACCTTCCAGCTGCTTTGCCTGTGATCATGGGGCACACACCTGCAGATCTTGTAGTCACAGTTCCTGTAACCTATTTTCTTCTTTTTTTAGTGACACATACACAGAACAAAACTAAACACTCCTACTTTTCCTGCCTGGGAAAAAGGAAGAAACTCTACATCTGGAAGTATGGCCAAGCCTTTTTCTTTTTTTTCACTGGACAGTAAAAGCATTGAAAGAAGAATGAGCCTGAAGATTATTCTTGCCTTGAGCGTTAGAAATTGTACTTCATCATTCTTACTGAAAAGGTCGCTGTTTGAGGGTTTCTGACGCCATACCTGAGCTTCTCTCAAACTTTCACATGTTAATCCTCATAATGGCCCTCTCAAGTAGTTGTGTGTTTGTTATCCTAATTTCTCAACCAGTGAACTGCATCATTATTTTGAACTCCTTGATTTAATGCTGAAGCTCACCAGACTGCCTGCCTTTGGGAACCACCCGATGCCCTCTGCTTCACGAAGATCCCCCATGGGGCCTGTGGTTGTTGCCACTGGCTCCCTTCGCTGCCCACTGCATTCATCAATAGTGCAGGGACAGACCAAAAAATCCCCATACACAGCCATCTCCTGAGGGACCTCATCCAACAAATGTTTTCTGAGCACACCAGAAAGCGATGAGATTGGTTCAAAGGGCAGCCAGTTATGTACCCCTTCACACAGGTTCAGAACTGGAGAAGATGTGAATTGAGGACTGAGGCACAATCTATGTGCTAGCTCAGTAATGAGAGCAACAGTGCGGCAGTGGGTGTCTGAACTGTTTCATTCTTTTCTTCTAGAAAACAGCTTCCTTATGGACAGTTGACCTGTTTAGCCAAGTCAGCCGCATTGCTACATTTTGTACCTCAGTGATCCAAATGAAGGAAAAAGGGCCTGGAGCACTGGGGTTACCACAAGTATCACATGCATAGTCAGAGCCATTGAATTAGGGACACAGCCAAGCTCAGAGGTGCAAGTTAAACCACTTGAGCATTGACTACTTGCTGTTTGGAATGCCACATGTCCAGAAGACCTAATAATCTTGATTTAACCCCCATCGACCTATGGGAGATGAGGAGGAAAAATTCCTAGAGTAGGAATCACAGAGACCCAGGCAATACAAATTGAAAGATAGTATGGGGCATGCAAAACATCTTGGTAAAATCAAGGAGTTGACCTGCAGATATTTGTGCATGTACACACCTGCACATGTAAAAATATATGCCTATATGTAGCCACATTATGAATATATAAATATTCAGTATCACAAAATTTTCTACTAGTTTTATTTGACATAATTTTATTGATTACATTTGAGCAACTGGACCACTTCTATGATTGTGTGTCAGAGCTTATTCTGAAAGCATACTGTGTAAGCTATTAAAATCCTTGATTTTCAAGCTTAGGAAAGAAAGTGACCTTATAACACCCAGAAAAACATTTGCCATGTCACTTTATTTGGAACTTTGACTGTAATGGGGGAACATGACAATAAGACAACAGCTTATGAAGACTAGTTTACTGCTATTTTGTTAGCAATCAGAGTAATTCTTCATTTTCTGCTTTTAATACCACTTTTACAAAGAAGAAGTGGTGCATCTTTTCATTAAAAAAAAAAACAACTTTCTTTGTATTTGTTAAAAAATCAGTCAGAAACCTAATATTTTCTAGTGCCAATCTTTTATTTTTGTCTAGCTAGCCTCATTTTCACAACTTTTATGTTCTCCAGTTCTCTTGCCAGACTTTGAGAGTTGTGAGCTGTGGGTTTTTTTGGTTTTGTTTTGATACCCTTGATGCTAAATTTCAAGATTTCCAGACACTCCTTGCCCAGTGCCAAAGGGTTAAAGAAGAGCATTTGCTTGTTTGGTAGGTTTTTCCATGCTTTTATTGCTCTGCAGAATGAACATCCAAAGCAGTAAAAACAAAAGGCACTGACATAGAGATTTACTATGATTTTTCCACCTTCGTCATTGTATGAGATTTGCCTTTACACCCATTTTACAGTGGGAGTAGCACAATGAAGACTGCTTTTTAAAAGAAATCTTTTACTGGCTGATCTGAGGATGATCATAGACATGTGTGATTCTCTCTTCCTGTTGCTATGTGGTCACTTCTTTAAACATGACTGCTGGGTAGCAGAGAATCTTGCAGTGAATATCAACAGGTTGGTTTGGCTTTTGTTTTTTTTCCAGAGCTTTTACATTCTCTTTTTTTTTTTTTTTTTTTTTTTTTTTTTTTTTTTTTTTTGTCATGGTGCTATGGTTTCACATCTAAAAGTATTTAGATGGTGTTCATGGGTCATTTTCATATATGCCTGTCTGATGCCCGTACCACTCTATGGACTTACTGGCAGCAGGTGCCCAATAATATCAGATGCAGTGTTGAGAGGATGAAAAAAGATTAAAAGATATAGAGTATATTAGCATGTTTATTTGCAGTGTCATATTCAATCAAAACTTATATTTAGAACCCGTCTCCTTCATGGCATTCTCTACCACAGTGTAAATGCTCAAGAATAAACACGTCAGCTTAAGACAGAATATCATGACAGCAACTGAGACAGATTGTCATCTCATCTTCAGGTTGAAAATCAAAATTTCCTACTGTGGTTAATCTTGCCAACTGCTACATCTGCAGCCAGGGAGAAAACATACAAACAAATAAAAACCAGACAAATAAGAATTTACTGAATATTAGATTCTGAAATGATACAAAGTTCTGTGTCTGTCAGTAGAAAAGTAATGCTCAGTTGAACCAATATACTTCTTTCATTGCATTCAGTCTGGTGTGAGATTGCTGTTTCTGTACAGGGATATATATTTTATAGGCATTAAGGAGAAGGGAGAACATTTTATTAAATTTGTGAAGCAGCCTGACTATTGCTAAAGCCAACAGAAACAAGCATTTGGACACTTTACTTTTATTCCCCTTTCCTATCTGAAAAGGAGCCTCCTTGTCTTTTTCCAAATCGCAACCGGTTTGCTGAAACTCTCCCAGTTTCTCCAGTAAAGAAACAAAGTAATAATTTCAAATGCCAGGAATAATTTGTCAGTGTCTCCAGCAGGTATGAATGCCATGTGTCGTCAACATGCAAGAGATTGGGGAAGTGGCTGTCTAATAAGATGAAAAGAGGTAACAGAAGCAGCTGGGCTAGTAATTATCTCCCTAGCTAGAGCATGCTGCGAACTAAACTAGTTGCCCGTGCATTTAGGTCTCCTTGTGCTAAGCATTCCTAAATGGAAATCCTCTGGAATGTCACTTTTTAGGATTACACACTGCTTTAAGACCTTGTCTTTGTATTACCCCACATGCCTGAGATGACTGCAGTACACTGCCATTCTGGCCCCAAGCAGGCAGGCAACACCGAGACATCGCCATTCCTGCACTACAGATGCACAGAACAAGTGTCTGGGCACTATTGAAAATAGTAACAAGCCTACAGTTTTTGCTTTTAAGGAGCTGGGTGGGAGCAGAGATACATTAACAGATGTTTCATCGCATTCACATATTTTCCGTATGACAGATCCTCAGACAAGCAGCTGTCGAGTAAGAGAGGGAGAACAATGTTCACATCTATGCCTTGGACTGGTTTCATATCTTCTCGGCTCAGGCCTGCTTGTGTTTCAAGCACCACTGCTTTTAAAATTTAATCTATCTTCTGTGGTGTCTTGAACATTTATGTGTGCAGCTCAAATGTGATCACTATTAAACTGCGTCAGAATTTATGTTCAACTCTCAGACATAACCTTCAGAAGATGGGCTGCATTTTTTTCTTCTTACTCTTAATCCTATTGGGACTGTGCATCTGAGTAAGTGGTGTAAACTTTGGCCTCATCATGATGAATTCTTCCAAAAAATGGTTTCTAAAAATAGCTATTGTCTTCATAATCTCAGTCTCCAGTGGCTGTAAATCAATGCACCTTGATAGAACTGGACAGACTATGACAGAGATATGCAGATTATTATGCCAGCCAAGAATTTGGTCTGCATATATGTAAATCAAAGTCAATATTAGTTCCCTTAAGTACTGATATATTGGTATTTATGGTTTCAATCCAGCAATTACCTACCTGGGGTGACAAAAAATTATGTCTCCTCTACTCTTAGAGTTCAATTCAAGAAAATAACCTTTTAGTAACAAAAGAGAATTTCTAAAATACTTTTTCTTCTTGTGTGCAGAAATCTCAAGGTTCAAAAATAACCTGTTTTAATATATGTACAAATTACCCATAGTATTCATTTCTCATTCTTATGTAGCCCCTCTGATATCATTTAAATTAATGGCATGTGGTAAGCCTTTCAGTTTTCATTGCTCATTGGGTAATGAGTCAATGACTATTTAATGTTATCTTATGGTTCCTGAGTAACGTTAAGCTTAATCAGTAATGGCTACATTTGTTGAGAGAGTTCTGCTTATGTTTTGCTCCCTTCTCAGAGGGTAAATTTCCCCAGTCCAGTAATTCTGAGCAGGCACAGAGTGACATGTGTGCCAGCTGCCCAGCACATGTGGAAATGCTCAAATTCACAAGTGAACCGTACTGTACAGGGTATGTCAGTTGCTAGGACCTTTGCAAAACACTTTCATCATACTTCCTTTGAAAGCAGACTTGACTACATTGAGTCTATCTTGCTTTCTTTTTTTCTATATGCCTTACTATTCTTCACTCTCACATCACAGGAGTGATCAGAGATGCTATGAGAAACAATCCTGGAGTAATAGACCACCAAATGTTTGCACTGCATAATAAATTTGGCTCTTGTGTTAATATTAGAAATAACTGCAATGCTAAAACCAGTACAAATATTCCCACTCTAGGGTAACAGACGCTGTTCAAAAGTTGTGTATTTGATCATACAGCTGACCTGTTGGTTCAGTAAGGATGATGTATTTAATGCAGTCGGTACTTAGAAACTCTGAGGTCCCAAAGCTGTCATCACTTGAGTATGTTTTAGTGTGATGAATACAGGAATTAGAGTGTGATGAGAAAATGATGAATACTTAGGATGTAGTGCTATTTTGAAAAAAATCCCACAACAACCCAACAACTTATTCTATACACTTTTATTCTTCGTATTTATTGAGGTACTGAATAATCAACATTTATTAGGAGGCATCACAGGTAAGAGAATGGACCTAATCTGGAACAAAAAATCAGTATGATGATGAATTTTTGTCTCTTTGCATTCTAACTTTCCCATAGCCTGTAAGGAGCCTGTAAGGAGCTTGTAAGCCTTGTGAGTCACCTATGCTCCATAATTCACATTTCAGTCATTGGGTTGAAAGCAACCACAGAAAAATTTGATAGGTGGCAGCTGGAAGGTGACGTAATGTTTTAGGAATCACTGAAGAGGTGCTTGATTAATGCCCAGCCATGTGACTGCCTCTTTGGAAACAGAATAATATTTGGTCATAAGTACAATACCTATAAGTTCAAAGGAAGTAACTAAAAGATATAAGTTAGGCACTAATATTTATACAAGGAATTGGGCATTCTTGGGTCAGCACTATGTTACCAAAAAGGAATTATGATTTCTGTAGCAGTAAAGCAACCATGCTAGATGTAATGAGGTAATTTTAATTCATATCTAGCAATGATTTCTTCATGCAAGTTTCATTTTGTAATGCCGGTGCTTTAAATTGTCTTTTAGTCCTTTACTGGGAAGATCATACTTTGCAGATTGTAACATAGATCAAATAAGCAAAATGGGAAGCACAAACCAAGAGAAGAAAATAAATTAATGTATTTCAGTGATTTTGCTTCATGGCACTCCCTGGAGGAGTCATGGTGGAGAAGATGAGGGTTTCAAGACTTTTTCTGCAGTCTTATAATGAATAAGAAAATGGGAAAAGATGTGGTTATACTTTCAGCTTTTGTTATCTGCTAACTCAGCTGACACTTGCATTGGGAGCAGTCATATGCCAAACAGAGCTTTTTAACTTCTTACCTGAACTGTGGATGACACCAGAAGAGAGGTTATAGGATCCACGGTTTACCCTTCAACCATTTTAATATGGGAATCTCTCATTTCTGCATTGGGAAAACCTTACATTTTCATCATTAACACTATGCCGCAAATGAAGCAAATATGTGGTTGCTAAGAATAGACAAACCACTGAAAAATAAACTCTTTCAGCCTGATGTTTTGCTTTAGTTCACTGTAAGGACTTCTAGATGAATGAGAAAACTAAGTTGACAATAGCAAAAGGACACATCACACAATAATTATTGTGCTTTCAGAAGCAAAAGATAAGAGCTAGAGCATTAATACTAGTGTTAGCTTGAGGTAGCCTGATTTTACAGTACATAACTTTGAGTTCTTTAAACACTGGCAGGTCAGTCCTTGCATATGAATAGTTTTCATGATGGAGATTAAACTCTGCAAAAGATTTATTATGTAGGATTATAGGATTCTCTCCATGATGAGGAATTTATTGCCAGTACAGATGACAGGACCTTTATATGGAAAAAACTTTCATTTTTCTTTGTAAATCCTGGCCAAGGTGTTAGGCTTGATTCTACTGTCTTTCCTAAATTAGGAGCACATATAAAGAGTAAGAGGTCTGACACGTGTGAAAACTTCACAGTGGCTTCCTGGTTTAATCTATCAGGTAAGATGACTTTTCATGAACGGTGAACAGGTGACTTTACTGAAGATTTTTGTGTCAGCTCCTACTTTGTGTACTTTATTTAGCATATGTGAACTTCAAAGTGTTTGCTTTGCTGTTTTGAAGCTCCTTTGTCAATGACATTATAACAAAAACTGTGGTACTTGCTTCTGAGTATTTCCATTTCGGTTTGGGAAGGTACTTAAGTATTAGCTTAACCTGGGTCATGAATACACATGCTTTCCTGTGTAGGACCAACTAAAGAGCAGTTCACTAATATCAATGAGTTTTACCTTCATGAAGGCTTTCCCGCTGGTGGTGGGTTTGTCTTATACTGTAAACTCCACTTCAAAGGCAAAACAAAGCCAAGTTCTGTTTGCTTAATATAATACATCAGCATAAACACCTTGACTTAAAATGATTATTAGCATGAAAAAACAGAGCATTCAAAGAAAGTAGTTTTCTTCCCATTCTTTATCCTCATATTTATTCTGTCTGACAAACGAATACTTCAGCTGAAACATTGCACATAGTTGCCATCTAACCCTTGAAGTGTCCTGTGAGGTAAGGACTTCTCCATAGGAACATCTATGGTCAAATGCCTCCTTATCTTCACTTCAAGAAATTATTTCTCCCTTTCTTCAGAGCCACATTTCTCCTTCAGCTTCCTCAGCTACACAATCAGTTGGTTCAGCATTTGCCACAGCTGAAGGGAGTGGAAACCCCACATGTAGAGGAAAAGGGTGGGAAGAAACATCCTTCTTTGCTGTTTCTTTTTGTGTTTGTTTTTTATTTGTTTTTGGTGGGTTTTTTTTTTTGTTTGTTTGTTTTTTTCTTTTCTTTTTTTTTTTTTTTTGTTTTTCCTTCTGGTTATGTTTCGTTATGTTTATAATATTAAATTAACAAACTTACAAACCTGTAATCTTTCTGTGTGACAGTAGGAAGTTTTAAAGCCACAGTGCTGCCTAAACATACATTTGTTAAATAAAAATAAATAAAAGAATTGTCTGGAACAAGTCTCGTAGGTTAAAAAGCTCGTTAGCTCATTCTGCCTTCTGCTTGGTCAATGCAAATTTTAAACAAGATAAATTAATGACAAGTTATTTGGGCCAGATTCTGAAACGTTTGAGAATGTCTGTGGCATAGTTTTAAATAACTTTCTGGATCCAGTCATAATTTTTTGAGCAAACAGTGTTTTCCCCACATACAAAAATGCTGAAACCAAAAATTAAAAATTTTCATCATGGTCCTTAAGAAATGCATCTCAGGCTTTTTACGTTGGCTGCAGACAAACAATGTAATGATATGAAGTTTAAAAATACAGAGATCAGCAGAAACTATTTCACTGTATAATACTTACAGAAATCCTCAAAGTAAGCTTTTGGGAGCTTCAGACAAACAAAAATCTTGTTTGCGTCCTTGTCCTGCCATTGAAAGTGTATAGGGCAACCAACTCTATTGATGATAAACCAAACAATCCACCCTACCAACATACAAAGCATCAGAATTTATGCAACCTTGACAGCTATTGCATAAGTTTGAGCATTTTACAAGCTAGCACCTCAATCAGGAATGAATTAATAGGAAATTGTTGTTTACCAGGTGTTAAAAATGTTTCAGTTAACTGTGTCAGTACACAGTGGTTTCTGACAGAGGTAATTAGGTTAGGTAATTAGGTTATCTTTTGCTTACCTCTTATCTATGCTGCCTTCAACAGAAATGAAATAACTTGGAAATTCCTACAAACTAAACATGATGATGATAAAACGATGATATAAATTATGATATAAATGATGACACCTTTTAAAAATTATGATGTCTTTCAAAAGAAATGAATATTTACTGATGTGCTAGAAGGAAAGAAACCCACTTGAATCTGATCTGATTTAGAAAAAAAAAAACAAATTGAGAAACACCTCCTTTTAATTAAGTGTCCATTAAAAACATTTGTTAAAAATACTGCTATTTTCTTAGAATATTTCGTTCATCTCCTTATAAGAATTAATTAAAAGGTTTGCCAGATGCATGCCTTGCTTCCAGAAAGGAAAACATTCTCAGTCTTTCTCCAGTCTTTTTCATTTTGCTTATTGAACAATGATTTACAGGTATTAAGAGAAAACCTACATTGCCTATATATGATTCATCTCTTGCAGCTAAATATCGTTTAATGTTCTTTAATTCTTCTGAGACCATTTTTTCAGGATGTTGGAGTATGTACAAACAGTACTGTTTTAGTAACACCACACATAAAAAAAAACAGTGCCGCAGATCGACACTTTTCCACATACATGCATTAATGCATGCAGTAGGACTGATCCAATAAAAGACATTTTCTCTTTAATTTTTCTCAAGCTATGTTGCAGATTTGCCACAGGCTCCTTAAAGAGTATGGTCAACTGCATTTTGCCCTTTTGCTGTGTTCTCTGTCCACTCATAAGCTTGTCCATGTGCTCACTTATGACCAACGTTACGAGTTGCAGGAATTTTCTCTCCTTCCCAGTGACTGTGCACTTTGGCATTAGCTAAGGAGTAGAGTGTTTTTTTCTCTTTTTCTGTTTCTTGTAAATTTATGATGGGGGAATATCATATGCTCTGCTACAGTTCTTGTGCTGGTTTGCATGTGAAATAGCTCCAAAAGTAAGAAAGCTATATAATAGGTACTTGAGAGCTGAATCAACTCAAATTGTCTACAGCAGTCATATAGCTCACATACTGCGCAGAGAAATGCCTTGTATTTCAAATGACATTAGAGAAAATTTTGTACTTGAAAGGGCTCCAAACAATACCCATTTTTTTATAATATCAGAACTTTTCTGCCTAATTAGATTAAGATCAACTTTATTAAAAGATGCCTGAATCAGTTAAGTTTTTGTGATACAAAGTGAGCTAAAACAAAAATACCAATGATAATATTCATGGTTTCTATTAACAGTTCACATCTGTAGTTAACTTGAAACAGATGCTTTTCAATACAAGCCATTGTTTTTAACTTGAATGTGACAATATGTTTTGATGTTTTCTCCTTAATTGTAAAATCATGTAATGAAGTCCCTTTAGTATGTGTGTGGTAAATTGCCAAAGAGTCTGTTTTTCCAAAACTTTCTGGTAAAATTTTTCATGGTGCCTTAGTTACAATTGTTCATGACAATCAGATGATTCTGCTTTAAGACCGCAGAAGGTCCATTTAGGAATTCTGGAGAGGTCTCAGCAGAGAGATGTGGAAACACAAGTATACATCTCTCAGGTTTCCTTCAGGCTGGGTAAGGCCAGGCTTTTCTGAGCTGGAGGACTCCTATTAGAGCTTCTCAAGGAAATCCATTTTTACTAAGGAGCAGTATGAAAGCATTTGGTGATAATGTATTAGATCACTGGAGATCAAGTGATAAGAAAAAAAAAAAGAATCGAAGTTTCTTTAGAACCTGGTGACTGGGCAGGTGATTTACACAGAATGCAGAAGGCTGAAATCACAAGTGATACTTTATCATCTGATGGAAAGCGTGTGTGACTAGGAAAAATACCAATGCAACTTATTGATTCTAGGACAGTTTGTGGTGTTTGGTAGCAATGCTCAAGATATGAAATCTAGAAACTGAAAATCACAAGTAACTCTAAGTGTCCTGACAACAGATATAACAATAACAATAATAAAAATTACTACAAAAGATGACACTTCATTTCTTCCACAGAAATGTGAAGTACATATGACTATGGTGGATAGAATGAAGAAACAAAAAAAGTCTGAAAGCTTGTACAAAAATCTAAATCCTTGTGGGGAATTCCTCAATATTCCTCAGTGGGGAATGTCAAGCAACACATGAGCAGAGAAGACCTCTGAATGAAGTATGGAGTATTGCGCTATGAGACTGTGTTGATTAGTGTGAAATCAGCTAAAAGCCAAGGACAAGGATAGGTGGAAGATTATTATGGAGCTTATGTGCTGCTTGCAGAACAAAGAGGATACGATTAGACAAATTATGATAATATTGGTAAGGGTGTTACCATCCTGGTCATGGTACCCAAATAATAATTTCAAATGTAAGCAAAGAATAAACAATAAAATACAGGCCAGATACTAATTTACAAAGAAAATATTTTCCTTCAATTATTGGAAGGTCACATTTGAACACCCACCTACAGGCTGCAATCGGATAAGCAATCACATATTTGTAAGTCCAGGGAAGAGCAAAATTAGTTTTTTGTATTTGCCACTGTAATTAGCTGAGTGGATATTTATTACTGAGGGCAGGACATGAACAGTGCCTTCCAGAAAAAAAGATGTCTTTCCCTATTTGTGCTAAAAGATGTCACCTTTCCATAAAAACAGTCTGTAGGAATACACATGGCATGGCCAATGTGTGAGTAACACTGTAGTTAACAAAAAATCTCAATACTCACTTGGGATGCAAAACATTTTCTTCCACTTGCATTGTGGGTCACTTTTTTACACTGGGTCATGTTATTGTTTTATTCTGACTTCAGACTGAATTTTTCAAGAGAAAAAATATAGATTTGGGGCTTCATTGTTTAGGATCAGATTTTTTTTTTTTTTTAATGTGGTGAAACACTTTGATCACTGAAAACCTACCCCTTCTTTTTCCCCTAAAATCTTATAAAGCCTTGTTAGATGTCCTATCTTAACTTATCATAACCACAGAAACACTTGGCCAGCCCAAAGGTCTGTCTAGTTCAGTATCTTATCTTCAGTAACGTCTGTACAATCATGTATGAATGTTTTCTCAGCCTCTGACTATTTCCAGCACAGGAAGCTTTCTAAAGTGGATATGGTTTTGTATTATTAAGCCTCAGTAGGTTGCTTTTTCATGTGCTTGTCTCTTCTCCTCTTTAACCTATGTAAACTACTGGATGTCTATTATCACCTGTGTGAAAAACTTGTACTTCTAAAATTTTTCATTTTCAGCACTGCAAGTGATAGAGGAGCTGACAAGGAGAGGTATCATGCTTGACCTCGTGCTCACCAACAGGGAGGGACAGGTTGGGAATGTGACACTCCAGGTCAGCCTTGGCTGAAGAGATCACGAGATGGTCGAGTTCAATATCCTCAGGGCAGGAAGAAGGGCACGCAGCAAGCTCACTGCCCTGGACTTCAAGAGAGCAGACTTTGGCCTATTCAGGAACCTAGAGGAGAGAGTGGGCCAAGAATGCTGGCTGATATTTAAGGATCACCTGCTCCAAGCTCAAGAGCACTGCATCTCAACTAGAAGGAAATGGAGGAAGGCCAGGAGACCTCCATGGATAAGGAGCTGCTGAGAAAACGCATAAAAAAGGAAGCTTGTGAAAGGTGGAAGAAAGGACAAGCGGCCTGGAAGGAATACAGGAATATTTTCTGAGAAGCTAGGGGTCAGGTCAGGAAAGGTAAGGCCCAGTTAGAACTGAGTGTGGCCAGGGATGTCAAAGATAACAGGAAGGGCTTCTGTAGGTATATCACAAACAAAAGACAGACTAGGGATAATGCAGGACCTCTCCAGAAGAAAAAGGGAGAACTGGCTATCCTGGATTTGTAGAAGGTTGAGGTTCTTAATGACTTCTTTGCCTCAGTCTTCACTGGCAAGGGCTCTAGTCGTGCCACTCAAGTCTTGGAAAGCAGATGCAAGGACTGGAAGAATTAAGGCTTTAGGGCCACTGTAGGAGAAGATTTAGTTTGAGACCATCTTAAGAACCTGAATGTGCACAAGTCCATGGGACCTGATGAAATCCATCCACGGGTCCTGAAGGAGCTGGCGAATGAAGTTGTTAAGCCACTGGCCATTATATTTGAAAAATCATGGCAGTCAGGTGAAGTTCCTAACAACTGGAAAAAGGGAAATATAACCCCCATTTTCAAGAAAGGGGAAAATGGAAGACCCAGGGAACTACAGACCAGCCAGTCTCACCTTTGTGCCTGGCAAAATCTTGGAGCAGATTCTCCAACCAGAATGGCTTCACTAAGGAGAAATCCTGTCTGACCAATTTGGTGGCCTTCTATGATGGGGCTATGGAACTCAGGGACAGGGGTAGAGCAGTTGATGTCATCTACCTGGACTTGTGCAAAGCATTCGACACTGTCCCACATGACATCCTTATCTCTAAATTGGAGAGACATCAATTTGATTGATGGACCACTCGGTGGATAAAGAATTGGTTGGTGGCTGCATGCAGAGAGCTGTGGTCAACTACTCAATGTCCGGCTGGAGACCAGTAACAAATGGTGTCCCTCAGGGATCGGTGTTGGGACCAGTCTTGTTCAACATCTTCATAGCTGACATGGACAGTGGGATTGAGTACGCCCTCAGCAAGTTTGCCGATGACACCAAACTGTGTGGCTCAGGACAAGGACTGCCGTCAGGATCTAGATTTTGGGTGACTTGGGGAACTTCTACGACCTTTATTTCTGTCTCCTGAAAGTCTGAGTTTTTTTGGCTGGTAATGAGAACTGATCCGATGTTTTCATGAGCCATCTATGATGACAGTAAGGACTTTCTCTTTTACTGTAATAATTATTTCTTTTTAGATTTGCATGAATTTATATTAAATACACTGAATTTCAGGTACTATTTGTTGCTAATCAAGTCAGGGTCTTTGTTCTTGCTTCATTTTTTTTTCCCAATTATCCACAACCTGCTTTTGTCCTCAGTTATTCTGAGTGATTCAGTAAACTTCATGAGCTATCTTCTTAAAAATTTACTGCTTAACTGCTTCTGGATCACCTTAATTTCTAGGGCTTTTCTTTCTCATGTTTTTTGCAGCCCACGCTGCTTCTCTGAATTCTGCATAAGAGTTAGGCTTGAGGAGCTCAAGCAGTTGCAAAAGGTTAATACTGTAAATGAACTCTTCGGTATTTGAGGAATATCATCTGTTCTGTGGATTTGTTATTAATTGAAAATTGACTCTTATTTCCTTCAGGTCATCTTTTATTGCAGTCACTATGAATTAATATTATATGTATCTGGGAAAGGTTGCTAATTCGTTGTATGGTTTTGTTTTATTTTGAATAGATACTGTTATTGATTTTGCCATCACTATTTAGACTCGAATACATATTTATATAATGGTCTCTATTATTCTTCTCCCAGAGCTATACAGTAGTTTGGTTGGTTGGTGGTTTTTTTCACCCCATTTTTATTCACAAACATGCTAATTACAGGTCAGCATCAGCTTTGTCAAAGCAACACCTAGATTATTACTTCATAAGTCATTGCTCAAATGATTTTTCCAAGAAATTAATGCTGACTTTCTGCCTGGTGGAGAATTGGGAGCAGCTGAAAGTGGACCCATTGTAATTTTCTTCCAGTGGAGTGATTCCATTAGAAGTGCGAACAAGAATCCAAGAAGAACAGAAGGATGGCTTCCTACTAGGGGGTGGGCAGGAGGTGTTGAAGAAGAGCTTGGACACATTGGCTAGGCTGCTGAGCAGGTGAGAGCATTTGGGAAAAGGTGGAGCAGACAGGTTGATAGGGGGACCCTGTGCCAGTGTCAGCTCTGGGAAAATGCTGAGCTGAGAGCAGTAGTGTTCTGGGAGAGCCTTTGAAGGTGTTCCTGTCAAGAACTGAACAGCCTGGATACTTCTCACTCTTATTTACATTCACATTGTTTTCCCCTCCCATGAACCACACAGCAATCTTTAACACTTTCCATTAGTTTATACACCCATTTTGCAAAGGAAAGGCTTTCCCTGAGTGGCAGCTGCGCAACCTTGCCATAGTCTGGAGGTCTAATGGGGCCATTCCTACACCAGGGACCATCACCAGCGGTGGAGGTTTGGTGGAGCCTGTGCTCCCCTGCACGTCTGCTTGGGCTATGGGTAAAAGCAACAAAGACCACTGCCCTGTCTTGAAGCTGCATTGCCTTTGGACTAACCAGGCAAATCCGATCAAGGGAATGAGTTTGAATTCTCTTCTAGACTGGATTCAGGCTGGGGGACCCGTCCCCTCAGCCCCTGCTATTCTACTGAGGCTTGGAGTGAGTGGGCATGTGCCATGGACCTCCATGCTGGTGGCAGTGGGGAGACAAGGCTTCAGAGCCCCAGCTGCATGACTGCATGGAAAAGAGTGGTCTTTTCCCTCTGCACAGCAAGTGGGGTTGTTTAATCTGCTACACTGTGGCCCTGGGATGCAGAAAAGCTATTCTATTTTCATCAGTGCAGCTGATTTTACTGGCAAACCTGGAGCAGACTCTCATTCCCAGCTGTTTCACCACTTAGCAGAAACCTATGCTAGGCCTTCTTTTAAACATTATTTAGCGAATTGTCAAATTAATGTTTGTAAAGCGTTCTGAAGGTGTGAAGAGAACCCTTCAAGTGCCAAGCTTCTGCTATTCTTGGCCTCTTTCCATACCACACTCGTTGCTACTCTGATATTTCTCTGCAACACCAGGGTACTCCCCTGTACAACACAAGTAGGTTTTGGGGTTTCTGTTCCTGAATTTGCCGATGATATCTTGTGCTCATGAAATTTAACTGCTCTGTGCTTTACTTGGTCAATGTGTACAGTGGTTATAAAAGCATCCAGCCAGCTAACAGGAATTGTGAAATGGAGGGACCTGATGAACATTCCTACATGTTTTTACCGACTCATGTGAAAAACAGAAAAAGCATGCCAAGATCTTATTGCTGTTATTGTTTAGTTTGATATTTACTGGTTAGCATTATGGAAAAGTATCAAAATATGACAGAGGACAGCTCTAGTAAGGGAAACCCTTCCTTGGTCAGCTTGGTCTCACATACCAGATACTTAGCATATAGTGTACTTGATGTGTCTGGCAGAAGAAAAAAGAGAAACGGAGGGAAAATGTGCATGCTGCAATTCTGTTTTCACCAGGCACTGGCCAATAAATTATGTCTAGACTTTGTCCCTCAACCACTATGCAGAAAGTCTGGACTGAACTACTTATAATAAATTAATTGTGGTGAGAAAAAAAATCACAGTGGGAAAAGAAGCAGGGTCTTCATTTCAGCTTCCCATATAACCTCTCTGCCAATAAACAGCTTTACTATCGCAGCTCAGCCAACAGGCACTTTTTTGAAAACTTGTACTGAAGCCCAGACTTTCTTGCAATATCACAGTTCACTGACTTGCCAAATAGTTTCTGGGTAGATAATACATCTGTATCTGGATCCATCCCAGTATTTTCTTATACAGCTAGACTCCATCTGAAGTATTTTACATGAAACCCTCTGTAACCTCTTCTTGTTTCAAGCTTTGAAATCAAAAGAATGATGAAATACTTAATTATCTGTGCGTCCTGCCCAGGCTTTTTCATTACTTACCTATAGCTGCCTGTGTGAAAGAGGAATAGAAAAGGAAGGCATTTTCTGAAAAACAGGACTCATCCGGGGGGTCTGTTTTCAGAAAGGTCAGCCCCAGCTCTGTGCTAAGGGGCTGTAATCCTGCATCTCATGCTGAGGGGAGATGAAAGATGTAACACACCTCAGCTGAGCTGCAAGTGGGAGGGGCAGAAGCCGGCTCCCATCCAGCCCATGCATGGCATGGAAACTGGTAAATAAAAAGGCCCGCTGGGTTTAGAGTCTGTCAATTTGCACCTGCCAAATATATGCCCATGTTTTTGTAGCCGCAAAATGAGTTATACATGTGAACCTCAACACTCAGGTTTCAGCAATGAAGCGCAGATGCAGATTTTCACAAGTGCATCCCACTGCACAACTTTATCTCAATAAGGTGAGAGTGTGTGGGTCAGAAGCAGGAGAAAATAAAAAATATATAGCAGGTACTTTATAACCTATTCAGTGTTTATGTGACTCTTCGCTTTACAATGTAATAGTATCAGTCTTCTCTTAAACACAGCATTCTACAGTTGTGGCTCTGACCCGCTGCTGTGGCAGGTGGGATGGTGGAGCAGGTTGCCATCCTGCACCAGGATTTTTTGACCCAGAACCAGTTTAATAAAAAACCTCAATATTAAATTGTTTACCAGGAGGCATAAAGATATTAGCCAAATAGAACTAAAATGAAACAGTGGATTTTACTTACAAATTTACCTATAGCCCCGCAGTCCTGCTGTGCTAGTTAGGTTAGCAGGCCAACCCCCAAGATGTGCCAAAGAGTTTCTGCTCCTCCATTGTTTCTCCCAAGCAACAGCTCACTGCCTCTGCACGCGTTAGCATGAAATGTTACCAGCATCCTTTGTTCTTTTGTCCTTGGATGTCTGTGGTCCTTGATTGGTCTCAGAAAGAGCCAGAGGTGGAACCATCATCAAAGCTATCAGTTCTGGCTAAGCCTCATAAAGATTTTAAAGTATTAGGGTGTTTTTCCAGGCTGAGGCTTGGTGAGTTAGGCCAGTGTAGTCATACAGCAATCATCTGAGTAAACAGGCCAGCACACAATATGAATAAATTGTTGCAGGGCAGAGCCAAGTCTATTATGGATACTCTTTGAAAACAGCAGCAGAGCAGTCTATAAGCCATTAAACTTGCCTATTCCGTCATTCATAAGCCAGGGAATAAAAAATTGAGGCATGGTGATTTAATAGAAAAACTTTAGTGTATTATTTGATGTATCATGTCTTCAATGGGTCTTTAATTTCCCATTAGCATATTATTTCTTAAAGAATACCCTCCAACTTTCCCTGTGACCAAAATTATTCCCATGTGCAGTATTTTTAGTGCTTTTCATCATTACGTCTTAATTGTTTCCTCCAATAAATAATTAATTTGATTGTTTTTCTTTTTTAGAGACACATGAACATTCAGAACCTCTAACATTTTTATAGCTGTACCTTAAAGCTATTTCTTGGAGTAAATTACATGCATATCTCTATAAGCAATGTATGAAATAGGATTTTTATTTCTGTTTAAGACTTAATCCTGTTTTCATTGAAGTTCATAGTACAAATGTATTTGAGATTAATGATTTCAAAATTAAATTCTCAGGAATCCAACTGTCTTGGAAAGTGAAGGAGATTTGCACTGTTAATTTTAATCAGATCAATTGAAGATCCATGCATATACATTACATATTTTTAAATTACAATTTTGTTTGTATGAAATGTATTATCATTATTTTAATATTTTAACATCAATGGCAGTGAAAGTGACTCAAACATCTTTCAGGAGTAAAAACTGTAGATGGGACAGGCTGCTGTACTATAGAAAGTTATAAATCAGCAGCAGCCTGGCTAATACTGCAATATATGAATATGCTTGCAGGGACACTAAACATAGTTGATCCTGGTTCAAGAAGGATTCTTGATGAGCAGTCTTTGAGGTTGATAGTGTTTGGTGGATCATGTGGGATCTGAAGGCCTAAGAGAAAAGCCATTAAGCTGTCAGTGTCTGTATGGGATGGCTGGATCAAGAATGGCAGTGGGAACTGATGTGATCAGAGCTGTCTTGTGCAGCTCTCCAAGTGCAACAACCAAAAGTACACAGTAAGGAAGGACATGGTGTGAGCCACAATAATGTCCTGTAGAACTAGGTCATCCCAACACTGCCACTTATTTTGGCTTTGCAACATCCACTTCATGGGTTTGCTGTTGTCGTGGGTTCAGCAGTAGCACTCATTTTTCTCCTTCTGAGTAGCTGGTGCAGCGCTGTGTTTTTGACTTTCAGCCTGGGAACACTGCTGATAACACCGATGTTTTCAGTTGTTGCTAAGTAATGTTTACGTCAACCAAGAACTTTCTGGGTCTCATGCTCTGCCAGGGAGGTGGGGAAGCTGGGAGGAAGCAGAGACAGGACACCTGACCCAAACTAGCCAAAGGGGTATTCCATACCACAGGACATCATGTATGCTATATAAACTGGGGGCAGTTACCCGGAAGGGTTAAATCACTGCTCGGGTCTGGCTGTGTATCGTTCGGCAGGTGGTGAGCAGTTGTATTCTCTTCCCTTGTTATTTCCCTTATCATTATTATTATTGGTGGTAGCAGCAGTGATTTGTGTTATACCTTAGTTACTGGGCTGTTCTTATCTCAGCCTGTGGGAGTTACATTCTTTTGATTCTCCTCCTCATCCCTCTGGGAGCGGGGAGGGGAAGAAGCAGGGGAGTGAGCAAGGGGCTGTGTGGTTCTGAGTTACCGGTGGGGCTTAAATCACAACAGCTATAGGTTCACCTGTTTGGATGCTGAACAGGATACATTGGGAGGAGTAAGACTGGGAGAGATAGGCCAAGCTGATCAGGGAGCAACAGAATAAAAGATTCCTAGGAAAAGATAACCTGGGAGAAAATGAATGAACACAGGAGGGTATTGAGTAAATTGTTAGATGATGAGAGAAGCACATTTTGGGTGTTTGGTAAAGGTCTGGAAGAACTCATAAAAAGTTCTGTGGCATCTCCCTCATCACCTTGGGTGTAATGTAACCTGCTGGGTTTAATATATGAAGCACAGGATGATGCGGGATCTGTGAAGCCCCAAGGAATTCCTGAAGTACTCTCATGCTTGGTGTGAGAGGCTTGGAGATGTGGAAGAGTAATTTACACTGCAATGTTCAAATTAACGATTCTAACATTCTCATACTAACTTTTGTTATTTGCTTTCATTCCCCTTTCCCCTCCCCCAGAACCATCCTATTTCACCTTATCAAATTTGGGACCAAGGTATGTGTGAAATACTGGCATCTCCATTTGAACAGAATATCCTGAGTTTGCTTTTTAATCAGAACTGCTCAAAGAGGAGAATAAAGAGAATAATTTGGGATGATCTGTCTACAGGTACAATTAGAGACCTGGGAATGGAGCTGTGAACATAGCAGAACATGCGAGATATATCAGTGCAAGTTAAGAAGATTAGCCCACACATCTTTTCTTTGCTGGAATGAATCTTGTGTATGTTTCTACTAGATCATGCTTTGATTGTCAGAATTGATTAAACATTTTCTGCTTTCAACTCTAAGGAGATGCTTTTAATAAATTTTTAATATTTTATCTGAGCATTATGGATGCTGGCTCCCATTAGTAATGAAATCTCTCCAGCAATGTTTAGGTTTGACTGAAAGCATAGAATTTAGTCTTTTTTCAGTTACTCATTCCTTGTGCACCAAAGAGATGAGTGGTTAGCAGCAGCAGGACACTAGAAATAAAAAAAGGCCCCAAATTATACAGCCCACTGAATTTAAATGGATGTTATACTGTATGTGTTGGTCCCATGTGAATGCTTTGATTGTTTTTACCCATTTCATTGCACATGAGTTATGATTTTAATCAACTTTTCACAGACCTGGTCAGTGGGGTTTACATACAAATGCCTGAAATTAAAGATCCATGCAGGTTATATGAAAGTGTGTAATGGCTGGGTGCAGTAAATGTATTGCACATAAGAGTAAGCTTATTTCTTCTTGGGTGTCTTCAAGCACCTGCAAATGAAGAAGACACTTTGGGGATAAACTTACCTGTTTTGACCTTCCAAAAGCTGTAGTTTTCCGCCTTCTCTGGAGCTGATGCAAACCATTCTCTTCCTGTCTTGTCTGTGCATTCTCCCTTTGGCCCATGCTGTCTCCCAGCAGTTTATTTTTCCTTATTTGTCCAGCAATATCATAGTAAAGCCTTTAGGCAAATGCCATCCACCCCTGGCAATTTATTACAAATTCCTTTGATTGACTGACTTATTCTGAAGTCTTCTGTTAACATCACCTCTGTCTGAAGGACAGATATTTTCTAGCAGAAGCAACTTTTCTAACAGCAGTTGTGGGAGATGTTTTATCAAGAAAGTCGTTGCTCTCCTACTACATACCCACCCTCAGCCTGGAGCTGTTGGAGAGGTGGGCATATTAATAGCTAGTTACAGATATAACCGCTAAACTTCTAGATGGTGGTCATTCCTAGTCAGTTCAGATTTGTAACAGCTAGTCAAGTTAAAGCTGGGAACTTTATCCTCAAATGTTATCCTCAAATGACCCATGGCAAGTTGAAGTATCTCAGCAGGAAGATAAGAAATCGCAAAAATATTTGTTGCTGATTGAGGTACTATAGTCAACTTTGAAATGGAAATAAAGATGAGTTTTAAAGAAAAAACTGCTTTTTATTTAGATTATCATGTTAAAAAAGACTGAGGAATCTGAGAGCATTTGGAAAGGAATGAAAGGACTTTTTAGCAGTGCTAGAACAACTCTTTTTAATGAATTAAAGATTTGGGTTAAATTGTAACAGACATAACAAATAGTTAAGGCATTAAATAATCATTACTGTGTCTGTTAACAGATTTAGAAACCTTCTGAGCTTTGAGAATTCAAGTTAATCTAATTTGTCTTGTTATTTGTTTTTTAAATCAATAATCAACTTTTCCACTTTTGAATCTATACATTTTAATGAAGTACTGAAAACAATTAATTACTCTTTGAAGAGACGAGTGGATTAAATCCCCCTTTTGCAGCTCAAATCTGCAATCATTTCCTTTCATGATTCTTTCAGCATGTCTAGGAGTTTGCTGAATCTCCGAACAATTTGGAAGACTTTTCGTGTACTAGAAAGGTGGTGTTTTCTTGGATTTAAATAATTGTAGACTTTCAGCTGCTTTAATGCCATTAGCTAACATTTCCAAATGTTTGGTGTGTGGATAGACCAATGGCTTTATTAATTTAAAATACTACTCCCCTCACCCTACCCTACTTCAAATCTGGCTTTTGTTTTAAGCACTCCATAACCTCAGCCGTATTCTAGGTTAAATGTGATATTAATCAAGCTGTGGATAAAGGCCACATATATGACTGAAGCTATGTTTATTAGCTTTAGTGAAGCCTTTGATTTGGTCACACATTCTTTGTTCTTAACAAAGCCTCAGAATAATACAATATGGGGTTTATGTCAATCCCTAAATTGGTTATCATCATATTTAAGCAATAATAGAAACCAAACTATGTTCATCATAGTGGCATATGATATGATTTTAAAGTTTCTGGTACAGGTGTTCTTGATAGTATGACTCTTCTATTGCTCTGGTTGTTTTCTTTGGAAATGTCATATTCAATGTGCACAGACAACTAGAATATTTACTTTGGTAAATAACTTCTTTTTTACAAACAAATCCCTTCTTTAATCATAAAGTAGACTTTATTTGTACTTTGCAGCTTATGCAGGATATGTTCTGAGGGAAGGAAAAGTGCAGATGTGCAAATGGTTAATTGTGGGTTTTATCCACACACAGTGATATGAAGAGCTGATGGGTAGCAAGATTTTCACCTGCAGGGCTGGGCATCCTGCATTAGATGTTACCAGGTTTTTGGTGTGCTGGGTATAATCCCTGACCAGGATTAGGCACATAGTGTAAACACAGACTGGGTTGAAGAGAAACTACACTTCCAAGTATCGTTCAAGAGAAAGGAGCCATAGATGTCACTGATGTGCAGAAAGCAAGAATACTTGTCTAAGAAAATCCTGGATGTACATACTGCTCTTGTGCTGGAAGAACAGGGAGCAGAGGGAATAAATGTGATACCTTCTTTCAGTACAGCAATATAGCAACAGACTGTTGCACATATTTATATACAGACATTGTAACAGATATATTAAAACCTGTTATTATATCTGTGAAGAATGTGGGCATCAGAGCTTAGATCAGGATTGTGCCTCCCACAGAGACAGTGGATAGAAAGGTTAGCCTTCATCCCCACCATGGACAAATTAATATCATGCCTATAGGGCAAGTTTCAGGACTTTGTTGTGACTTGGCCTCCATGTCTGTTTTTTACTTACATGGACAATAATTTCCCAAAATGCAAGGAGACCCAAAGGTTAACATAATTTTCCCTTTGAATAATAAAACCATGCAATGTATAGACAGTTACGTGGCCCCTGAGGCAGTGATGCAGTCCGTTACAATGAGCAAACCTAATTAAGAATACAGTATTCTAAATTGCTAACACTGTTTTGTTTGTTTGTTTGTTTGTTTGTTTTGCCTTCCCTTGCCAAGACCCAATGACTGGGTGCTAAAAGCAGAAGAAATTCCAGTTGTAAACACAGTGCAGTTTTTAAGAGGAGGAGAGTTAAGATATGGAACCAGCACCGAGAGATATGGTCATTCACTCATGAGCACTTCATGCTCCAGCACCAACTCATCCACAAAATTATTCTGTGATAAAAGAGAAAAATGCTTTTCTTATCCACTGTTAAAATTCCTCTTTTAAATGACGTGGACTGGTTTATACTGGAGGCTGGCAACAGTGGACCTACATCTTCTAATCTTTCAGAATGGGTGCTTTGTGGGATTTCTGTTTTTTGTATTCGATAGTTACTGTTATGCTATTATTATTAACTGAATCGTAAGAGAGTTCTGTGTAATGTTATTGTTTCCAGTGATGCCTGCTACAGTTGTCTGAATCCCTTTGAGACCTGCCATCTGCTTTGATGCCTCTGTGTGGCTTTGAATAAGACATGCGCTTTTTAACTTTCAAGCAGATTATGTTTTTTAAAAGCAGGGAGGGAATTTTTCAAATACACGTTTCAAAATATATTTCCAAATATTTTCTGCAAGAAAATCTGCATTAATGTTCAGCACAGTTAATTTCTGCAAAAAATAATAGCTTCTGTGCAACCACCCTATTTGGTGGAGCTCCAGAAATGCCTAGGAAAAGAAGTCATGTTAGGAAGTCTCACAGTATTGCAGTTGTGACATTTCAGAATATTCAGACCAGGTAGTACAAGGCTTTGCATCCAAATGAAAGATGAAACTATTTGGGGATATTACTATCTGAATTTCCACTGGGCTCTGTGAATTTTATTGTGAATTTCCATATCTGCTCTGCAGAGTTATATTGTTCAGACAAATTTTCTTGCAATAAGACCTTTTAACATTGTTTAGCAACTCTTCCAGTACTACCTGATTTTGCATCCTTTAGAATAAAGGGGATCAAATTATGTCCTACGGAGCCATGTATGGTCTCCTAGAACAAGTCGCCTAGTCAAGAGTCTGCTCCAGTGATTATGTTTCTCAGGAGCCTACCTGAAGTCAATTTAGGGTTGCACCTATGCTTTGACAGCTTAAGCTGTTCAAACGCAAGTTTCTAAGATATCCCTCTATGGTAATCAGTGCATGAGCAGTGAATCTGTCACTGAAGGGAGTCTGTCAATCTGTGTGTGCACGTAGAGTATCAGAGATGAGTCTGAGCGAATGGTCCTGTCACTTGAGAAAGAAGGTGTTATGATGAGTGGTCTCTCACTGCCACTTACAGATGGTCCAGAGGACTGGGGACCTTTGCTTTACAGGTATTTTCGTAACAAAATTCTCATTGATACATGATGTTTGAAAGACAGATTAAAAAACCAGACAACTTCATATACCAGAGATGGCTAAGGGTTTTTTTGGTAACAGTGCGTGAAATATAACGTCTTGACAGTGTTGTATTCTAAGGTGAAAATCTTGGGGGGACAAAAAAGGAAAACTGAGAAAGCTGTGATCTCCTCATCAGCAACTGAGAAGTTTAAATACAATGTATCTTCATATTAAAAAGAAAGATAAAGGTAACACTGGACAATGATAATTGCAAATAACAGAATATGCAAATTCAGTGCCAGTTAGCCTAGAAGAAATAACTTTGCTTGTGTTTGCTGTACGTCTTTGTCAGCTGCTGCAGTTTTCAGAGGAATTTTCAGAATGTGTTGAACTGGCAGTACTAGAGATTTGCATAGCTGTAATTGTGCCACTCTCATACCTTTCTCTTCAGATGGCTTTATTGTACTGATTAGAGGCAGCTGCTTCACACGGATCGATGTGAGCACCACTGATCCTCTGTGGCCCATATATGGTGGGGAAGATAGCTTATTGGTTGTGCTTGAGCTGGTTTGTATTCCTTCATGCTGAATATCTCCGTTGTGGTCTTCCTTCCAGGTCCTTGTGTTTCATAACATACATAAAAATCTTTTATGTCAACATAAACGGAGAAGTAAGTAGAAGCAATATCTCTTTTTAGAATGAATTTGTCTCAGGTCCTTGCTTGGTAGCTCATTTTCTTCTTTAACAGTGACTTGTGGAGGAAATATTAATGTTACCAGCCATCACAAGATGGGGAAGCTCCTGTTACACTTCTTCAGAACATTGTTTTACATAGGTGCATAGGATAAGAAATTAATAAAATCATGACAGAAGTATTGCAAAGTTCCCAACAGGCAAAAAGACACTGGCAGGTTGGAGAGATGGGCAGAGGAGGACCTATTGGAATTCCACAAAGGCAAGGGCAGGGTCCTGAACCTGGGCAGGAAAAACCCCCTGCACCAGTACAGGCAGGGGTCTGATCTGTTGAAAGGTAGCTCTGGAGAGGGACCTAGAGGTCCTGGTGGACAAGTTGTCCATGAGCCAGCAATGTGCCCTTGGGGCAAGAAGGACAATGGTATCCTGGGCTGCATTAGAAAAGCATTGCCAGAAGGTCGAGGGAGGTAATACTCCCTTCTCTTTTCCTCTCCTTTTCTTTCCTCTCTGCGCTGCTGCTGGTGGGACAGTGCCAGTCTTCACCCATCCTATTGTGGGGCTGCTGTGTCAAACTGCCAGAAAGAGAGTTAAGAGGAATGAATGCTGGATATTCTAAATTTTAAGTTCTTTGAAAGGTCATCCACAGAAGTCATTATGGTGTGATCTCTAAAGTGGTCTGAAGTATCTTTGTGTAAGGCTTGGAAGGTCACTTCCAGACAGTTAACACCAAAACTTTCAAGTGCTCACCTACCCCTTCCTTCCTGTGTCACTGTCACTTCATCATGTTCAATGGAATGAGAGCAGCAGGACTGGGTCAGAGTTAAGGTTGGTCACCAAATTTCAAAGCTTTCAAGACCTCTTTATTTCATACTGCAACATTGTAATAGCACTGCTTTAAATTAGCTGATATGTATTTACTAACTTAATCTTAGTACAATGCAGGGGTTTAAGGGCCTGTGAATATTGTGCAGCTTTGATCTCATAAACCCTTATTAGTACAGGTACTGATATAATTATCTACAGGGTCACTCTACATACTTACAGGCTAGCAGTCCAGCCCACAGATTAAATTACCTCATTTATCATCATGTGATCTGTTTCTAATTAGTTCACTCCAGTTAATGGTTTCTTAAAACTGTCTTTTTTGAGTTTTTTTTTTTTTCCAGAAACACATAAACCACTTGAAATAACTTCTCAAGGGTGGCTAAATATATAATTTATTTTCTGGCATGTTTCCAGTTCTGTGAGTTACATAGACTTCTTTTATCTCATGAAATAGGTCTTTTCTCTCATAGATGTTGGGGACAGAACTGTGTTGTGATGAGAGTTGGATCTGATAAAAACCTTTTTAACACATCCATTACACTGTCCTGGCTCATGAAGCCTGACATTTACAGTTCTGAAATAAGTCTAAAGACAGCTAGTCTTATCTCCTTCCAGGAAAACAAAATCTTGAGTCTTACTGAATAACTAGTACTCCATGAACAAATGTTAAATTGGATTTAAAATGTGTAGATTGTACTACTAGTACGGAACAAAAAGGAAATGTCAATAGTTTTGCTTGCCAGTCATAAATTGCTGGGCTTAATTAAAGAGTAATAAAATTTTTAATTTTATTAAAGCATGTAGCACCTATTGTAAGTCTACTGTTTCATCGGGAGGATTTATACACTTTGCTTTCTTCTCAGTACTCCAGTAATTGCATCTAGTTATTACTAGACTTGCTATTACAAATACACCTCTTCTGATGGTCTGTGGGCAAGGATTTAAGGTTATTAGGCTTGACCTGGTCTGATTCCCTTTCAAGGAAAACCCTTCATTCCCATGCCTTTCAGAAACCACTGCCAACAGTGTGCCAGCAAAAGCAAAGTGGAATTTAACAAGCTGGGTATACTGGTATGGAGAGTGTGTAAAGAGCATGAGATTACAGTCTTGGAAGAAGCCACTTAGTTAAACTGTTGAAGAATGGGCGTCTCAGAAACTCATAACTTGAGCTCTCATCAAGGACTGAAGTGTTAATATGTTGTCATATATCTTTCTGCAAAATGAACATTCACTTCTGAAGGAGATTAAACATGGAGACAAGCCAGGGTTGAAAATCCTGCTGTATTGTCGCTCCAATCGAATGAAGCCCAAGTTCCCAATATCATCAGCCTCTTTCCTTCCAGGTGACAACCTAGGCTGTTTTCTGGAAATACCTCTTTACCAACAAAATTTTAAAGGGAAGGTATTCTCCGAAACAAAGTGGTAGTTAGCACATATACCTGCATATGGAGTGTGTAGGAAAGATCTGTGGATGCAGTCTGTACCTTCAGTCTTTCTGTGCAGAATCTTGATATACCACTTAAATGACTGGATATCTGTATAGCAAATGCTTATCATGCAACAACCATGATTTTTATGTGAAGAAGCCAAAGACAGGGTAAGAAAGGCTAGAACTGGAGGAAAGAAAGGATTTGGAGAAGGAAGAAAAAGGTTAAAAACACATAACTAAGGAAAAGGGTGAAGAAAAACAGTATTTTGTCCCATCCAAATGTCAGTGACTCAGGCACTGAGGCAGATGCCTGCCCTTGGATGTCCAAGACTTGTTAGGAGCACACGCAGCCCAGAGCAAGACCTCTCAGTCTCACGTTTCCTCTTAGATCACCAGCAGGTGGGGAAAAAAAAGAGACCCTTTTCCCCTCCATTCTCCAGATTTGGAAAATGAAAGTTCCCTGTGAATGTCCCTCTCTTTCCAGTTACATCTATAACACTAGCAGAAATGAGGACTCAGAAATGCAAATCCTGTGGTAAGAATGGTGTTCACATCCTGCTGTTGCCTGGCTGGCAGCTGAAGCTGGCTCTCATATCTTACACTCATGTTCCATTGTAAAGAGGAGTTTCTATTGCTCCCAAGCTCAGATTTTTTTTTTCTTTTTTTGACACCCTCTTTGAAAATCTTCTTCATTTCCATAGAGAAATTCTGTGCTACGCTGTTTTTAATTAGCAGCTGGCACCTCTAGTTATAGGTAAGTCAATACTCCCAAAACTCAAATAAGGGTTACTTTAGCCGTCTTTCCATGCTAAATCCAGTCTTGTCCTTCTGCAAGCACCTGGTGTGTCATTCCCAACTCAGATATACCTGCTATATGTTTGTTTCATGTTGTTTTAGATAGCGACTCATGAGTAGACTTTCTTTTATGTTCAAAATGAATATTC